>NC_051160.1:175134055-175434055 GCF_013339745.2 Dermacentor silvarum | reverse complement strand
AGGCAACCCCATCGACCTCCCGGATGATGGGCGCAAATGTCTCGTCCTTCGCGGCGAGACTTTCTCGTGAAACTTCTCGCTCGCAAGAGCGCGTGTCCGGCGCCTCACAAGAGGCAATGGACACCACACCCATCCTGACGGCGCACCAAGCGCCTAAGGAGCGGCGAGGTTCGCTCGACCGCTTCAGAAAGGACAAATCCCGCGTTACAGGGCCTGGAAAGGGCTCTGTAATCTAAGGCAACACTTCCTTTTTTAGTACACACAGCACCCATTTACATCCAGTATGGATACACAAATCATACAATGGAACATCAGAGGCCTTCTTACGAACCTCGATGATGTACAAGAACTTCTCCACGAACATAATCCAAAAGTGCTGTGTGTACAGGAAACTCACTTAAAATCGGAACATGCGAACTTTCTCCGACAGTATGTTACGTTTCGTAAAGACCGCGATGATGCTCGTGCATCCTCAGGCGGTGTTGCCGTTATAATTCACAAAAGCATAGCGTGTCAACGTTTGAAGCTGCAAACGCCACTTGAAGCAGTGGCAGTCCGACTTGTTCTCCTAAACAAGCTCGTCACAATTTGCTCGCTTTACATACCCCCACATTACCGCTTACACAAACACGAATTTCAGTCCTTGATAGAGGAATTGCCAGAGCCCTATCTTGTTCTGGGCGATCTCAATGCACACAACAATATGTGGGGCGACGCTCGCATCGATGCGCGAGGCCGTCTAATTCAAGATTTTCTGTTCTCATCCGGTGCTTGTCTGCTTAACAAAAAAGAACCTACATATTATTGTCTTGCAAACAAAACATTTTCCTCTATAGACCTCAGCATAGCTTCTCCATCCATATTGCCTGAACTTGAATGGGAAGTTATAAAAAACCCTTACGGGAGCGACCATTTCCCAATACTGCTGAGAGCACCAAGACAATACGAATCTCCACCACATGCTCCTCGGTGGAAGATCAATGCAGCAGACTGGGATAAATTCCACGCACTTACCAGTAAGCTCTCGTGGGCTGACATTTCATCGCTCGGAATTGACGGTGCCATCGAGTATTTGACTAATTTCATAATTGACGCAGCTTCTAAGTGTATTCCCCAAACAAGTGGACTTTCTAGCAAACGCCGTGTTCCTTGGTGGAATGAACAATGCCGGAACGCACGTAGGCAGCAGAACAAAGCATGGAGGCAGCTTCGCGATTATCCTACTGCTGAAAACCTTGTCAGTTTCAAGAAAATCAAGTCCCAAGGTAGGAGAACACGCAGACAAGCCAGGAGAGACAGCTGGCAAACATTTTTATCAAGTATCAACTCGTACAAGGATGAGGCCAAGGTTTGGAACAGGGTGAATCGAGTAAGAGGACGACAAACACATCCGCCTCCCCTGGTACACACGCAGGGAGACAGCCTGGAGGACCAGGCGAACCATCTGGGTGCACATTTTGAACATGTGTCCAGTTCATCACACTATTCTCCAGCGTTTAAAAGATACAAATCAGTAATAGAAAAACAAAAACTGGACCGAAAGAGCACCGGAAACGAACCATATAACCTACCTTTCTCCCTAGCAGAGCTGCATGCATCACTCACCTGTTGCAACCAATCTGCCCCAGGCCCTGACCGTATACTATATGACATGTTGAAAAACCTACCCTCTGAAACGAAGAAAACCCTTCTCTGTCTCTATAACTCTATATGGACCTCCGGCGAGATCCCCTCTGCCTGGAAAGAGGCCATAGTGATCCCTATCCTGAAGCAGGGCAAGGATCCATCGTCCGTATCGAGTTACCGGCCCATAGCTCTAACAAGCTGCCTCTGCAAAGCTTTCGAGAAAATGATAAACCGTCGTCTGACACATTTCCTAGAATCAAACAAGCTGCTTGACCCATACCAGTGCGGTTTTCGCGAGGGTCGATCCACCATTGACCATTTGATACGTATTGAGGCACAGATACGTGAAGCTTTTGTTCACAAACAATTCTTCCTTTCTGTTTTCCTCGATATGGAAAAAGCATACGACACCACATGGCGGTTCGGAATACTGAGAGACCTCTCCCACTTTGGTATACGTGGTAATATGTTAAATGTGATTGAAAGTTATCTGCTGAATCGCACATTCCGTGTTCGAGTTGGCAATGCATTATCACGGCCTTTCGTGCAGGAAACCGGAGTACCACAGGGTGGGGTGCTCAGTTGCACTCTCTTCATTATAAAAATGAATTCCTTGCGTCTATGCATCCCACGCAACATGTTTTATTCAACGTACGTCGATGATATACAGATTGGATTTAAATCATGCAACCTTGCAATCTGTGAGCGGCAGGTTCAACTTGGTCTGAACAAGGTGGCTAAATGGGCAGACGAGAATGGGTTCTGCCTAAATCCACAAAAGAGCGCCTGCGTCCTTTTTTCTAGAAAGAGAGGACTGTACCCCGACCCCGACATTGACCTGCAAGGACAGCGTCTACCTGTAAAAACGGAACATAAATTCTTAGGCATAATTCTTGACACTAAGCTAACATTCATACCACACCTAAAACATCTAAAAAACAAGTGCATGAAAACAATGAATATTTTAAAAGTGTTGTCACGCACTACATGGGGTAGTGACAGAAAGTGTCTGTTAAATTTGTATAAAAGCCTCATACGAACACGCCTAGACTACGGGGCCATAATTTACCAGTCAGCCACCCCAACCGCGTTGAAGATGCTGGACCCCATCCACCATCTAGGTATTCGCTTGTCTACAGGTGCCTTTAGGACAAGCCCTGTAGAAAGCCTTTACGTGGAATCCAATGAGTGGTCCCTCCACTTCCAGAGGACCTACACAGCTTTCATGTATTTTCTTCGAGTGAATGCAAACAGTGAACATCCCTCATATTCCACCGTAAATGATTTGTCCAGCTCCCACCTCTTTCATAACCGACCTGCAGTAAGAGAGCCCTTCTCGTTGCGTGTGAGAAGTCTGGCTGAGGAAATGGATGTCCCACTCTTTGAACATCGTCTAATGACACCCACTATACAGGTCTCACCGTGGCAGTGGCAGATTGTCGACTGTGATTTGTCCTTTTTACATGTTTCGAAGCACGCCCCAGTTGCACACATTCGAATGCATTTCCTCGAACTGCAGCATAAATACTCCTGTCCGGAATTTTACACCGATGCATCAAAGTCTCATGCTGGCGTCTCTTATGCAGCGGTTGGCCCATCATTTTCAGATGCCGACGCCCTGCACCCCCAAACGAGCATTTTCACAGCAGAGGCTTGTGCAATACTGTCGGCTCTTAAACATATCAAAGAATCGAAAATACCAAAAGCAATTATCTACACAGACTCGCTGAGCGTAGTAAAAGCTTTAAAATCTCTTAAAAGGCACAAAAATCCAGTAATAGTATCGCTTTATTCATTAATATGTAATATATATGCGTCTGGGCAGCATGTTGTGGTGTGCTGGGTGCCAGGACACCGAGACATCGAGGGAAATGTACTGGCAGACCAGATTGCCATATCCATCGACGCAAAAGCTGGAAACACATCCATGCCCGTCCCTGTTCCCGATATGAAGCCATATCTACGCAAGAGACTTCGAGCCCACTGGCAACGTTTGTGGGACGCCCAGAGTCTAAACAAACTTCATTTAATTAAGCCTCGCTTAGGGAACTGGCCATCCACCACGAAATCTAGAAGAAATGATGTCCTATTCTGTAGGCTCAGAATTGGACACACTTACGGCACGCACAATTACTTGTTGTCTGGAGGCGAACCCCCGACCTGTACTAGATGTGGGGAGGTACTTACTGTACTTCACATCCTAGTGCAGTGTCCTCTAATAGAACCTGAAAGAAAGAAACACTTTGTTCAAGCCTATAGAGAGAACATACCCCTTCACCCAGCGATGTTTTTAGCTAATGACCCGGTATTTCAGCACGACTCAGTTTTAGCCTTTTTAAACGACATCGACATTTTGCAAGTTCTTCGCCCGAGAGATTCGTAGCAGGGTCCTCTTTCAGAGGACGCTGCTGCGACAGCATTTTGAAATGCACTCTGCTCCAGGCTCTTGCTTCTAAGGGTCTCTGTGAGGCAGTAGTGCCTTGTATCGCTCACAGCTTTTTTATACCATATTCATTGCGCCCTATCACATCATTGTCATGATCTTATAAATTTTGTATTTTACGCACCTTTAGTGCGCAGGATTTTAGGCCCCTTTACAGCCACCCTACACCTACCCACTGTCATTGACCATACCATTGCTCACTCAGTACACCACGTCTTGGCGCTCTTTGGCCATAGCTGGCCCTTGCGCCAGAAAACAACATATATCATCATCATCATGGGTGAATACGGTTGGACACTTAGTGTTGTTTTTCATTTTGTACTTCACGTGTTCGACTCTTAGTGCTGGTCGTTAATTTTTTTCCTGTGTTTTGTAAATACCCAACTGATTTGTATTGTGTTGTGTCTAGCCTAAGTGTGCAAGTGTGTATGTAACTGCCTTGTGTGAAGAATACATTTTGTTGTGTTTTGACAACTCTCGGCTCTGACTCGGTCTTTGGACAACAACCGGCGTTCGCTGGCGCACCAGAGGGACCATTCTTAATTGTCCTTGCTTTCGTGGGATTATTTTCGAAAGCTGATAAGTCGGCTTTGGAATTTGGTCCGGCGTCTGCGCCTCGTTCACGGGGTCTGTGACAGCCCAATTACCACTTTTCTATTACTGTGCAAATATAGCGGTAGCCTTTGCAGACTCAACTTATTTCAGTGGTTTATGTTTTCAATTGATTAGATATTTTTAGTGACACACCAAATTTTTTTAGAAGCTCAATCACCACATACCTTTGATGCTTTGTTTCCCAAGCACCAACTAATGCCAGCAACCTCATCACGATATCATGACAATCGCTTAAAAGTCACAATTTTATTCGGTCGTTTTGACAAGATTGCCTAGCTGTATAAACATGAATTGCACTGAATCCTTCTATATAATCTCGACTCTTTCCTTGATCGGCATCAGTATATCAAGCTTTAAGTTGACAACTTGAAGCATCACTTACATATTCTTCAGGGTAGGTAGGTTATCTTTCTGTTTGCTTGGATTGTTACACATTTTTGATGGCAAGCGCCATGAACACTTCCAGATTTTGCGAGAATTTTGATTTTTCAACTTATATTTTATCAGTGACTCCACCACACCTACCGGTGTGATAGTTTTCTTTACATACACGGAGCATGTTATACTTTCACAAGCATCATCCAAGTGTAGTTCACGTTCAAGGCATTCACCAGACATGGTAAAGCAACATTTGGCGGCAGTTTCAGCAAATAGAGCAATGCAATAGTCAGAAAAGCAACCCACCTGCAATTGTACAGCAAATCCCATTTTTGCAGCTGCTCTGATGCCACTGCTGTAATATAATATCTAGAAAACAGACAGCCTAAGCTAATGATTAAAGAACCGGTAAGTGACAACAGAAATTCAGACATGTGATCAAACAACAGCTCAGTGATTCACAGATCCAGACGTGATGCTGCAGCAACTGTGGAATTCCTTTCACGTGTTTTCACAGCACACCCATGTGCACAAGAAATCTAACACTATAGGGTATACCATTTGGGCAGCTGCTTTGGTGCTGCTACCACTGCCACAGTCCTGCACTACTCAGTCAGTCAATGGGTTTCACCAACCCATTTGCATGTAACACGACCACAAATATGATGCAACGAGCGGCTTTTGGTCTCCTAAATAAAAATTTATTGTGATTATATGTGTCATGAACCAGAATATAATGCGAGGCGCGTCCTGAGGCTAGAAATTTCAAAGAAAAAAGGCATATTCATGCCAATACGGTAATATCCGTGAAAGTGAGCCATCAGGTATAAGGTGTGTCCTTTTACATTCAGCTTTTTCCAATGAATTACAAAATTCAGTGAGGCACCTGACACAGCCACGAACTCCACACCCCCTCACCACACATTCCTGCTGAGCCTCAACCCACACGATGGACCCCTATGTCTCATGTGAGCAGTGAGTGAGAATCCTAACAACATACAGCTTGTTTGAAAGCAGAAACAAATATAAGGGTTCTGCAAACGCCACACTCTTGAGTTGAGGCTATATTCACGGCATAGCTGCAGTGCACGCTTGCTTGCTTAAAACATGCTTGCTGTAGAGACTACCATCATAATAAACTTGAACGGCATGTTGACATTGTAGCATCGGCTCAGCGGGTTAAGATACGATTTGTTGCCTTTTTTGTACAAAAGCACGCGTCTCAATTGTGCGAAATTAGGGCACCACAGCTGTGCCGCTCGTTTCAAGCACAGTACTCAAACCACACATTCAGCGCTCAACCGTGGGCGGTCGACGCAGTCACATTTTTGTGACTTGTAGAGAGCAGCACATCCCTCGACGTCCGTTAAGCAATGGCGGACACGGCGACGCCACATCGCGGTTCGCTGAACTGCACTGCCGAGGCGCTACGCCACTTCGACATTTCAATCGTCACCATCGCCGCGTTGTCAAGGAACACGTATTGAACAAGATTCTGTATTGCCAGAGTTCACCGAGGCCAAAGCCGCACTGCCACACAAGCACTACTCACGGCTTTCCGCCAAGTAACACAGAACCTACAACCAATACGCAAGCAACGCAAGCACAATCACACACGCAATGTTGAACAACGCGCGGTCGGTACGGGCCAGAGAACGATCACGCCGAGAACGAACACGCCGTCGCATGCCGTCGTCGCTTGGCGCCACCATCGCGCCTTCTCAAAAGTCCCTAAATGATCGTGTCCCTAGGTGCCTAGGATCGAGTCACGTGAGGGGTTTTTGTACGACATTTATAAAGTCCCTATATAAGAAAAGTACCGCCATCCTTTGATAAACGCCGCTTCTCTCTCTCCCGTATCTTCGATTGGACGATGATAGCGCGCGCTTTTCACTTCTTTATATTTTCTTTTTTTTTCCGCCTCAGAGCCATGTTGAAAGTCCTCTGCGCAGCCGCCGGCGGCGGCGGCGGCGGCGCGCGCCCGGCCTGAAAGCTTCAACGTGGACTTTCTAGGTGCGCCACCGTCGACTTTCGCAAGCAAAAGCAAAGAAAAATGCAAGCGCTTTAGGAGAGGAGGCGGCGGAGGAAAGAGTAGATGGCGGTACTTTTCTTATATAGGGATTTTAGACATTTAGACGCACGCCCTCATCCTCTCTAAAACCCCTTGATGTTAAAAGTAGCGACACGCTTTGATCTACGCCGCAACACCCTCGCCGGCGCGGTCAACCTCCTCCTTTTCTCCCCCTCTTTCGCGGAGGCAGCGCATCCGCCACGCTGAATGGCTGCGGCGCGCGAGACTACCCCGTCAGGTGACCCTGACGTCACGAAAACTGCGCGGAACTTGCTTTCGCGCGCCTTTAGTTTCTCCCGCTCGCCATGAGCAGTCCAAGTGGTGGTCGCCCTGCCGCTCCGAACGTGTGTTTCCCAAGTTTTTCCATCCTTTCGTAGGAATCTGAGCTTCGTTATCAGTGAAAATGCCTTGGTGCTGCGCGTTTCAATGCAGCAGCAGGTCAGAGAAAGGGCAAGCCTTATTTTATATCCCCCGAGGTGAACGGAATGTCGTGCGTCGGAAGCAGTGGCTCCATAACATCGGGAGAAGGGATTTCGCCCCTTCTAAGCACGCCGTTCTTTGCGAGGTGAATGTTGCAGCTTTCCTCATATTTGTGGATGAAGTTGCATGGAGATTTTAATGCTCTTCGCATAGCCGGACTCTTCGTTCAGTTCAATACAGAGCACCGATAACTGTGCATATAGTTTTTTTTCTTAAAGTGAGTAGGCTGAAATTTTTGTTGACTCTTCGAGCCGTGACAAAGCTTTTTGTGTTTTCGCGCGTGCGTTAGTTTTCAAATGTATGTAATTTGTGAGTTAATGCCTGTAACTCATATTTTGTAGTTGTGTGCGTGTGTGTGTGCGTGTTTGTGTATGTGCATGCGTGTGTGCGTGTATGTGTGTGCGCGCGCGTGTGTGTGTGTGTGCGTGTGATCCTTGCGCCTGATACTTGTGAAGCCAAGGAACTATTTTACTCTTATTGCGTGCTTATTGTATCTTTGCAAAGTTTCAATACTGCGAGCATTTCTTTTTGTTTACGTACTTTATGTTGCGAAGGCATGAACCGCAATATATAGGTAGATAAGTGGTATTATGTATTATTCGCGCATGCTCATTATATACAAGCCACGCGCTTCTGATAATCTCCCTCAATTCTGATAAACTGGCCATCTTGAAGTCTGTAAGTTAATTATCAAGTGCCAGTCTTAGCAGTTTCCGTGTAAGCAATCAGCCTTTTGTTGTTGTTGTTTTTTTTTTTGAGAGAGAGACTTAGGTTACTCCCGGAGGTAATGGAATGTAATTTCTCGTTGTTTCATAGTGACGGAATACAGGCGCGTGTGTAAAGTTCTATGTTGGCTGTTTCTAAAACACAGCACGTATTTTGCACAGTGGCATTGGTACAAAGGCTTTTGGCCCACTCATTTTGGCGAATTCACTTTAAGTAAACTATCACATTTCTTCTTGGTTACCTTCTCTGAGCATTTTAAGAGCGAAGATTGTGAACCAAATTCTAGTTTATACTCTACGCTGCTTATATTGTATGCACCCAATACACCTCCGCGTTACGGACAACCCAAGTGGCGACGTAGAGGTAAACAGCTCAGCCACTGCTTGGTACTCATTTTTTCGGAGCGCTTCCGCTTGTATTTATCGAATCGTCCTCAAAAGAAATGTCACGACGTTCTATCGGAAACGTACTTTCGTCATGACAGTTTCACAAGGGATAAATTCCCATACAACGCTTGAAAGGGCCGAATAAACAAGCGCGCGCATTGATTCTAGTGCGGCTGCAGCGAGCCACTGGAGGGTTCAGCGCCGCGCCGGCCCGGTGAGGGGGAGAAATCCGAGGAGAATTGAGGAGGAAAGCGCGCGCGCGGGGGAGAGTGTCGCTACTTTCTAACATCAAGGGGCTTTAATCCTCTCGCCTGTGCAGCGCCGCGATTAGCGCTCGAGCCGCTGCCGCGAAACCATCTCCCGCTCAACCTAACCATCTCCCTGCTGCTTCGCATCCACACATGGTTCCATTTAGCGGGAGATGAAGTAAATTTTTTGGTGTGTGGCGCGCCCGCAGCGCGTAGCGCTGCAGCGTTTGGCATCGTTGATCGTGACGGTATTCTGAACTCGATGCGCGTGTTTACTTGAAATGGTAGAAAAATATCTGAGGTGGTTTAGGGGCCTTTTAACAGGACAGACCCTGACCACTCACATGTGGTATGCTCTTTTGATCGCATGCTCTGGTTGTGCCCAGCCCTTAACGCCTCCCCACCCATCACGAAAGAGCAATGTAAGAAATCGTTCAACAGCAGCAATTTTCACATTCAACTCCAGGCTGTCCAGAGGGCCCATGATATCGCGACGGGACGTTGTCTCCGAATCCCATAGTGGGCGGAGCCACCCACTTAATCTGGGGGAGCCTTCGGCTTTACCTAGATCTCAGTTCCTCAGGACTCAAATAAAGTTCTTGTCATGTCATGCCGATTTGCTGTACGGCAACTCACGATACTTGGTTATGTCGTATCCAAGGATGGTATTCTCCCCGACGCGGACAAACTTCACGCGTTGCCGAATTCGCCAAGCCAACGTCCATCAAATTGCGCGGTTTCATCGGTCTGTGGTCCTACTCCGGACGCATCATTCAGAATTTCGCCGCCACCGTATCGCCCCTGACAAAGCTTCTAGGGAGCAACGGGCTCCTCACTTGGAGGTCATCAGATTGCGATGAGGCGTTCGCGAATCTTAGCAGTTTGCTGTCGTCCCCCCCCCCCCCCCAAATTATGCACCACTACGAGCCGACGGCCCCTACTGAGGTACACACAGATGCCAGTGGTGTTGGCCTTGGCGCTCATAGCCAGGAATTTGGGACATTTCGTTCAGTTTCCTTTTTCTGTCACAACGTGGCGTATCGACCTTAAATAATTCGAAATTCCCGCTGTGACGTATGCCATGGCGCACAACTGAAGAAAACACAATAAAAAGACGCACACCCTGAGATTGTCGCTTCACCTCGGCACTTGGAAACGAGTGTGCTAGAAACGAGCGTTATCTTGAAGACGGCCAGCTTTTTATTCTACTGACAATGAAACGACGGTTTTGCTCGATACCTGGCCAGAAAGCTCGTCCGCATTCCGGAGAGGTGTCTGGCCCAGATAACGGCTCCCGCGAAGCTCACGCTGAATATTTTTTTTTCTTGGGCGGACTTTTTATTTGTGCACCACTGTGGCCAGGGTCTTGCGTATACGTCAGAGTTCTGTTCCATGGGTTTGGTCCATTGTGGATGCTTTAGTTCGGGCCTATCATCGATGCCGGATACTCAAATAGATGTAAAACGCAGGAATGCGTTTATGAGAAAACCGCTCAACCAATTTGAATGAAATTTGTTGCATTTAAAAGTGAAGGTAAAGAGCAGAGACTGCAGCAAATAGAATTTTTGTTTAGATAGTGTAATGTTTTACAAGAATTGCAAGATGTTGGTAAACTTGGAAAAAAACATCGAAGCATCAAGTTTACAAATCAGCAACTCAGCCATGAAAAACAAATATGGTATTTCTATAAACTGCACACGTTGGAGCATCAAAAGCGAACAATTGTTTTTGCTATACCTTAAAACTTACGTGAATTTGTTATAATGTTTGGAAGGGTTTTGCAAATGCAAGATTCACAACTTAATGGTGTATTTCAGGGTGGTATCTGATATATGATTGCTGTCCGCTTTGGATGTATTATTATGTGCAGTTTACAGAATTCAGATATCGTTTTTAGTTGCTAAGGCAGAGAGTTCTGTGCGTCAAGTATTGTTGTTCGAAATTCTGCAATTCTTTAAAATTTTACGTAAAAAAAGTAGACACCCTAAATAAAGATCCCTTTCTGAAATCACTACACTTTAACATTTTTTTTTCTAAATTCAACACAACTCATCAAATTTGGTGCAGTGGTTATTCTGAGAAAGGATTTCCGATTTCCGATGTATTTCGATAGGAGCCCCCAAACTCAATGTTCCCCTTATGACAAAGAAGTCTGGCACAGCTGTGGACGACACGAAGGACGCCGACAGGAAGACACAACTGCGTAGGCTTAGCCAGGCGCACCAGGAACAGCGTCGAGCCCGAGCCCCACTTCAGTAGCGCTGGCAATCCGGCTGCGGAGCTCTGCACGGCGTACTTCTTCTTCCTTACATCTTCCCCCCTCGCTGAAGACGGAGCCGCACAGGAGGCCTAAGGCGTCGTAAGGACGAAGGGCTCGTGATACGGCTTGAGCCGATCGACATGGACAGTTTCGCGGCTTCGGCGACGCAGGTCCGTAGGGGGCGTCAGAGGTTCGATGACGTAGTTCACCGGAGAAGTTTGCTGTAGAACCCGGTAGGGTCCATGGTATCGGGATACAAACTTGGAGGAGACACCTGGTGTCGAAGTAGGAGGCACCCACAACCAAACGAGAGCGTCAGGCGAAAACTGGTTGTGGGGGCGCCCGTCGTCATGACGAAATTTCTGTAGCGCTTGTTCTTGCGTTGTTAGAGAGCGAGCTAGTTGCCGACATTCTTCTGCATACCGGGCGGCTTCGGAAACCGGTGTACCCTCTGATAAGTCGGGACGGTAAGGAAGAATAGTGTCAATCGGAAATGACGGTTCTCGGCCGTAGAGAAGAAAGAAGGGAGAAAAGCCCGTCGTTGCCTGGGGTGCCGTATTGTAGGCGTACGTGACATAGGGAAGGATGAGGTCCCAGTTTGTGTGGTTGGAGGCGACATACATCGAAAGCATGTCGCCAAGAGTTCGGTTAAACCGCTCTGTCAATCCATTTGTTTGCGGGTGATATGCGGTGGTACAGCGATGAATAATGCGGCATTCAGTGAGAAGTTCTTGAATGACATCGGCGAGAAAGACGCGACCTCGGTCGCTCAGGAGTTCGCGGGGGGCGCCGTGACGGAGAACGAAGCGTTGAAGCAGGAAGGAGGCAACGTCACGAGCTGTCGCGGCTGGTAGAGCGGCCGTTTCTGCATACCTCGTGAGGTGGTCTATGGCTACAATGACCCAGCGATTGCCAGCAGCTGTGTATGGCAGAGGCCCGTATAGGTCTATTCCAACGCGGTCAAAGGGTCGCGATGGGCACGGTAAAGGTTGCATTGGTCCAGAAGAGCGGCAAGGATCAGGCTTGCGGCGTTGACATTCGGTGCAAGAGCGAATGTACTTTAGCACAAATGTGTACATACCGCGCCAATAAAACCTATGACGTAGTCTGGTGTAGGTCTTGAAGAGACCAGCGTGTGCACACTGAGGGTCGGCGTGGAAAGCGGCGCATACATCAGTGCGGAGCTGCCGGGGTATGACAAGCAGCCATTTGCGGCCGTCGGAACTGTAGTTACGGCGATAGACGATTCCGTCGCGGATGGCGAAGTGCGAAGCTTGTCGGCGGAGCGCTCGGGATGGTGGGCGTGCAGGTGAATCGGAGATGTAATCTATCAAAGATGAAATCCAGGAGTCCTTGCGCGGCTCCAAAGCCATGTCGACAGAAGCGAATGGGGGAACTGGGTCATCTAGAACGGAGACACTGACAATTTCGGTGTGGACAGGCGAGCGCGAAAGAGCATCGGCATCGGCGTGCTTCTTGCCGGAGCGGTAGACAACACGGATGTCGTACTCTTGGAGCCTCAGTGCCCACCGGGCAAGGCGGCCGCAGGGATCCTTGAGGGACGACAACCAGCAAAGTGCGTGGTGATCGGTAACGACATCGAAGGACCGGCCGTACAGGTATGGGCGAAACTTTGTAATGGCCCAGATGATCGCTAGGCATTCTTTTTCAGTGACTGAATAATTCGTCTCAGCTTTGGTGAGAGTGCTGCTCGCGTAAGCAACAACATATTCCTGGTAGCCGGGCTTTCGCTGGGCGAGCACAGCGCCAAGACCAACGCCGCTAGCATCCGTATGGATTTCCGTGGGAGCAGTGGGATCGAAATGGCGCAGTATCGGTGGTGTTGTAAGCAGGCGCCGTAGCGTCGCGAAGGCCTCGTCGCAAGGCGGTGACCATGCGGAAAGATTGGGGTCTCCCCGAAGAAGCTCTGTCAGCGGTGCCATAATCGAAGCGAAATTTCGAATGAAGCGGCGGAAGTACGAGCAGAGGCCAATGAAACTACGCAAGTCTTTTAGAGTCTTCGGCCTTGGGAATTCTTTAACAGCACGGAGCTTTGTGGCATCGGGGAGAACGCCATCCGTCGATACGACATGTCCGAGAATTGTCAGCTTTCGTGCCCCAAAGTGACATTTTTTCAGGTTGAGTTGGAGGCCAGCGTCACTGAGACAGCGTAAAACCTGCTCCAAGCGATGAAGGTGAGTAGGAAAATCTGGTGCAAACACTACTACATCATCCAAATAACACAAGCACGTGTTCCATTTGAGGCCTCAAAGAATAGTATCCATCATCCGCTCAAAAGTGGCGGGCGCGTTGCAAAGGCCGAATGGCATCACACGAAATTCGTATAAGCCATCTGGTGTGATGAAAGCAGTTTTAGGCTTATCGTCTGCAGCCATAGGCACTTGCCAATAACCAGAGCGTAGATCGAGGGAGGAAAAGAACTCTGCGCCTTGTAAGCAGTCTAAGGCGTCATCGATCCGCGGCAATGGATAAACATCCTTTCGAGTTATTTTGTTTAGGCGATGGTAATCCACGCAAAAGCGGATCGAGCCATCCTTCTTTTTAACCAAAACAACTGGCGATGCCCATGGACTGTCGGACGGTTCAATGACACCACGCTGCAGCATTTCACCTACTTGCTCATCAATGACGCGTCGTTCTGTCGACGATACGCGGTATGGTCGCTGCCGTAGCGGTGAGTGAGCACCAGTGTCAATCCGGTGACATACAGTCGTCGTTCGACCCAAAAAAGTGCTATGGCTGTCAAAAGCAGGGCGAAATTTCTCGAGGAGACGGAGAAGGTCATGGCGTTGCTTGGAGTTTAAGGCGCTGTCGATGACGTGGCTGAAAACGTCTTCAGGCGATGTGGCAGGTGCGGGACTACCGGAGAGGGTGTTGACCTCGGACGATCCAAAAAGTTCCAACGTGGTAATGGTGTCGTAAGGCTCCACAGTGCCGAGAGATTCACCGCGAAGCAACGTAATCGGGAATGAGAAGTGGTTGTATACAGGAAGGTGAGTCGCACCTGCTTGAAGGCCAAGCAGCGCGGTTGGCAGTGGTGAGATGTGGCGACGAACGAAAGCAGTGGAAGGTGTGAAGAGTACGGTAGAGTCGCAGGCAACGGAACAGGACACAGGTGCCAGAACGGATGCGTGTGGAGGTATCTGGAGGTCGTCAGTGAGGGACAACTTGGTGCGGGAAAGCGAAACGTCGTCAGATATGGCATTTCCAAGCGAAGAGAAGGCGACTTCTGCACGGGAGCAATCAATAACAGCTTGGTGACGGGAGAGAAAATCCCAACCTAAAATAATATCGTGGGAACAGTGGGGAAGAACGACGAACTCGACGAAGTAGAGCACTCCTTGAATTTCAAGTCTGGCGGTGCACGCAGCCACTGGCTGGACGTGCTGTGCTGTGGCCGTGCGGAGTAATGGACCGAAGAAAGGCGTCGTGACTTTTCGTATTGAGCGGCATAGTTTTTCGGCAATCACAGATATGGCGGCACCTGTGTCAATGAGGGCAAGCACAGAGACACCTTCAACAGCGACATCAATAACGTTGGGCGGCGAAAGAAGAGGGCTTGAGCGTTGCGACGATGACGCAGTTCTTGCCTCGGGAACTGCGCCACTTAGTTTTCCGTGTCAGCGGTAGAGGGACGTCGACGCATCGGGGAGAGCGAGCGACGACGAGGAGAAGGAGAACGGCGGTCAGAAACTGGGCGATGGCTTGGGCGGGGAAGGGGTAAATCGCGGTCTGGAGCGTAAGACAATGGATGGTCGTACGCTGCTGTGCGTGGGTCGTCACGTGGATGAAGTGGACGGCGGCGGCACAGGCGTGCAACGTGTCCGGCAATACCACACGAATAGCAGATGGGCCGATTGTCCGCTGTGCGCCAAGGATTTACTCGATGCACCAGAGGTCGTGAGGGCGTGGAGGTAAAAACAGGGCTAGGCATCGGAGGCGGAGCCCGGAACGTCGGTGGGCGTGGTCGTGCGACGGCGTCGGCGTAAGTCAACGGGGTGGTGAGTTGAGGCGCCCGCTCCAGAGGAAGAACTTCGGACACTTGTTCTTCTATAACGTGTCGTAGGGTCGGACTAAGGGACGAACTTGACTCCGGTGGGTTGTTGGAGATAAGGGAGAGCTGGCGAGCAACTTCTTCCCGGACGAATGCCTTGATCTGCGAGAGGAGGGTGGAATCTGGAAAAGGGGAGGTCAAGCCGGACAACGATTCCTGATGGGGATTAGGGCGGCGGGTGAGGAGGCGTTGACGGCGTAGCTCGTCATAGCTTTGGCATAGTTCAATGACTTGGGCAACAGTAGAGGGGCTCTTTGAAATGAGCATCTGAAACGCGTCCTCGTCGATGCCCTTCAGTATTTGTTTGATTTTATTGCCCTCAGGCATGGATGCATCGACGCGTTTGCAGAGATCGATGACATCTTCAATGTAGCTGGTAAAGGTCTCACCAGGCTGCTGAGCGCGCGACTGCAGACGCTGTTCGGCACGAAGCTTTTGAACAGCAGGACGGCCGAAGACCTCGCTGAACTTCGTCTTGAACACGGTCCAGCTTGATACTTCGCTTTCGTGGTTTCGAAACCACAAGTGGGCAATTCCGGTGAGGTAAAATGGGACGGTGGTCAATTTCGTGATGTCATCCCATTTGTTGTTGCGACTCACGTGTTCGTATGATGACAGCCAGTCATCAACGTCGTGGTCATCACTGCCGCTAAAGAAGGGAGGGTCCCGCTGACGGAGTGTGCCGGGGCATACGGAGGACTGGGGAGCAGCTGGTGGTAAGCACGTGGCGCTTGCGGAGGTCATGGTAGCAGGGAGAATCCGGCTGCGCAATTCCAGGATGACAGAAGACCCAGCAAACCTCCACCAAATGTGACAAAGAAGTCTGGCACAGCTGTGGACGACACGAAGGACGCCGACAGGAAGACACAACTGCGTAGGCTTAGCCAGGCGCACCAGGAACAGCGTCGAGCCCGAGCCCCACTTCAGTAGCGCTGGCAATCCGGCTGCGGAGCTCTGCACGGCGTACTTCTTCTTCCTTACACCATTAAGATCGAGCTTGAATAATAAACTTGTTGATGAGATGTGATGTGTCAAGTCAAGTGGTGGCGTGGGTCAAGTGGTGGCGTGGAGTAGAGGTAGAACACCCGACTTCAAATCTGAAGGTCGTAAGTTCGAATCCTGCTCCATTCCACTACATTTTCAGGCATGGAGTGGTGCCTGACATCGGCAAAGAAAAAAAAATACATATTGCCGAGAGCTAGTGGGGCTATAGTAGTTCACGTGCAACCAAACTAGGCAGGCCCACTAAGCTTCATCAAAGTCACACCCTCACCAGAACAGGAATTGGCCTCCCTGGTGCAGTATTCGGCCACTACCTCCCTGATGACTCCGACAATTAACCCATCGCCCTCAGTCCCCAGTGGCTGCGGAGCACCTGACCAAGGCGGCGGTCAAACCTGCGACGTGGCAGAGGGTGCTAAGAATCTCTGGGTCTGGACAGGCCGCCAATGGAAACTGAACCTGGCAACGTTCAACACGCGCACCCTCTCTAGTGAAGCTAGCTTAGCAGGACTATTTGAGGAATTATCAGGCATTGCCTGGGACATTATTGGCCTTAGTGAGGTTAGAAGAACTGGTGAAGCTTATACAGTGCTGACTAACGGCCACGTCCTCTGCTACAGAGGTCTTCCAGATAAGAGAGAATCCGGGGTAGGACTTCTAGTCCATAAGAACATAGCGGGCAACATTGATGAATTTTACAGCATTAGTGAGAGGGTAGCAGTCGTCATAATAAAGCTGAATAGGAGGTACAAAATGAAGGTAGTACAAGCCTACGCCCCAACCTCTAGCCACGATGATGAGGAGATAGAACAGTTTTATGAAGATGTGGAATTAGCAATGAGAAAGGTGCAAACTCAGTATACTGTAGTCATGGGCGACTTCAATGCAAAAGTGGGCAAAAAGCAGGTTGGCGAGCAAGCAATTGGAAACTACGGCATCGATTCTAGGAATGCAAGAGGAGAGATGTTGGTGGAATTCGCGGAAAGGAATAGGCTCCGAATAATGAATACATTCTTCAGGAAGCGCACCAACAGGAAGTGGACCTGGAAAAGCCCTAATGGAGAAACAAGGAATGAAATAGATTTCATACTCTCTGCCGATCCAAGCATAGTGCAGTATGTAGAAGTGTTAGGTAAGTTAAAGTGCAGTGACCATAGGTTAGTGAGGTCTAGGATTTCTCTCAATTTGAAGAGAGAAAGAGTGAAATTAGTCAAGAGGAAACAGGCCAACTTAGACGCAGTAAGGGTGAAAGCAGACCAATTCAGACTGGTGCTCGCAAACAAATATGCAGCTTTAGAACAGGAAGATGAAGATAACATAGAGCTAATGAATGATACCGTAACTAGGCTGATCTCAGAAGCAGCAATTGAAGTGGGAGCTAAGGCACCAAAGCAACCTGTAGGGAAGCTCTCCCAAGAAACAAAGGACCTAATAAAGAAACGACAAAACATGAAAGTGTCCAACTCAAGAGATCAGATAGACTTCGCTGAACTGTCAAAACTGATCAACAAGAAGAAAGTAAGGGATATTCGAAATTATAACGTGGGAAAAATTGAGGAAGCTGTAAAATATGGACGCAGCATGAAATCAGTAAGAAGAAAACTAGGCATAGGACAAGGCAAGATGTATGCACTGAAAGATGAGCATGGTAATATCAACAGCAATTTCGATGACATAGTAAAAGCAGCAGAAGAATTCCATACTGACCTATACAGTAGCCAAAACAGCCAAGCTACTTTCATTCGAAATAGTGATGAACCGGATACAGAAGCTCCTTCTATAACTAGCGATGAAGTTAGAAGGGCCTTGAAAGACATGACCAGGGGAAAAGCGCCTGGAGAAGATGGAATAACAGTAGATTTATTCAAAGATGGAGGAGATATCATGCTTGAAAAGCTTGCGGCCCTTTATACGCAATGCCTCACAACTTCAAGTGTACCAGAGAGCTGGAAGAACGCCAACATTATACTTATCCATAAGAAGGGAGACGTTAAAGAATTGAAGAATTACAGACCCATTAGCTTGCTTTCAGTATTGTATAAAATATTCACCAAGATAATTTCCAATTGAATCAGGACAACACTTGACTTCAGTCAACCAAGAGAACAGGCTTGTTTTAGGAAGGGATATTCTACGATAGACCATATCCATGCCATCAATCAGGTAATCGAGAAATCTGCGGAGTACAATCAACCTCTCTATAAGGCTTCCATAGATTATGAAAAGGCATTCGATTCAGTAGAGATACCAACAGTCATAGAGGCATTGCGTAATCAAGGAGTAGAGGATTCATACGTGAATATCTTAGCAAATATCTACAAGGATTCCACAGCTACCTTGGTTCTCCACAATAAAAGTAGAAATATACCTATCAAGAAAGGGGTCAGGCAAGGAGACACAATCTCTCCAATGCTATTCACTGCATGCTTAGAAGAAGTATTCAAGCTCTTAGACTGGGAAGGATTTGGAGTGAGGATCGACGGCGAATATCTCAGCAACCTTCGGTTTGCAGATGACATTGTCCTATTGAGCAACAATGGAGAGGAATTATAACAAATGATTGAGGACCTTCATCGAGAAAGTGCAAGAATTGGGTTAAAGATGAATATGCAGAAGACAAAGATAATGTTCAAATGCCTGGCAAGGGAACAAGAATTCAGGATCGCCAGTCAGCCTCTAGAGTCTGTAAAGGATTTTGTTTATCTAGGTCAATTACTCGCAGGGGACCCTGATCATGAGAAAGAAATTTACAGAAGAATAAAATTGGGCTGGAGTGCATACGGCCGGCATTGCCAAATCCTGACTGGGAGCTTACCACTGTCGTTGAAAAGAAAAGTGTACAATCATTGCATTCTACCAGTGCTAACATATGGGGCAGAAACTTGGAGGTTAACAAAGAACCTCGAGAACAAGTTAAGGACCGCACAAAGAGCGATGGAACGAAAAATCCTAGGAGTAACGTTAAGAGACAGGAAGAGAGCGGTGTGGATCAGAGAGCAAACGGGGGTAGACGATATTCTAGTTGACATTAAGCGGAAGAAATGGAGCTGGGCAGGCCATGTAATGCGTAGGATGGATAACCGGTGGACCATTAGGGTTACAGAATGGATACCAAGAGAAGGGAAGCGCAGTCGAGGACGGCAGAAAGTCAGGTGGGATGATGAGGTTAGGAAATTCGCAGGCGCAAGTTGGAATACGCTAGCGCAAGACAGGGGTAATTGGAGATCGCAGGGAGAGGTCTTCGTCCTGCAGTGAACATAAATATAGGCTGATGATGATGATGATGCTGATGATGATGATGATGATGATGAGATGTGTTTGTAAGCGTGCGATCCTGGCCTAATGAGCTAGAGGACCGGCGTACTGGCTAAACGGCAGAGGATATTGTTACGCGCAAAGGAGACCGTTTGTAAACCTTACAGATGAAGGGGACCGTCACAGATGAAGGTCGCGAAGGTGAGCGCAAGAGCGGCTGGCTGGTTGATGCACTCAGCGTCGTTCTCTTTCTCTTTTCCAACCCGGGACCGCAAGCACGTTCACCGGTCCTCGTTTTCCTCACGCGTAACATTCCTCCCGTCGCAGACGAAGCCCGGCGGGCGAGTCAATCCATTTGTCTTGAAGTGAAGAGTTTCAAGCGGGCCACATGGACCACTTGGGTCTTGGCAGCTCTTCTACCACTCGCCATGAGGCGAGCTATGTTATAGGTGACTTCCGTCAGTCTGTTAAGAATCACAAACGGGCCATCGTAGGTGGCCAAAAGCTTTTGGCATAACCCGCGTTTCCGTACTGGAGTCCACAGCCAGACTAAATCACCCGGGCGATAGATTACCGGACGGTGGCGAATGTCGTAGCGTGCTTTTGATCTGTCCTGCGATGCCAAAGTGCGCAAACGAGCGATACGACGAGCTTCTTCGGCAAGGCAGAGAGTCTCGGCGATAGTGGGATTTTCGTGACTGTGGAAAGGGAAAACAGTGTCGATTGTGTACCGGGGTGGCCGTGCGTACAGCAGGAAGAAAGGGCTATACCCGGTAGTCTCATGTTTGGCGGTGTTGAACGCGTACGTGATAAAAGGCAGTACGTCATCCCAGTTCTTCTGGTCGGATGAAACATACATAGATATCATGTTTACAATTGTTCGGTTGGTGCGCTCCGTGAGCCCATTCGTTTGTGGATGGTACGGTGTCGAGTGACGCAAGTGGGATTCACACATACGAAGCAGCTCCTCCACGACATCCGCTGTGAATTGTCGTCCACGGTCGCTGATGATCACGCGAGGCGGACCATGTCGCAGGATGACATATTTCAGCAGGAATGTTGAAACGTCATTGGCAGTTGCGGAGGGCACGGCCGCCGTCTCGCAGTAGCGTGTGAGGTAGTCGACGCAAACAACTATCCAACGATTTCCTTTGGCTGATTTCGGAAAAGGGCCCACGAAGTCAATGCCCACTTGTTGGAAAGGCGTGCTTGGAGGCGGGATCGGCTGCAGGAGACCGGCTGGACCTGTAGATGGACGTTTGTGGCGCTGACACTGCATGCAGCTGGCCACATACGTTTCAACAGAGTGTCGCATTCCAGGCCAATAAAATCGTTCCTGAATCCGGTAGAGCGTCCTCGCCGAACCTAAATGGCCAGACGTAGGGTCGTCGTGCATAGCACTCAGGATCGCTATGCGAAGGCTCTCCGGCACCACTAGAAGAAAACGTGCGCCTGTGCCGGAAAAGTTCTTCTTGTACAGGAGTCCATCACGCACGCAGAAATCGTGTGCTTTAGTAGGGGTAGTCGTAGCGGTGAAGAGCGGTGTTAATTTAGCGTCCTTTCGCTGCTCGGCTTTGAAACAGTCGAAGTCAGGAAAACGCGGTGACAGAGAAGCCACAAGGTGATCGAAGTCGTCGGCGTCACAGTCCGTAGTGCTAAGTGGCATACGCGAGAGGCAGTCCGCGTCAGCGTGTCGTCGACCACTCTTATAAGAGACGCTGAAGCTGTATTCTTGCAGTCGGAGCGCCCAGCGCGCAAGGCGGCCACAAGGGTCACGAAGATTTACAAGCCAACACAATGAGTGGTGGTCGGTGACAACTGTGAAGGGGCGTCCATACAGGTAAGAGCAAAACCGCTGAACCGCAAATATTACCGCGAGGCATTCTTGCTCCGTGACAGTGTAATTCTGCTCAGGCCTACTTAAGGATCGACTTGCATATGCGATCACGTGTTCCCGGTCACCATAGGCTGGCCATACCACGTGTTCATACGCTGGTTACAAAACCGCGATATATGTCCCGGGACACCGCAAGAGTAACACACCGGGGGAGGTCGAAACCTTGATTGTTCGTCGATGAAGCGAATACTGTCATTTTCTCGTGTGTATTCAGTTGGTTCATGGCGGCTGTCATGACGATACATCGGGGGTCGAGAAGGCGTGCGCTGTGCGCGTCGGTCATAGCGTGGAGTCGGAGAGCGTGTTGTCATCCGAGACTGTGGGGCTGCGCTGTACTCTACGGCCGCTGTGCTAACCATCGGTTGCCAAGGGGCCGAACGTGGTGCAGTCATACCCTCACGCGACGTGTACATGACATGGTGGTCAGCTGTTCAACGCGACATCTCATCGCGGCGGGAAAGCTCCTCGCGGACAATCTGTCGGATGGTCGAAGGAAGGTCGAGGCAAGGGCTCGTATCCACACTGGCAACCGTCGTAACGTTTGCCAACCGACCAAACTTTGGCGTAATCCGACGCATCTTGAGCGTTTCAAAAGTTCTGCAATGCCGAATGACGTCGGACACAGAACCTAGGCTTTCTTTACCGATTAGAAAATTGTATACGTCCTCAGCCACTCCTTTCAGCAAATGTCCGACTTTATCTTCTTCTGACATGCGAGCACTGACCACCTTGCACAGCTTTAAAACTTCTTCTATATACGTGGTGCATGTCTCACCTGGTAGCTGCGCCGTTGCGACAATGTCTGCTCAGCACGCTTCTTTTTGGCGACTGAGTCCCCAAAACAGGCCTTGAGCTCTTCAACAAAACGTTCCCACGTCGTAAGCGCCTCCTCGTGATTCTCGTACCACACGAGTGCGGTGTCGGTCAGGGAGAACACCACATTGGTGAGCTGAGCGGTTGAATCCCACCCGTTGGACTTGCTCACTCGTTTATAGTGGACGAGCCACTCGTCGGCATCTTCTCCCGCTTTTCCTCCGAAGGTGGGTGGAACTCGGTAGTACGGCACCGGACTGCTCGGCGCTGCCCTCGGAGCGGCTCCCTCTTCAGGCATGGCGAAGATGGTCACGGAAGATGGCGGGAGGCCGGCAAGTCGACGGCTTCGACGAAGCTGCAGCAGTGACGGTTCCGTTGTTGTGAGCGCTTACCCAGCACCTCCACCACTTTGTTACGCGCAAAGGAGACCGTTTGTAAACCTTACAGATGAAGGGGACCGTCACAGATGAAGGTCGCGAAGGTGAGCGCAAGAGCGGCTGGCTGGTTGATGCACTCAGCGTCGTTCTCTTTCTCTTTTCCAACCCGGGACCGCAAGCACGTTCACCGGTCCTCGTTTTCCTCACGCGTAACAATATGTTTGTAAAGCGGCTTGAGAAGGAAGAGGAGCAAAGAAAGGGAGAAGGCAGGGATGTACTTCATAAGCGTGTCTGGTTGGCTAACCATTAATAACTGGTGTGGTCGTCATACCACCTTACGTTCCATCAGCATAATTTCTATTTCATTCCGCTATTATTCTGCTATCGTCAATCAATCGAGATTAGAACACCGTCGTCATGAACATTGTAATTGCATCGCAGTTATTTATCGCCATCATTTCAGAATCATCTCATCGTCGTCATGCCGTCGTCCTCATATCTATACCGACATCACTCCTTCTTCGTAATTCCATCGTCGTCACTGCATGCACCGTCGGCCTACGGTCCTTGTTCTACCGTCGTGAGATAACATTGGCGAGCGATGGTCATAACAAAACAGGACAATCAGGGAGACAGTGTATGACCGCATATAGCCGAATCATTTGAAACATCAGGTGAAACACTACGGATTGTTTGTTGTTTGTTTATTGATACTGTTAACCCCAGAAGGGTCATTACAGGAATGGAAATTACATAAATATTTGCAATACAATAAATAATTACGCGCGCAACAATAAAGACAACAGCAATAATAATAATAATAATAACAATAAAGGCAATCCTTATTTCACATATATTTACAGTACTAATATGCTAAACACAATCTGAAGCTTATTGACCGGAATAAACATGCAGCTCGTTTAAAAATGCATCTATGGAAGAGGAGGAAAGCAGTGAATCGGGCAGCATGTTCCACTCCTTAATTACTGTAGAAAAAAACTATAATTAAAGGTGTCATTTCGTGTTAATGGGGGTTCAATATACATGCTGTATCTGTGCCGGAAGCGTGCGTTGGGCGATAATTTGAAAAAGTCGGAGCCGTTAATTTTAACTTTATTGCGAATGATGAGGAACAGGAATTTTAATCTGTCCATTGTTTCTCTAATTTCTAGGGCAGGAATATTTGCGTTCCGGCACAATTCACTAGGAGAGTGACAATAACGATATTTGTTAAATATAAATATATCTGCTAGGCGC
The DNA here is from genome assembly GCF_013339745.2 of Dermacentor silvarum. NCBI lineage: Eukaryota > Metazoa > Arthropoda > Arachnida > Ixodida > Ixodidae > Dermacentor > Dermacentor silvarum. Next base: position 175,410,146 of record NC_051160.1, on the reverse strand, counting down.
TGGATTCGATCTAGTTCGTGACGATTTATAGCCGTATAGGGGTCCCACACTACTTTTGCATATTCTATAATGGGTCTGATTAAGGTCTTGTATGCCAAGTTTTTTTATTGCAGGTGTACCACTACGTAAGTTACGTCTAAGACTTCATAGAGCTCTGCTGGTTTTTTTGCTTACCATGTCTATGTGTGCGTTCCACCTGAGGTCTTCAGTAATTAGTACACCTAAGTATTTATGTTGACTTACCTTTCTTAGTTCAATGTCACAGATTTTGGAACTGTTAGCATGGGTGACCCTTTTTCTTGTTTTGGGCATGGAAACAGATTTTTCTGGGTTTAGTATCATCTGCCATTGGTCACACCCCTCCGCAATTTTTTGTAAGCTAGCCTGCAGTTCCAGTTGATCGTCTAGTGATGTTATCCTATTGTATAATACACAATCATCCGCAAATAATCGTAGTGGGACAGTTGCACAATTTGCAAGATCGTTAATAAATAATATGAATAGGAGGGGCCCTAGCACACTGCCTGATACTACTGGTACGAGACCAGATTTACAGCCGCCTAGGTCTTCGACCAATTGTTCTCGGGACTGAAGATTTGAACCAGTTAATTATATTAGAGTTTTTAAAGAAAGCCTGAATTTTTTACAACAGATTTGGGTGGGAGATTTTATCAAACGCTTTGGAAAAATAAAAAAAAATCAGATCTATCTGTCCGCGGTTATTCATAGCTTCAGAGAGGTTATGAACTAGTTCGACAAGTTGCGTTATAGTAGACAGACCCTTGCGGAATCCATGCTGATTTGGTGACAACAAATTATATGTTTCGAGATAACTTGAAAGGTGTTTACTGATAATAGGATCCAGTAGCTTAGAGCAGGTGCTGGTAAGGGAAATGGGCGTGTAGTTTTCTACATTCGTCGTGTTACCACCTTTGTGAATAGGTACAATTTTGGCCCGTTTCCAAGCTCTAGGAAAGGTACTTTGGCTAATGGACGATTGAAATATGATCGTTAATTATTTAGCTATCCACTCAGCGTATCGGTATAAAAACTCATTAGGAATGCCGTCTGTACCAACACTTTTCTTAACATTAATACTCAAAAGAAGGTGTAGGACACCTGCTCCATTAATTACGGCATCATCAGCAGAAGGACGGTCAGGAGAAATAGGCAATGTAGGTACCGTTCCGTCGTCACGAGTGAATACTGAAATGAAAAAAAGTGTTAAAAGCTTCTGTGCGCTCCACCGTAACTTTTTGATTATGTGAAGGATAAGATTTAGCTGATGGATTAACATAACGCCAGAACTTAGCAGGTGCATCCGAGAGAAACTTTTTCAATGTTATGTTATAGAACTTATGCCTAGGTTCCCGAACAAGACAATTAAGTTCTTTCCTCATTTGACTTAAGGCATTCAACATTTCCGATGTCGGGTTTTTAGAACATGCCTTCCTTTTCCTCTGTATTCTTCGTTTTGCATAAACTATTTCTCTGTTAATCCATGGGTTTTTCTGTTTTCTTTTTTTTTTGTTCGATTTAGGAATGAAATGTTCAATGCAATGAGCCACCACAGATGAAAAGTGTTCCCATAAGCTGTTCGTACTACCCTTCGATTCATGTATTTTAGTGAACTCATCAAAGGAATGTTCAAGATAGTCCAGAATGCTAACATCATCCGCAGCATGGAAATTCAATATCTGTTTCGGTAATTCCTTATCAAGATAATGCTCACGTTAAAGCACTCGAAGAACAAATAAACTCAACAATAAATGTTCTTCGCCGCGTAGCAGGCACGACAGGGGGAGGGTTGGTTTCTTCTCTACTGAAAGTACATAATGTACTTATAAAGCAAAAAATAGCTTATTCTTCACCTGTTCTGCATGCAATCTCCCGTTCATCTGAAGAGCGACTTCAACGCTTAACAGCTAGGAACCTTAGAGTATGCTTAGGTGTTCCCCGAGCAACCTCAAGTTTCTTAGTAATTGCAGAGGCACGTCATCCTCCATTCCCAATTATGAGGACGGTTGAAACCTGTCGACACTACTTTCGCGTTTCAGTGCAGCACAAAAGGCACCCACTAGCAATTACACTTATTGAGAGAGACAGGGCGAACATCAATACTGTGATTCAGGTGCAAAAAAATCTACTACCACACAACGAATTTTGGATCTCAGATATTTCCTACCCTCCATGGTGACTTGTAGCCCCAACAATTGAAGTTTTTGTTGACTGAATTATTCGCAAACGAGACATGTTTATGCTAGCAGCCCAACAACTGGCACTGAACCAGATATACTTTCGGTACCCTGGATATATTCAAGCGTATACAGACGGTTCTTGTCAAACAAATTCTTCTACCATGTCTTGAATGTCATGTCATGGAATGCCTTTGCATTCCAGAATGGAACCAAATACAGACGTTTAAACTTTCTCACACGACATCAACTACAGCAGAGCTTTTTGCTATATTGTCTGTGTTACGATTAGAGCACTGCACGGGCCTGATTTTTCGGCCCGAGCCCAGCCCGGGCCCCTAATACGAAGCCCGAGTCCGGCCCAGGCCCGGGCGTACATGACCGAGACCAGCCCGAACCCGGCCCGGGCCCGTGGTTCCAAGCCCGGGCCCGTGTTACTGAGCCCGGGCGTTCATTACTAAGCTTAGCTAGGGCCCGCGTGTGCATGACCAGGCCCGGCCTGTAAGAAAAAAAATCTTTTTTTTTACTTACAGATTGCACCGTATCTTTCAGCCTCACCTTCTCGAGGTTTAATCAGCTGCAGTATATACGCAATAAAATGCCGAAATCTTTGTTTCTCCCACGGGAACATCAGTAATCCGGCCCATTGCCTGTGCTACTATTTTTCTGATGGTGCGCATGCACTTACCTTGATTTGTACGATATCGTTCTATGATGTCATTTAGCATGCAAATATACAGGGCATTTCATTTTCGATTAACCAAATTTTTAAAGATTGCCTGTGGCAGATAGCACAGTTATAATCCTTGATCTAAACTACTCGATGAGGCGGCCATTACTTCCACGAGAAATCAAAACAGCTAATTGAAGAATTACCATAATTACGCTAATTCACGTTTTAATTAATTATTTTATGGCATATCTTTCAATCTACGAATTATAGCCGCCGAGTTCGCAAGGCGTATCCACTTGGAACGAATTCTCAGGACTAAACCAGTTTCGAGATAATAATTTTCAAAGTGTCCGACGAAATCAATCAAATCAAATCAATTTATTGTCCAGCTTACATGATGGACGGTCGTTTTGGACTAAAAGGTACATATATAGCTTGACGTGTCCCATAAGACCAGGCAAGGCAATAGTACAGCAAACAGTGCGCACACATGCACAATAATTCACATATATTTCCAGCTATCGCTGGAATTCCTCATAGACGAAATAGCTATGAACGGAAAGACAATGAATATTTGCGTCACGGCGAATTAACAGAATTGGAAAAAGTTTTAACAGAATGCATTTTAAACAACACTACAATAACAATACTAGCTATACAAAACAACGCAACACCAGCTATACAACATAGCATGAGACTGAATTTTACAAGATCAACATTTGCTAAGAAAACGAAACAGGATTTACATTATATACTCAGAACCATACACAAAGGCAGAATAATAATCCCATCAGATACATTACAAGTGACCAAAGTGTCAGCGGAGTTCTTTCTTACTGAAATTACCGCCAGAATAATAATCCCATCAGAGACATTACAAGCGACCAAAGTGTCAGCTGAGTTCTTTCTTACTGAAATTACCGCCATTTTTGTATCTGTACAAAGTTAATGGTAGGTAATGTATTAACGACTGATGCTTATAGAGTGTTCTGAAGTATGGAATTGACCATATCTCAGGATTTCTTGTGTTGGCATTAATGCGACGACGCTCTAAAGAGGCTAATTTTTTTATATAGTTCCAAGCTAATTCTGACATGGATGGCCTAATGGATGGTCAAAACGCCTATATGAATATTTACCATAATTACATGAATTAACTTTTTAATTAATTATTTTACGGCACATATTTCAATCTACGAATTATAGCCGCTGAGTTCGCAAGGCGTATCCACTTGGAACAAATTCTCAGGACTGAACCAGTTTCGAGATATTAATTTTCAAAGTGTCCGACGAAATGCATGGGCGTTCCAGTTAACTTTTTGAGGAAAACGCTGTTTTATGCATTCAAGCACAAAAGTAACTGGCCTTAGCGCTTAAATAATGCCATAGTATCGACACTGGTAATAGTGCGATCGCAAAAGCGGTAACATGGAAATGGTTTGAGGAGTGGTTCTTTGTATAATTTATTTTTCCTTACGCGGAAACAATGTTCGTTTTTGCGGAGAAGGAAAAAAATTAGCGTAGCTTGCGGCACTGGCGGCGCAATCCTAAAGAGACAGCGGAGATGATGGGCACCCAGCTAATCCTGGCTGTTGGGCTAGACTAAGCACTACCAAGTCATCCCAAGAATTTTCCGGAATTTATTTATTATTGATTGATTATCGATTAGCTATTGATTGGCTATCGATTGTCTATGGCAAGACATTGGTCACGTATTTGGGATAGGCTAAGCACTACCAAGTCATCCGAATTTATTGATTATTGATCCATTATAGATTAGCTATTGATTGGCTGTCGATTGGCTATTGTAAGGCATTGGCCACGTATTTGGGCTAGGCTAAGCACTACCAAGTCATCCCCAGCATTTTCGGGAATTTATTGAATATTGATCGATTATCGACTAGCTATTGATTGGCCTATCGATAGGCAATTAGTCCCCACCATTCTTAGCTAGACTTATCCAGGCTCAGCTTCGCTAGTTCACAGGTGTATGTGCCATTGCGCTTGGACCCTTTCTGCACTGCTGCCAGGATCGGCCCACATTTTTGGACTCAGCGGACACATTAGGCCCGGCTGAAACAGCTCCGCTGTTAAAAATGACAACTTCATCTGTTTTACTATTTTCTTTGATAAGATATAGTCATGTGATAAGATACACAGTCAAGAGAGCGGTGTGGATCTGAGAACAAACGGCGATAACCGATATTCTAGTTGACATTAAGCAGAAAAACTGGAGCTGGGCCGGCCATATATAGTGTAGGATGGATAACCGATGCACCATTAGAGCTACAGAATGGATACCAAGAGAAGGGAAGCGCAGTCGAGGACGGCAGAAAACTAGGTGGGGTGATGAAGTTAGGAAATTTGCAGGTGCGAGTTTGAGACAGCTAGCGTAAGACAGGGTTAATTGGAGATCGCAGGGCGAGGCCTTCGTCCTGCAGTGGACATAAATATAGGCTGATGATGATGATGATGACAGTCATCTTGCACGTGTCACTTCAGCTTGGCACAGAATGCACTGAACCATACAATGCATAACGGTCGCGTGTGTTCGAAGGCCTACTTAGGCCCTTCAATGAGCGGGCTCGAGTCTGTCCCGGGCCCGTGGCTTCAAGCCCGAGTCCCGAGTCCGGCCCGGGCCTACAGCCTCAAGCCCGAGCCCGCCGACAACGCTTCGGACGGCCCGGCCCGGCCCGCGGGCCGGGTCGGGCCCAGGCTTTCGGGCCGGCCCGGGCCCGTGCAGTGCTCTAGTTACGATACCTAAATTCAACGCAAAAAGGGAACCAATGGGTCATCCTTTGTGACTCACAAGCAGCTTTGTCGTCACTTCGCGGTGGCATCAGCAATTCCCAAAACATGGCGTTATGAGACACTAAAGGAGCTCACAAAGGCAAGTGAAGAAACTCGCACAATAATGTTCCAATGGATACCTGGCCACTGCAATATTCCTGGGAATGTTGCAGAAGACATGGCTGCTAGACAAGCGCATATTAATACCGCCACACACAGTCTCCCTCTAACGCAAGGAGAATTGCGGCACATACAAAGACAGATCTCAGTCCGTGGTTGCAAAGCGACATGGTTTGATCAGAACTCGAAATCTTCAGATTTATTTCACATTGCCCTGCACTTCAGTTCAAAATCCCATCCACATTAAATACAACCAGAGCCTTTGAAACACTCATTCACCGTCTGCGGCTCGGTACCGCGTACACAAAACATTTTCTACAAAAAATTTCAAGAGCTGATAGTCCGGAATGTACTTGTGGCCACGCGGATGAGGATGTGCAGCATCTTCTTTTAAACTGTCCGCGACAATATACACACACACAACGTTTAGCACGTTATTTAGAGACATTAGACCACAGGCCCTTCAGCCTCAGGAAGATATTAGGTCCTTGGCCAACATATTCGTTGCAAAGACGAGTGTTAATGGCCCTCCAAAGATTTCTAGAAGCGAGAAATATTCTCGGAAACTATTGAAAAGAGTGTTTATCTTTCATAAACTCACTCTATGGTCAATTCGACACCTGGGTTCATGTAGTTTCCTTTGAATCGAATCCATGCTATCTTATGTGCCGTGATTTTAGTACAATTACGTGACCGGACTTTGTGTTTACTTTAGTGCAGCTATGTGACTGAACTTTGTGTGCCCTTTTTCTGAGTGTACTTTCAGTTTTAGTGTGATATTAGTGTACTGATGTGACCGGATGACTTAATGCGCCTTTGGGACTGAACTTTGTGTTGCTGTGTTTCTGAGTTGACTTTCAGTATTAGTGTGGTATTAGTGCACTTATGTGACTGGACTTCGTGTTATTGGGATTTGGAGTTGACATTTAATTTTAATGCGTGTAGGTTCATCTTTTTCATACCTCTATGTGAAAAGCCGGCGCCAATTAAAGGCGTCAACATCTCCTAAATACCATATAATTAAAAAAAGTGGAGACAAGTTAAAAGGAAGCACAACCATTTTGTGATAAGCTAAACCATCATCAACTTCGCATTCATTTATGTAGCTAGTTAAAGAATTAGACACAAGGAAAAGATCAAGAATGGAAGATCTTGATGCACATATCCGCGTATAATCATTTACAACTTGTACAAGGTTAAAACAGAATATTAATTCTAATAAATTTTCACTAAGTGCCACATCTGTTGCACCAGGTAAACATGAATTCCAATGAATATCCGGAAGATTGAAATCGCCCAAGAGCACAATATTGTCGCCCTGTTTAAAATTGGGAACCATGAATTTACGAAGATGAAAAATTTGCTCTGTCGTCGTATTCGGTGCTCTGTATACGCCTCCGATAAAGACGCTGCGATTACTTAACGTTGTCTTGATCCAAATGCCTTCGATATCACTTGGGACTGCTATTATAGAGAAGGTTATATTTTGTTTATTCGGGATCGCGACGCCTTCCACCTCTCCCTGATAGGTTTTTCCTAACTATGGTATACCCCGGGGGAGGTACTTCTACATTCCATATGCTATTGTTTAGCCATGTCTCCGTGATCACGATAAGGCCAGGTTCATGCTCTAAGATTGGTATATCTAGTGCCTCCGGGGCCTATCTAGTTCGTGTCAGTCAGTGAACATTCTTGGTTCACTGCCACACTTATATCGCTCGTTAGTTTCTTCGTTCCAGGCGTAAAGAACGTTATTCACTTTCAGTTTATCAAAGACAAGCTTAACCTTACTGCCTTTTTTCTTTTCATCTGCAGCTGAGTTCAACAACTTTTGTCTTATTTCCCCAACTCTCTTTGAGAAGTCCTCAGAAACACTGTAATTTGTACCCTTAAGTCTTGAGCATTTACTCAGAATTTTTTATTTGTCACTGTAGTCGGCCGACCTAAAAATTATTGGGCGCGTCTTACCAGTCAACCTCCTGCCAAGCCTATGTATTCTTTCGATTGAAGAAACTTGCACCCCCAATATGGCACTAACCACGTCATCGTTAACTTTCCTCAGCAGTATCTGCTCAGTCTCGTGGTCATCGTCTACCACGCCTCTAATTATCAGGTTATTGCGCCGCGATCGGTTGTCAAGATCATCTACTCGATTAACCAGACTTCGCGTTTCGTCACAGGATTTTGACACAATGGTTTCTAGGTTCCCAAGCCTGCTCTGAGCTTCGTCGATGCTTTCTACTTTGCTTTCGATGGAGCAAAGTCGCTTTTGCATGTTCGACATCTGTGCTTCAAACGAGTCATGCTTAAGTTGAATCGCCGATAGTTTAGAAAGTATCTCTTTATGATTCTGTAACAATTCTTCGCACATTCGTTCTGTCAAGGGCCCTGGATTCTCTTCAATGTCGCCCGACAGGCTCAGTAACAGGCTCGCCACCGAAAAAAAATCAGATATGCAGTGAAGCAACGTTTGTGGACTCGGCAGCACTACGAAACAAGGATCATCGCTCTGAAAACCGTTTTTTTCACTAACCTGCACGAAGAACGACACGTTAGGTGACATCGTTGTAGCGGTGCTGCCGTGTCCACTGAAGTCGATAAGCCATGGTTCCGTATTTATAACCAGCAGCCGGTCCGTCTTAGGCATGTGTCCTCAAGTCATCGTGCCCGAGGAAGGTGCGCAGAAGACGACATCCACGTGTCGTCCCTCCGAAGTACAGTCGGTACAGCCGCCCCCGGATGATCCGCCGTATACCATTCTGCACGTGAAAAGGTGAATATGCAACGGCGTTGATGCGATGCAGGAAAGGCGAGTCGACCATGAATGCCACCACTTCGTCTGAGGCAAAGCTCAGGAAGGCACAGAAAACCTGCACGAAGAGCGGCACGTTAGGTGACATCGTTGTAGCGGTGCTGCCGTGTCCACGATTCTAAATACAGGTGTCTTAGCTAACACAGTGTGTCGCTTCTTGTTCGGTACATTATGTGAACGTTAATCGCATTAACTTCGATAGTCATCTTAACACGGGCTCTGCAGGAATTCTTTCGCCTTCACTACACTAACGAACTCTGGTCCACATTGTCCCCAGCTTATTAACACCTCCAATTCCTAGAAGTGATCGCGCTCAGGCGTGTTTGATGCGAAGTTTGACCCGAAGTTTGATGGAGATAGCGGTATGATGATTTTTTTTATGATGATGATTTATTGGCATCCCCTTTGAAACGGGGCGGCGACAAATAGTCACCTAGCCTGCTTGATTTAATCAGGTATACTATGCATGTTCTTCATCTAGCATTTTTGTATACCTCTCATTATTTTTCTTTTTCAAAAATTTACCTTGTACTGCTGCCTATGATTTTAAGAGATCAGGTCGTATCCATCTTTTCCCTGCTTTTTTTCCACCAGTACTCTAATCGTCTCTTGCTCATCTCTACGGCTGATCTGTTTATGTTTCCTTCCACTTTAAACCCAAGTATCATTTCTACAGCAGCGCCGCCTATCAACAAGGGGAAGCACATTTGAATGGGTAGGAATAGCGGCGAAAGGCAAACTTCAAGAGTTGCTAGACATCACAGATTCGAATCAAACTCGTAAAGAGTTAGAAATATATATGTATTGCAGTCGCGCTAAAGAAATCGGAAACTATTGGATTGGTGCGAGACTCGCTGCAAAAACATTCGCTAGACTGTCTCAGGTATCCAAGTTATCCTTATCGGGAATCAATGAGATGAGTTTCGATAGAGCTGGTTACATTTTTCAAGACCGGAAGACGTGCCAGAGGCAGAGTCGACTGCAATATTTTGTTGCTACACAAAAATATGTAGATTTTCGGCGTCATCATATTAATGGAAAAACCAAAATTTAAGTTTTCAAGAACTTCTTAGAGTATTTAGATAAAATTGTAGCAAATAAATTCTGAAAAGTTCATTTACAGCTTTTTTGTGTATTAAGGCATTGGGCAACTCACTACTGGTTTCCATTATTTTTCGTCGTTATATTTTCAAGCGAGTTGAATATTCTACCGTATTTTATTGCACAATTAGCCCAACTAACTAAACTGACGCTTTCAAGTGACCATTGTTCTTAGATAAATGCTTTAAGTCTATGCAGATGCTGCCAAATTTCTCAACATTGGTGAGTGTCACCTTTACTTGGGAGTGCGGAGAGTTGCGAGCATGCGCTACTCTCGATGGAGGAGAGACACGACTGGCGGCACGGCAAACGAGGATTTAATATATACAGAGGTGGTAGACGCACGCAACACACAACACTGAAACCGAAACTCAAAACTAAGGGCACGCCAAACTAAACGTAACTCCACGTAGATGCTTACTTAATACAAAATCCAACACTCTGACTAAATACAACGCTACTAAATAAGGACTATCTCATTTCCGGAGCCTAGCTCCGCCTTATAAGTCTCTAGGTCAGTCCTAGTTTTCGCTCGCCAAAGTCTGGCCACCCTGGCCCCGGCCTAACTGCGTTGCAAATCAGAAACGTAGGCTCTTACGGACCGACGACTTGAAGTTCCTCTCGTCGGGTCCAAGTCGTATTCGTTCGGGGCGTTGTTACTGCCGTAGATGCCGACGAATCGCGTTGCCTCTTTTGTCGGTGGTGAGCTCGTCAGCTCGTCGGTGATGAGCTCGTCGGCGATGGCGTTCGCCGTAGCTTAGGCCCACCTGCCTAGGCCTAGCGTCGGAATGCGTCGCAACTTCTTCAGAAGTGCCGACGTGGCGTCCCGAGGAGGATCAAACGCGCCGGTCTGCCGCAGAAGGGGGAGCCTCTCTGGAGTGCCTGGTCCTGCCGTGAGAAGCTGCAGCTCGTCCAGGAGCCTCGCCCGAACTTGCCGAGGTCGACGGCCACACCTTGGACGGCCAGCGTCGCGGACTCAACCAGACCCCCAAGTCTCCCGTCGCCAGAACATAGCTGGAGATGCGACCTTCCTGACCCGGTGCCACGTTGAAACTCAATGGACAGCGCCGTTCATCCCTCGACTATGCCTCGGTTCGTGCGCCTCGCGCGCTCGCGCCGTTCGGAACACCGGGCATCGCGTGCTCCTCTTCTTTTTCGCGCCACAGGCGGCCTCTTACATGTGACAGTGAGAGGGATGTGAAAAACAAAACAGAAATGCAGAACATTATATTGTCTGAGTAAATTTTTATTTTGAATGCTATTTCCACTCGTTTCGTGGCTCAACCCTCGTGTTCGCAGCCTTGTATGTTTTTTTTAGCACTAGGTGGGTTGTCTGCGAAATTACGTGAATAACAAGCAGGTCATATTTTAATCTGACAGATAAAAAAAAAACCTACGTTGCCTACGTTGTACTTGCACTGTACTGAAACACAAGTAGACAAAGTCCAAATTTGCATATATTTCGAAACAACGATGCTAAATTGTCGACTGAAAAACCGACATCATTATAATGAAGTCAAATAAAGCAATAACAATGGCATGTTCCGTGTGAAAATATGATGAGCGCTAGCCTTGCGGCTAACCAATTTCTGTATTATAAAAAAAGCTTCTAGTGGCCTTGTATTCTGGTATTTCTGAAAGACAGCAGACCAGCGTATTTAAATTTACATTCGCACCAAAAATATTGGCTCGAGTTTCATTACTGTACATCGATTTGTCACTTGCGTTGCGGGCTGTAATTACTGATTCGCAAGGGCGCACAAACGAGCAACACGACGAGGAAGAGCAAAAAGCGCGCGTACCTGCTAGCAGACTAACCGGAAGTCGTAGGTTCTTGTTCAACCAATGGACATCGTTTCCGCAGTTGACATCACCAGATTCCCCCTGCTGACATCATAACGACCGCTGGGGATACCGGAAAGGCGAGGGGAGGAGCACGGCATTTCTTTTCTTATTTTGGCACTCCCGCAGCGCGTGGCGCTGCAGCGTTTGGCATCGTTGATCGTGACGGCATTCTGAACTCGATGCACGTTTACTAGAAATGTTCAAAAAATATATGAGGTGGTTTAGGGGCCCTTTAAAGACACGAAAGACCATCTTCGAAGTGTTATTGGACCAGCGCACGATGTGCGATCGGTGAGACTCGTGCGACATCGTTCGAACAGCAGCAGGCAACGAACGGTACCATCCTTTGCCAATTAAGACTTCTTTACTTCTCCCCTCGGTGGCATCGGGTGCCACACCATAAGACGCACAAAAAACCAAGGGGACTGCTGCGCACACCACACACTGCGAGCGAGTATCAGTAGCGCGAGTCGGCCCACACCGGCCACCATTCGTCGGTCAGAAATCGAAAAAACATCGAAACCCAGCAGAAGACCCAGCTCTGACGGAACGGTTGGGCACGGCTCATTCAAGGAGAGAGAACCAGCTTCCTGAACCACGGCTCCCTCAGTATTCAAAAGAGCGACCCGCTCCTGAGCGCTCAGGAGCGAGCCGGGTCATTTGAAGAGCGAGGGAGCCGAGGCGAAAAGAGCGGCTCGCTCCTGCCGGATCTTTTGAAGAGCGAGGGAGCCGAGGCGAAAAGAGCGGCTGGCTCCTGAGCACTCAGGAGGAGCCGGATCTTTTGAGCCGCTCTTTTGAAGAGCGAGGGAGCGGTGGTTCAGTAAGTGAGCGGCGGTTCTTTCGTTCTTCAGCCGAAGGCGAGGGGGTGAAGGCGACTCTTGCGAGGAAGGGCAGGAGGGCAGTTGCTTTCTCGTACCGCTAATAGATGGCGCGGAAGTCGCACCCAGCAGAAGACCCGGCTCGGACGGAACGCATCAGCACGGCTCTCTGAAAGCGAGAGAACCGGCTCCCTTTCTCCAAAAGAACCGCCGCTCATTTTTACTGAACGACTGCTCACTCGCTCTTTAAAAAGAGCCGCTCACAAGATCCGGCTCGCTCCTGAGCGACCCATCTCTATTGTAGAGATATTTAACGTCGATCGAGAACATTTTACAGCGTAAGCTGTTATGGGCTCATTCCAATTGCCCTTTCGGTTCGCGTCGTTGGCCGCCGTGGCCGCCGCCGCCGTAGCACGACCCACCATCCACCAGTATGGTGGCGCCATCTAGTTGGTATGGTGGCGCCAACGCAGCGTGCGCAGGCGCAGACGACGAGATGCGATTCTGGCGAGGCGCCTCTTTCCTCTTTACCTCCTACTCCCCCTCCCCCCTACGACGCTGCCCCGTGCTCCCTGATGGGCTGCAGAATCAAAGCGTCTCTTTCCTCCTTCATCACCATATATAATCAACGCGCTTCCGATGTGAGATGTGGGCCGCGTATTCCGGATACCTCTTCCAGCGGCCGTGCCTCTTCGGTACACGTTATGGCGTCTCCTCGCAAGGTACGAACCACTGTTGAAGAAGCGAATCGTAGAGCTACGTGCGCGGCTACAACCAGGCATCATCGGGCTCAGCAGACTGCTGTGCAGAGAGCACTAAAGCCGCAGCTCTCCATCGACGCCAGGCGGACAGCTCAGATCGTTCTCGTCAAAACGAGGCGAAGAGACTGTCGCGAAGACCCTGGTGTGCGTGGTGCCGAAATTGGAGCTACTTAGAGCCCCTTTCTATCCTCTGTTAAAAAAACTAATAACTTCACCAGAAGCCCTAACAAGGAAAGGATCGTCAATGATTAGAAGATTTAGTTTATCTTCCAAGAACAAGCCAACAGCTTTCTGCCAAGTCACTGCTTCAGTCACGATGACCCACTGAGGGCAATCAATCTTATGCGTCTTAGCTGAAAAGAGAATATCCAGTCTTAGCTTTTTAGTTTTCTCAATCACTTTTGCTAGCTTGTCAAGGCTAAGGGAACTGCACAGTTTTCTTGCTTTCAATTTCACGTTTTCAAGAGAAACACTGTCATCACGTTTAAAAAATGAATTGATGGCAAGGGTGGCGTTAGAATTAAACTCACTCAAAGGTAGGACAGCGAAACCACCTTCTTTGTCTGAGGGTAAAAGGGATAACGAATTAACTTTCCCGAAAGATGCAGCATATCCGGTAGGCACTACCTTAGTGGAAGGTTTACAATGGGTCAAGACGTCCACACCTTCCGCAACACACCTTTCTGATTCGGTATCAAGGGTATGTCCTGAAACTTGCCTGCAAGTTGCAGGACGTGCTTCTCCAGCAAGCGTGAGAAGCTCATTCCACAGCGAACTTCAATCCAAGGGCTAACACGTGCTGCACCTTTCCTGGAAGGGTCAACAAGGTGCAAGCTGTTCCTCAGCGGAGGTGGCTTTGGAGTAAGCTGGGTGGCAGAAGCGCATGCTGCAAGAGAAATTCAGCAGTTCTGTCGACGATAGCAGACAACTTACGCCACGTTGTCTTTGCCTTAGACGGTCTGTCCGAATGGTAAAGTTGAAGAAGCAGGACGTCACGGTAGAAGCGGGCTTGGCGTTGCCATTCAGACCGCAGAATCTTGCAGATCCTGTCACGTGATCACGGGCTCACGGGCTCCGTATAAAATGCATGGGGAAGCTTAAAGTAGGGTGGGCCAACTGAAATTTGAAGTTGGGTCAATTTGAATTATCTAGGTGGGTCAACTGATATTTAGGGGTAATGATGTACAGGAAACACAGTCTCCTTCTATAACTGGCGATGAAGTTAGAAGAGCCTCGCAAGACATGGCCCGGGGAAAGCTGCTGGAGAAGATGGAATAACAGTCGATTTGATGAAAGACCGAGGCGATATCATGCTTGAAAAGCTTGTGGTCCTTTATACGCAATGCCTCACGATTTCAAGTGTACCAGAAAGCTGGAAGAATGCCAACATTATACTGGCTGAAGCAGCGGTCCCGTTTGGTAAACCTGTTACCGCGGCTCCTGTATACGCGGTTGCTTGGCACCGACGAAAACTGCGCAGTTGGCGTCAATACAGCAACCTAGAAATGTTCAACTTGTACCGAACACCGCCAGATTTCTTCGTGGTCTCTCATCGTGCTGCTCACCATCAGGATGAAAAAGCACTTCCTTCTGGTTACCCAGGTTCTGTAGCGCCTATCCACCCGGTTGGGTGGCCCCTAGGAAAGCTCTTCAGTCGGTGGAAATGCAGCAACCCGGCAACTTTCAACTTGTACGGGGTGCGGCCAGCTTGCCTTTCATCGTCACTCATGCCATTTAGCTGAAGCAGCACCCTCGTCTCGAAACCCTGGTTCTACAAATCTTGTCTACACTGGTGGGTCGCAGCAAGCCAAACTGCAGATGGCGGTAATACAGCAACCGAGAAACCATTCTTGTGAAACACAATATATAGCATTTACTAATGACTTGTTAGCAGTTTTAGAGTGCTCACTTTGCGTAGATTGCATTTTTTTTTTACTTTGCCAATGCCTTTGGCACTGTGTCCCATAAACTACTGCTTCTATAAATTAGCACCCTTGATACTGATGTCAATATTATTAAAAGGATTGACCAATTTTTACACAATTACACACAGTTTGTGATAGCCAATGAACATGATTACCATTATTGTCCACTGGCGTAAGGAGCTCTTCACGTTTCCGTGCTCAGGCCCCTTCTTTTCCTCCTTTATATCAACGTTCTGCGTTGATATAACTTCTCTCTGATATACGATTATTTGCTGACGGCTGCGTACTTTACAGGAAAATTTCTGACTTATCTGATGCCTACACATTGCAATCTGATCTCGATAACATTTATCATTGGTGTGACACTTGGCAAATGAAATTAATAACAGCAAGTGTAAATCTATGACCATAACATGGTTTGCTATCTATTCTATACCCCATTCCTATAGTACGTAATAATGGTTCCTGCTGAACTACGGTTACTTCGTACAATTACCTAGGCGTTCACATCACTAATCATCTTTCTCGGAGCAACGCCAATCCCATGCTTGGCTTTCTTCGCCGGAAGTGTTCCAAAGCCCCAGTATCCTTAATATTGCTGCTATACAATACGCTAGTCCGATCCAAGATAGAATTTGCCATAGGCGTATCTACCGGGGGGGGGGGGGGGCATTGCCCCCCCCCCCACTTTCACGTGTGGGGGGCAAAGCTTGCCATTTGCCCCCACCCCCGCCACCCCCTCCACTTTTGAAAGCGGGCACATTCGGCTACACACTGGAAAGTCCAACAAAACTACAGCTGAAGCTAAATTTTATTTCTTAATAGAGTCACCACGTTAATAATGCTTTTCTTTACTACTGATCCCTGGTTTGGGCAGCGAGTATTGTGCCTCCTCGTGACGCGCTGTAGCGGGCGACGCGCGAGATTCGCCATTCACGCTTGCATTGCGCAGAAGTCCTGGCGCTGGACAGTTCCCGCAGTTACAAATTACCGCCTAACCATATTTGAAAAAACAAAACAATCAGCTTGACATATTTAACCTTCGGGCGAGGGAAGAGGTCCGGATAAAGTGCCTTACTGCATGAAATGGTTGGATTATCAAATGCTGGAACCATTGAATCTCCGTCCAGAAATAGTCTACGTAGCGTTGCAGTTCAAATATATATCTTATCACCATCAAAAATCTAATCAAACCACTTACAGGTGTAACTGCTGAATTTCTTTGTGTAATCACGACTTATCGCATATTTATTTATTCATTCAATTATTCATGATACCTCAAAGGTCCCAGAACGGGACATTACATGAGGGGTGGGCACGTAGAAAAATGACGGGACAGGTTAGGTGGCGTGACTTGAAAGATGGCCTTCAATATCAGTTTTGAAACGGGAAATGTCGGTGATGAGGGCGATGCCAGAAGGAAGGGTATTCCATTCTCGGGCTGTGTCCAGAAAAAAAGAACGCTAATACATGGTGGAATGGGCACGTGGTGGATGCACAGCATTTGGATGCGTATGGCGGGAGAAACCTTGCGCTGGAATCACAATTTGGTTACCTGTGGTCAGCGAATGAAAGAACCTAAAAAATACAAAAAAGACGAGCACTTTTGCGGCGAGAGGTGAGCGAGAGAAGACAGCCGCGATTTCAAGGCTGGGACACGTGTATTATAGGAGTAGTCAGAAACAATGAACCATTCAAGGGAATTAATCATATTAACCTGGTGGTTGTCATAGATAGCACTGGCATATTCTGGTCTAGAACGGATTAGGGTTTTATATGCAAGTTCATTTATTCATGATACCTCAAAGGTACCAGAACGGGACATTACATGAAGGTCTGCGAGGTGGTATGTTCGTGAATGTGACCTCAGTCGAACTTTCAGAGCCATTTCAGTGCCAATAGAACACTTAACGGATTTTTTTCTAAAGGCCTGTATCACTTCTGCTTTTATCTATTTCATTTTCAGGCGGTTTCTGAATAAGGGCTACCCTACTACTTGTTTCCCGGCAGGAGCAAGAACAGCAGATATTTTATATTTTGAAGAAATGAAGACCACCCTATTGTGACGTGTTCCGAAAATTTGAACTGAGGTGGTTTCTTACGTACTCGAAAAACCGCTACTGAATACCCGCTTTCCCAAGTTTTTATGCTTTATAAACTGCATTAATTGCTTATCCCGGTATCCTCAGTAAACTAGGTGGGACACGGTGTTAATATTTATTCGAAGTACGAAACAATATCCCGAGTGACGAGCGAAAAATGTTTTTTCTGTGTAGGTTCATTACAAGCCTTTGTAGAAAGTTACATATCGAAGTGCTCCAGGGTGCCATACCGCCGCTTTCCCCGACTCCTAAAACAATTGCATGAGATATGGACTGGGATTTCCATGAAAATAGGGAGAATTTTAAGCGCAGTGCGTTGCGAAAATGTCACTTTTTAGGTTTAAATGCAAGTGTTGTAGATAATTACTAAACCCTTTTTTCCCATTTGTTCCCATGCACCATACGGGATGCGTATAGGTTGCTTCTCCGGTGTCCTCGGTGAGCTAAACAAGGCATCTTGTTTATATCTGGGGATAAGGAAATTTTCTGACGAAGTAAGATGTGTATTGATGAAGTTTCCAGCAAGAAGTGCTTCAAAGCATTACACGGGGACAAGGTTTAAAGCGGACCACTAATATACGGGTAACTTTTCAAAGTATTTTGAAAAGTATTTTGTGTGCAGTAAAAGAGTGCCTTGGTTCAATGAGCGGCTGCGAAGCGCCAATAAAAAGAAAAAGCGTTTGTATAGGCAGGCAGTTGCTAACAACCTATTAACTACATGGGAAACCTATAGAAAAAGCGACAAGGATTACCAAAGAATGCTGAAAGCCACCCGGCGCCAGTTTTACAGTGACGTCTTACCCACTATGCTATCTAACAATCCCCGAAGATTTTGGAGCGTAATTTACCAACATTCACATCCTGATTCATCCTTAACAAATTCTAATAGTGATCAGCTGAACGATGCCCATTCTGCTCAACTCTTTAACAACGCTTTTTCGTCTGTTTTCACTCATGAAGTCATTACCTCTTCTCTAGCTCTCAGTTCACTTCGTGATTATTCAATGCCCTCTATAGTCATAACTGATCATGGTATTCTTTCTTTACTAAATAACCTTAAAGATACTACAAGCACGGACCCGCGTGGCTTTAACTACAACATACTTAAAAATATATCTCAGGGTAGTTTTCAAGTCCTATCTGCACTTTTTTCTCAGTCTTTATCATCTGGCTCCATCCCTCATGACTGGCGGGCAGCTAAAGTAGTGCCAATTTTCAAATCTGGCATCCGCTTTCATCCCCTAAACTATAGACCCATTTCATTGACATGCACCTTCTCAAAGCTCCTTGAACATGTCATCCACACCCAGATCATTAATTATCTTGAAGATCACAACATCATATTTAAATATCAGCACGGTTTTCGCAAGGGATTCTCTTGCGACACTCAGCTTTCTGGATTTACTAACGACTTATTTTTTAGATTTACTAACGACTTATTTTAGACGCCGGGATTCAAGTCGACGCTTTGTTTCTCGATTTTTCTAAGGCATTTGATCGGGTCCCCCACCATAGATTACTACTCAAGTTATCGCATCTCAATATTAACCCTCAGGTTTGAGCATGGATTAAAGACTTCCTCTCATCTCGCGTTCAGTTCACCGCTGTTAATGGTACTAACTCTTCAATGGCTCAAGTCACATCTGGTGTACCCCAGGGGAGCGTGCTTGGTCCCCTGCTCTTTCTAATATTTATTAATGATTTACCTAACTGTGTATCTTCCAAAATTAGGCCGTTCGCTGACGACTGTGTTGTGTACAGAGCAATTAAAAGTGAAACTGACCACCAATATTTACAAACTGATCTCGATTCAATTAACACTTGGTGTTCATCGTAGCAAATGACTCTAAACCACTCTAAGACAAAGCTCGTCTCCTTTACAGGAAACTCTTGCCGCATCCCAACCAAATACACTATTAATGACGTAACAGTTGAGGCAGCTTCTACTTATAAATATTTAGGTGTTCACCTACTGTCTGACTTAACCTGGAACTATCACATTGATCTGATTCTAGCAGCTGCTAACCGTTCTCTTGGCTTATTAAAACGTAACCTTCGACATGCTCCTGCGCCTGTGCGTAAACTTGCTTATATCACCTTAATCCGACCTAAAATCGAATACGCTTCAGCCATATGGGACCCGGATCAAGCCTACATCATAGATAACGTCGAATCCCTGCAAAACCGTGCTGCTCGTTTCATTTTTTCAGATTATTCACGTTTCACTAGCGTCACGGCGTTAAAAGCTCATGCTGGTCTTGTTAACCTCTCCCATCGTCGCAAACTTGCTCGCTTAACTCTTTTTCACAAAATTTACCATCATCCGTTGCTTCATGACGATTTCTTTCAATCACCATCGGCCTTCTTTCCCCGCCGTGACCATCCTTTCAAGATCAAACGCATCATTTGCCGCACTTCATCTTTTGCGAAATCATTCATACCCAATACCATTATTGAGTGGAACCAACTGCCTGTTACAATCGCAACTGAAATAAACACATCGAGATTTCAAGAACTTCTAAAAAATGAATGTGATAAGTAGCTTTTCTTCTAGTTCTGTTCCGTTTACCGCAATGTTTGATTTTTCTTTTTTTGTGTGTGTGTGTGTTCTGTTTATTATGTTGCGTTTTCTCATTATGGTTCATTGATTGTTGCTGTGCTGCCACATTTTATTCTTGTTGCCTATTCCTTCTCTAGATTGCCATACAATTTTTGTCACCCCCTATGTAATACCCTCGTTATGATGGCCTTTAGGGGTTTCTTGAAATAAATAAATAAATGCGATGTAATTACAGGAAACTGAAACATCTAGTGCAACTGTTCGAAAAAAACAAAAAGAAAAACAGCTTCACTAAAAATCGGGTTGTAATTCACCAAGTTCGCACACCTCTACCGTCTGTTTCTTTTTAGTATTGAGAGTAATTTATGTTGATTGTACTTCGTTCTGTATAACCTCGACAGCACTATTACCTTAACTAGCGATACATTTATGGTGTGGACACTAAGTAAAATTTTTATTTAGTAAAATTTACTGCAACAAATGTGCTTTTTTTTTTTTTGTCTGTGAGCTGCACTGCTGCTACTCGGTTGGATCAGGGACCTCTGGGCACTCAATGCCATTTTTCCCCGCATCGCATATAGATTTTATAGCGAGAAGAAATAAATGCAAATTCAAAGTTTTCGGGCCTCGATGGTTATTGAGAAATAGGTCTATTGTTACAAATAAAAATACCTGAGAGATGCATTTCCAGGCTTTTTCACTTATTATACCAGTAATTCAATATATATATATATATATATATATATATATATATATATATATATATGTGTGTGTGTGTGTGTGTGTGTGCGTGTGTGGAGAGAGAGAGAGTCAGATCTGCGGTTTGCCCCCCCCCCCCCCCACTCGAGAAATACTTGGTACGCCTCTGGAATTTGCCTCGTCTGTATGGGATTCCCCCCGCTAAATCACTAATCACGTCCCTAGAATCACTTCACAACTGTTCTGCACGCTTTATTCTCTCTCATTATTCGCGCCATTCTAGTGTTTCACAGATGACAACACTTTAGATCTTGCAGACCTTTCTGCACGACGCCACGAAGTCCGACTATGCATATTTCACAAAATTTCTTATTTCAATGAAAACTTGAAACAACTTCTGTCCACCGCCCCTCATTATGTATCATCGCGCGATGACGATCATCTCAACGTTGGGGTGCAGAATTGCCGCACTAAATGTACTTACGAACACTTTGTTCCAAGAACCGGCATCGACTGCACTCAACTGCCTACCTGCGTCGTTTCCCTCGCAGTGCCTGTATCCTACGAATCTGCAACTGAAGAAAATGTGTAATCGAGTGTATCTGCTGTTATATATATATATATATATATATATATATATATATATATATATATATATTTCTATTGTTGTTCACACTACGACAACTCTCTGTAATGCCTCACGGCCTTGAGAGAATAAGTAAATAAACTGTAGAAATGCGTTCTGGTTTATTTATTTATTTATTTATTTATTTATTTATTTATTTATTTATTTATTTATTTATTTATTTATTTATTATACATACTTTCAGGGCCTAGTAGGCACAACAGAAGGAGTGGTGAAAATATACAATATTTGCAGAACGGAAAAATTAAACTATAAGGCACTCTGAACGGCAATCTTGAACTTAGTGGTGTCACAAATGGAGACTATGGAGGCGGGAAGGCGGTTCGATTCATTGGCGGTTCCTGGCAAAAAGGCGGAATGGTACAAATTAGTTCGACAAGATGGCACTTTAATTTTGTGTTGATGGTCGATACGAGATATGTAACTGGGTGGGGTGAAAAGATTTTCTTTAAAAGAAGGTGTTAGGCCGCGCTTCTATCGAACATACAGAATGGGCGGTGTGGTGCTGCATAATTGTTTTGTATATATTGTCGCGGTGCCGCAACTTGCCCATGTGTTTTATGAATAGGGAGGCGGTCACTCACCAGCGTGTCTGGGCAGCAACCGTTTCTGCTTGTGAGGGGTCGAACGGCCCGCGTGGTGTCGGGTGACGAGCCGCGGTGCGCGCCGGGTTCGGAGAACGGATTCGGAGAACGCGGTCTTGCGCGCACTGGGTTGGCATTCCGCCGATGGTCATAATAGGTCAACGCGGACAAACCTCGAGTGGAACGGCTGTACGCGGTGTTGTGGCGCCGGCCTCCGAGTCCCCTGCGGGCTAGAGACGGCGCCGAGGTTTATGGCCTAGCATTGTTGACCATGTGCTGTGCGTACGGAGCGGGGGTCCACTCCCCTACGCGTCCGGGCGGCAACCACGTGTATCTTGTGTTGAGCGCTGAGAAAAGCCCGCGTGGTGTCGAGTGTCAGCTTGCAGTGCGCGCCGTAGAGGCGCAGTGCGCATGCGAGGATCGCGTTCGAAGAACGTCGTCTTGAAAACACCGGGTCCGAATGCCGCCAACGGTCATTATTTTCCCACGCGGAAAAACCTTGAGGGGGGGACTGCGGTACGCAGTGTTGTGACACCAGCCCCCGAGCCCCCTGCTGGCTAGAAACGCCACCGAGGTTTGAGATGGCCGAGCAATAAATCGTGCGTGCCTGGCGTGTTTGCTGAGGCCGTCACTGACCACGTGGAAATAGCAGAGGGAAACGGAGTTGCGGAAAGAAGGAAATCAGGGTTGTTTTCCAATACATTTACTTTTAATTGTAAGCCCATCCCTTTGGGTTGTGGCTTAACAAACTTTCAGCTCTCATTGGCAACTGCTTCCGTGGGATGGGCCAACGGTCCTACCGCCCTTTTTCTTTGTCTCTTTCACCTATAACAATCGAGACGAGGTGCTTGTTCCTCAGTCTAGGCTGTAATCACTAAACCTGATAGATCAATAAGACTCCGTACGATGCAACGCTAGTCTGGGCCGTAACCACTTAGTGGTAGAACAGTGAGACTCGGTTGGTCGTATGTAGTGACAGTTGTCCTAGGCTCTAACTTAAGAAAAAGTCGAAGAGTAAGGCGCTGTTTACTTGTGTGTTTTGCATCAGTATTGGTTTGCTAACTCTGCATTTGACTGTGTAAATATTTTCGTTGCAATATATCTTCAAGTTTTGTTACCTCCAACCTGCCTCCTGCTTCATCAACGCCGATGAACACCTTGAAGTGACTTTCATCGACTTCAAGGACAAAGAACAAACTTAACTGAAGGGTTAAGGTAATATATTCTATGAAAAAGACAGAGATGAGAACAGTTGCGACGTAAGGAGAGGTAAGGCAGATCTAGTGTTCTTTTCATGAACGTGACGCTAGAATGACGTGAATAATTTGAGAGAATGAAACGGGGGGCGCGGTTCTGAATGTTTTCAAGGGAAATGAGGAGATTGGTATGAGCAGGGTCCCATATGGTACAAGCATATTCTAATTTCGGGCGGACGAATGTCTTATATAGAGTAAGCTTTAGTGAGGTGGGTGCTGATGCAAAGTTTCGTCTCAAATAGCCTAAGGTTCGGTTAGCATTCTTAGTGACATATTCGACATGCATGTTCCATGAAAAGTTGTTAGTGATATACACGCCAAGATACTTGTATGAGTTAACAACCGACAGGGCAATTAGAGAGTAGAGCACAGCAGCGAGAGGATACACAGCTCAGGCAACGCAGGCACAAGGCTTCGACCAACTCGTCGTCTTTCTCGAAGCATTGATTACTGCTCGTTCTTCAGTAGAAAATAAATAAACACGGCCAGGTTCCTTGATTGCCTTCATCTTCGAGCCGAACGGTCAAAAATAAATGTGTAGCGTTTTACAATGGCGATACCTTCATATATATACATATATTGTGACACAAGGATGAAATTAACAGTAAAATCTATTTACAGGTGATATTACAAGAGACAGGCAGCGCAGGCAAGTCCCTAACGTTGTTGTTGTTGTTGTTGTTGCCTCAAAACATGGCTCGTACCCACGAGGGGGATTGGCCACACTGGTAACGTTGTTGTCTTCCGACACCAGCTCGTGCCCTTCTTCTTCCACCTTGTTCCCAGCGTTGTAACATATGGCCCTCCGGCGTGGAAGCACCGTCCCGGTGCGTCTTATGTAGACGAAGACTGGTAGCGTTTGAGGCGGGCAACATGTACGACGTCATGGGGAGGTTGCGCAGAGCAAGTGGGAGTCGTGACCGGGGAAATTTCGTATGTTACAGCTGTCACCTGGCGGAGGACCCGGTAAGGACCAGCGTAGCGCGACATTAGCTTTTCTGATAGGCCCACGCGTCGGCTAGGAGACCATAGAAGAACAAGATCCCCGGGAAGGAAATTAGCGTCACAGTGGCGACCGTCATATGTGATCTTCTGCTTGCTCTGTGAAATAGAAAGGCGACGATGAGCAATTTGACGTGCCTGTTCGGCTGTGGCAATGACGTCTCGGGCGTATTCCGACGTAGAATCCTGAGCGATGGGCAGGACGGTGTCGAAAAGCAATACGGGGTCGCGGCCGTACAATAGATAAAACGGTGAGTAACCGGCTGTGTCGTGACGCGATGAATTGTACGCGAATGTGACGAAGGGGAGAGCATTGTCCCAGTCACGGTGGTCATCGGAAACGTACATTGATAGCATGTCGGTGATGGTGCGATTAAGGCGCTCAGTCAAGCCGTTCGTCTGCGGACGGTAGGCAGTAGTGAGCTTGTGCTTGGTGGCGCAGGAACGGAGTAGGTCGTCCACAACTCGGGAGAGGAAATACCGGCCGCGGTCTGTAAGAAGTTGACGAGGAGCGCCGTGATGAAGGATGATGTTGTGCAAAAGAAACTCAGCGACGTCGGTCGCGCAAGATGTCGGAAGAGCTTCGGTGATCGCGTACCGAGTGGCATAGTCGGTATCGACAGCAATCCACTTGTTGCCGGAAGCAGATATAGGGAAAGGTCCAAGCAGGTCTAACCCAACGCGAAAGAACGGTTCGGATGGCACGTCGATAGGTTGAAGGCGACCAGCAGGGAGTAGAGGTGGCTTTTTCCGGCGCTGACATAACTCGCAAGAAGCGACGTAGCGGTTCACGGACCGGTATAGACCGGGCCAAAAGAATCGGCGTCGTACATGATCGTACGTGCGAGAGACGCCAAGGTGACCAGCCGTGGGTACATCGTGTAACCGAGAGAGAATGGTGGCACGCAGATGGCTGGGAACGGCAAACAGCAGCTCGGGACCACTAGGGTGCATGCTGCGCCGATACAACATGCCGTCCTGGATGAGAAACAGTCGAAGGGAGGGGTCGGACGGCGCAGATGCGAGCTTGTCCATTACGTCACGTATGTAGGGGTCACGGCGCTGCTAGGTGGCGAGGTCAGCGAATGCAGAGAGCGAGGGACCAGGAGCAGGAGCGTCGGTCGCACAAATATCCGGAGGATCCACAGGATGACGTGACAGACAGTCGGCATCTTGGTGTAAACGACCCGACTTGTAGGCCACGGTGTACGGGTACTCCTGAAGTCGCAATGCCCAGCGACCGAGGTGGCCTGTAGGGTCCTTCAGGGAAGAGAGCCAGCACAGCGCGTGGTGGTCTGTAGGGACTGTAAATGGCCGACCGTATAAGTATGGACGAAATTTCGCGACGGCCCAGACAAGTGCAAGGCACTCTCGCTCGGTGATAGAATAGTTGCGTTCAGCAGCAGAAAGCAAACGACTTGCGTATGCAATCACACGGTCATGCCCTCGCTGACGCTGAGAAAAAATGGCGCCGATTCCATGACCACTGGCGTCAGTGCGGACTTCCGTAGGCGCAGACGGGTCGAAGTGCGCCAAAATAGGTGGAGATGTCAACAGGGAGATGAGCTTCGAGAAGGCGGTCGCTTGCTCAGGGCCCCAGGAAAAGGAAGCACCAGCTTTCAGAAGCGAAGTAAGAGGTCGGGCGACTTCCGCAAAGTTGTGAACACAGCGGCGGAAGTAAGAGCACAGGCCCACAAAGCTCTGTACATCCTTGGCACTGGTCGGTACGGGAAAATTCTGTACAGCCCGCACTTTATCTGGGTCTGGGCGCACACCAGATGAGTCAACAAGATGGCCAAGGATAGTGATTTGGCGGTGACCGAAGTGACACTTAGACGAATTAAGCTGGAGGCCAGCATTTTGAAATACAGAAAGAACTAATGAAAGGCGCTCGAGGTGTGTGGCAAACGTAGGAGCGAAAACGATGACGTCATCTAGGTAACAAAGACCGATGGACCACTTAGTCCATGCAGAAGTGCGTCCATCATACGTTCGAACGTGGCTGGGGCGTTACACAAGCCGAAAGGCATGACTTTGAACTGGTATAGGCCATCCGGTGTTACAAACGCTGTCTTCTTGCGGTCCATGTCGTCTACAGCAATCTGCCAGTAGCCGGACCGAAGGTCGATGGAAGAAAAATATTTCGCACCGTGAAGGCAGTCCAGCGCGTCATCGATGCGAGGGAGAGGATAAACATCTTTTTTTTGTGATATTGTTCAAGTGCCGGTAGTCCACGCAGAAGCGCCAGGTGTTGTCCTTCTTTTTAACTAGGACTACAGGGGACGCCCACGGGCTTGAAGACGGCTCAATTATTCCCCGAGAAAGCATCTTTTCGACTTCCGTTTGAATAACTTGTCGCTCATGCAAGGACACCCGATATGGTCTCCGGTGAATCGGATGGGCGTCGCCAGTGTCAATGATGTGTTTCGCAATGGAAGTCTGACCTAAAGGGCGACCATCCAAGTCAAAAATGTCGCTGAATGAGGCGAGCAAACGACGTAACTGGTCGGCGTGCTGAGGCGCGATATCAGGAGAAATCATGTTCGAGACGTCGGGTAAGGTAGTTGGTGAAGAAGGCGATGAAGCACCTTGAGACGACGTTTCAGTCGTCAAGGCCGAGAGGTGGTAGTCTTCGCAAGATGACAGCGTGCCTAAAGCAATGTCTTGCGGTAGAACGTGGCTGTACGGTCCGAAGTTCAGAATAGGCAGGCACGTAGAATTGTTCGTAACATTGACGACAGTGTGAGGAAGCGCAATGTTATGGGCCAGGGGGACGTCCGAAATAGGAGAGACGATGTAATCGCCGTCAGGCACAGGTGGGGAGGGCGAAAGAACGACGCACGTCATAGTTCCAGTCCATGGCCGTCCAGAGGGCCCGTGAAAGAGCGGAGAGGCTTGGCCTCCCGCTTCCGACATGGGAGCAGCCAGCGGCGAGCCGGGGGCCCCAGCGGGTCTCCACCGGCTAGTCCCTCAGGACCTCAATAAAAGTTCATTGTCTGTCTGTCTGTCATAGCTTGGGGGGCAAGACGAATGTGCTCGGTTGAACACAATCTGCTGGAAACTTCCTCAGGAGGGTCAGAAGAGCAGGGCAAATCGAGCTGAACAAGTCCCGCGGAGCAATCAATCAACGCCGAATGCACTGATAGAAAATCGAGACCCAAAATAACGTCGTGGGGACATTATTCCAGAATAGTGAAAAGGACAGAGGTCTGACGGCCGGCGACACTGACACGAGCAGCGCACATTCCTATGACGGCCGGCGTACTGCCATCGGCGACCCGCACAACACAGGACGCAGCAGGTGTGATCACTTTAGTCAGGCGTCGACGAAGATGGTCACTCATGACAGAGATGTGCGCGCCGGTATCAATTAAAGCCGCCACAAGGACACCATCCACATACACCGGAAGTAAATTTCTATCCGTCGGCAGGGTCAGCAGAGGAATTTCAGTCCGGGTCGATGTAGCAGCGTCACCCCTCGGAGCTGCACCTGTCAGTTTTCCGACGAGCGCCGGTACATGGGCGACGGACAACGGCGAAGAGTAGCTGGGCGAGGCAGGGGCCGTCGAGGAGAAGGCGAACTACTCTGCCGTGTAGGTGGCGAGGCCTCAGCACGGTGGTAAGGCTCTGTGGGTTCTTCCGGCGGCGGGCGACTACCTGGTGAGCGATGGTCTGGTTGGAATGCAGATCGAAATGAGCGTGTCCAGGTGTTGCGGCAGTGACGGGAAATATGGCCAACACGTCGGCAGTTAAAGCAAATAGGCCTGTCATCTGGTGTTCGCCATTCCATTGGGTTACGGTAGGGCCGTCAGAGGTACTGGTTCCGCTGAGCCGGGACAGTCGTAGTAAAGGCGTCGGATCGGTTGATGGGGCAAACGGAGGGAACACCAAGGTTCGCCAGCTCTTCGCGAACGACAGGATGGATTAGGGAAATCGTCGGTCTAAAATCGTTCGGGGCATACGTCTGGGAGTTAACCGGCGATGCGGCCTCTATCTCTCGCCGAACGATGCGCACAATGCTTTCGGACGTGTTCGGCTGACGCGCGGAATGGTCTTCGCACGATGATGTAGCGGCTGTATTCGGAAGACGGGTATATTGATGGACAATTCGACGTCCTTTAGCTTCTGCGAAACGCCTACATTCACTTATGATGTCGTCGATGCTGGTGCAGTTCTTGTACACGAGCAGGTTAAAGGCGTCATCAGCTATGCCCTTCAGCACATGGTTCACCTTTTCATCTTCCGGCATTCGCTCGTCCACCTTGCGGCAAAGTGCAAGAACGTCCTGAATATACGTCACGTATGACTCGGTTGACGTCTGCGCGCGAGTTCCGAGTTCCCTTTTCGCGGCTCGTTGTCGCCCAACTGTCCTCCCGAAAAGGTCACAGAGCTTTTTCTTACATTGGTCCCAACTCGTTAGCTCCTCTTCGTGTGTCTGAAACCAGACGCTTGCCGTGCCGTTCAAGTAGTAGATCAGATTGGCTAACATAACGGTCTGGTCCCACCTGTTACTTTCGCTGACACGCTCGTACAGCCGGAGCCAATCTTCGACGTGCAGGTTGTCGGTCCCCGTAAACGTGCCAGGGTCGCGGGGCTGAGCCAAGATAACGGTTGGCATGGTGGGCGCCGTTGTGGTCGCCGTTGTAGCCGCTTCGTCAGTCGGCATGGTGGTAACGGCCAGGCTACGTCCGCTTCGGAGCTCCGTCTCGCATGAGATGTACCCCGCACCTCCACCAAAATGTGACACAAGGATGAAAGGAACAGTAAAATCTATTTACAGGTGATATTACAAGAGACAGGCAGCGCAGGCAAGTCCCTAACGTTGTTGTCTTCCGACACCAGCTCGTGCCCTTCTTCTTCCACCTTGTTCCCAGCGTTGTAACAATATATATATATATATATATATATATATATATATTGTCACGCGCTAAGGCAAGCGCAAGCAACAGTACCAGCAGCCAGACACGAAGAATGCCAGACTCGAAGGGGACGGTTCTCCACCTGGCGCGGAATCTTCGACTTCGTCGTCTTCTCCGTTCTTCCTGGGCACCCAGTGATGATTGTTGGCTGGCTCAAACACCAGGTGGCATTATTCCCCCTCCCAATGAAGCATCGACTCGATGCGCAAACAGAAGACGTACATGGAAAGTACCCAAATTAGGTAAGACGCACAAAAAAATGTAAACGTGCTAGCCCAGATACGGACATGCACACTAGGCAAAAAATGCGTTCTGTGGTCGGTAAAAAAATTCGCTTCGGAGTTCTTTGGAGGACGACGCGACTACAGCAAAACGTTTGTTCAACAGTACACTATGTGAGCATCAACGTGTAAAATACGGCTTGAGGTGGACGACATGTACAATCTCTGCACGGGGTAATCGGCGCTTGGACGATGGCAGGTCTCCGTCAGGAATCACTTCATAGTTCACGTCGCTGACACGCCTTAGTACTGTGTACGGTCCGAAGTACTTGATCAGGAGTTTCTCGCTGAGGCGTCGCCGTCTAATGGGGGTCCAAACCCAAACTTGGTCGCCGGGCTCATAGGTAACTTGTCGATGGTGGAGATTGTACCTTATTGCATCTGTAGACTGCTGCTGTCTTATGTGCACACGGGCCAGTTGACGTGCTTCCTCGGCGCGCTGAATGTACTCCTCGACGTCAGGAGCTAACTGGTCGAGCTCATCGATGTCGTCATACGGAATCATGGCGTCGAGCATAGTTTGTACATCTCGACCATAAACGAGACGAAACGGCGTGAATCGTGTAGTTTCCTGCGTGGCAGTGTTGTACGCAAACGTTACGTACGGCAGGATTTCGTCCCACGTTTTGTGTTGCACATCCACGTACATAGATATCATGTCTGCCAGTGTTTTGTTTAGTCTTTCTGTCAAGCCGTTAGTCTGAGGGTGGTATGCAGTGGCCTTTCGATGACTCATGTAACTCAACTTGAAGATCATCAATACTTCTTTTTGGGCGAATTGGTACATCTTGAAACTTTGGGTAACAGCGCAAACAGACGACCACAAGAAGGGAGACACGGACACACAGCGCCTGTGTGTCCGTGTCTCCCTTCTTGTGGTCGTCTGTTTGCGCTGTTACCCGCGCTGTGTGTCCGTGTCTCCCTTCTTGTGGTCGTCTGTTTGCGCTGTTACCCAAAGTTTCAACTTGAAGATGTCGTCCAGGAGCTTCGCCGTAAATGCGGTCCCTCGGTCAGTGATGATGAATGACGGTGCGCCATGCCGAAGCACAATGTGATGCATAAAAAACTGGGCAACCTCAGACGCTGTCCCGCGTGGTAGTGCCTTCGTCTCAGCGTAACGCGTCAAGTAATCGGTTGCGACAATGATCCACTTATTGCCGGAGGAAGACAAGGTAAATGGGCCAAGAAGGTCCATTCCAACTTGATCAAACGGCATACGCGGAGGGTCGATGGGTTGTAGAAGGCCTGCAGGCTTGAAGGGGGGTGACTTGCGGCGCTGGAATTCACGACATCCTTTCACGTAGCGTTTGACACAAGCAGTCAGTCTAGGCCAGTAGTACACTTTTCGTACCCTGTCCAGAGTCCTTGAGTAGCCCAAGTGACCAGATGTCGGCTCGTCGTGGCAGGCTAGTAGAATGTCGTCGCGAAGGGCTTGAGGCACTACTAGAAGATGTGATTTGTCGCCGGCACCTGTGTTTCGTTTGTATAAGATGCCCTCTCGTAGGCGAAACGACGACAACCGTCGCGAAATCGAGCGAGGAATGGACGCGATGCCGCCTTCTAAGTGATCGATGATGGGCCTTAACTCAGTGTCCGATCGCTGTTTAGCGAGCAGATCCGGCCCGCTGAGGGCTCCCAGGAAGGCGCTGTCATCTTCCTCGTCAGGATTCTCAGATTCAACAGGTGCTCGTGATAGCGTGTCAGCATCTTCATGTTTTCTGCCTGACTTGTATACGATGGTGATGTTAAATTCCTGGAGTCGTAGACTCCAACGTGCTAATCGTCCAGAAGGGTCTCGAAGGTTGGCCAACCAGCATAAAGCGTGATGATCGGTCACAACTTTAAATGTCCGCCCGTAGAGATACGGCCTAAACATTGTAGTAGCCCAAATGACCGCGAGGCACTCCTTCTCTGTGGTGGAATAATTGGACTCGGCGCGTGACAGAGTGCGGCTCGCGTAGGCTATAACTCGTTCAGTCCCGTCTTCCATTTGCACCAGGATAGCTCCGAGACCGATATTGCTGGCGTCAGTGCGTACTTATGTGTCGGCGTCCTCATCGAAATGACCAAGCACGGGAGGTGAAGACAATCGACGTTGTAGCTCGGCAAAGGCGGTCTGTTGTTCATCAGTCCAGAGGAATGGCACGTCGTCACGCGTAAGACGAAATAGCGGCTCTGCAATCTTCGAAAAATTTTCAATGAAGCGTTGATAATATGCGCACAACCCAAAAATCGTCTGACACTTTTCTTGTCTGTTGGAGCTGGAAAAGCAGCTACGGCAGCAGTCTTCCCGGGATCGAGCCGAACACCTGCCGCGCTCACGACGTGTCCGAGAAACTTCAGTTCCTCGTAACCAAAATGGCATTTCTCTGGCTTGAGGGTAAGGTCAGCCGATCGAATGGCTTCGAGTACATTCCGAAGGCGTCGAAGGTGCTCGTCAAAAGATTCCGAAAAGACAACGACATCATCGAGATAGACGAGGCAGCTTTTCCATTTGAGGTCAGCGAGAATGGTATCCATCATTCGCTGGAATGTGGCTGGAGCGGAACAGAGGCCGAAAGGGAGTACTCGAAATTCGTAAAGGCCGTCCGGAGTAACAAAGGCAGTTTTATCGCGGTCCCGCTCATCTACTTCAATTTGCCAGTAGCCACTTTTCAGATCGATAGAGGAGAAATACTTCGCGCGCCTCAGCCTGTCCAGGGAATCGTCGACACGAGGCAACGGGTATACGTCTTTCTTTGTGACGTTGTTTAGCTTCCGGTAGTCAACACAAAACCGAAGCGTGCCATCTTTCTTTTTAACAACCACAACTGGCGATGACCAGGTGCTGCATGAAGGCTGTATTACGCCGTCTTGAAGCATTTCCTTCACCTGCATTTGAATGGCATGTCTTTCGGTTGGGGAAACACGATAAGGCTGTTGCCGTATGGGGTGCGCGTCGTCATAAGTGATGATACGGTGTTTCGTAATCGCCGTTTGACGTATCTTCGACGACCGTGCAAAGCAAGAGTGAAACTCAAGTAACAGCTCGTGCAAGGGTTGTTTGTTGTCTTCAGGAAGCGTTGGACTAATGTCGACGTTGCGTAAAGGTGCTTCAGCAGTGCCAATTTCCTCGGAAACAAAACATTCAGTGACATCGGCGATTGGGTCAGCGTAGGCGATGACAGTACCGGGGAAAAGGTGGCGGTGTTCGTAGCTGAAGTTCGTGACAAGAACGTCAGAGTGGCCATCATGAAGATCAATAAGGCTTCTTGCTACGCAAACACCTTGAGAAAGCAGGAGCGAGTGATTGCTTTCTGCGACCGCTTCACCGTGTAAAAGCCTGTCACATGCCACTTGAACCACGACACTTGCACGCGGTGGTAACGTGACAGCGTCGTCGGTAACACGAAGAGGTGCTCGAGGGTGGATGGTGTTGGTCGTCGCTGCGGCGCTCTTTGTCGAGAAAGTGACGAGGCGTTGGCGAATGTCGATGATAGCTCCGTGCTCCCTGAGAAAGTCCATGCCGATGATTAGGTCTCGAGAACACTGAGGGAGAATGCTCAAGCTGGCAACAAACGTACAGCCGCGAATCTCTATTCGTGCCGTGCACATGCCGAGTGGAGTGACAATGTGCTCGCCAGCTGTACGAACTGGCGTTCGATTCCAAGGCGTCGTCACTTTCTTTAGAAGGGTGGCCAGTTTTTCGCTGATTATTGAATAATCCGCTCCAGTGTCCACTAAAGCAGTCAATTCACGACCGTCGAGCAATACAGGAATGTCCAAGGAATTTTTTCTTCCGTAATCAGCAGGTACTGTCGTCGTCGATGTATCGTCGATCCGCGTACGCGTCAGCAGGGGTCCTTGAGCACGCCGAGACAGAGCGGCCTCGCCCCCGAAGGCCGCTGTGGTTAGTTTTCCCGGCGCGGGCTGGGCGACCGACCCTGCACCACGCTCGAATATGTACGGCGAGTCGGAGAAAACCGCCGCGGCGAAGGGGAGCGTGACTGGTGTCGAGCTGATGAGGATCCGCGCTGCTGGGCAACGTATTCTTCAATTGCAGGAGGACGCTGTCCGAACCTAGGTCGCGGCGAGTTTGCTGGAAATCCGCGTAGTCGGAGCTCTCGATATGAGCACTGTCGGTAGACATGCCCAGCTTCGCCACAGTGAAAGCAAAGGGGACGGCGATCAGGTGCCCGCCACACGTCTGATTTTCTTGGGGCTTCCCTTCGGTTGTCGTGGTAATACGAGGCCGCTTGGTCGGGCTGTAGTATGGCCGGGGACGCGGTGCGAAACGGGGAAGAAGGTGGTGCAGGTTGCCGCAAAGCTTGCGAATATGACATACGGGGGCGGTTAGTTCTTACCGGTTGAGCTTCCGTGTTGAAGGGTGGTTCTCTTAGCGCATGCTGGACTTCGTCACGGACAACGCTGGACAAAGAGCTGAGCATCGGCTGTGAAGGTACCGACAGTTTCTGGAGTTCTTCGCGGATTACGGAACGGATGAGCTCTCGGAAGAAATCGACGTGGCCCCCGAGAGCTCCGAAGAAGTCGTAGGTGAGGCAGCGTTCACTTGGCGTTCGTATGATGGTGCCCGCTGCCGAAGAGTCTGTTTCATGGTGACGGCCTCGGAAAGAAATTCTGACACAGTCTTGGGAGGACTGCGTACGAGACCACCGAACAGCTGCTCTTTCACTCCGCGCATCAGGTACCGCACCTTCTTTTCTTCTGACATGTTGGGGTCGGCTCGTCGAAAGAGACGCGTCATGTCCTCGACATACATTGCGACACCTTCGTTCGGTATTTGAATACGGGACTGGAGATCACGCTCAGCTCGTTCTCGGCGATCAGGGCTCGCATACGTCTCAAAAAGACGGCGTTTGAATTCTTCCCATGAAGTTAGGGTATCTGCACGGTTCTCATACCGAACACGTGCGCCATCGTTAAGGCTGAAATATCCATTTTTCAGTTTGTCAGCCTCATCCCACTTGTTGAACGCGGCAACACGTTCATAGTGCACCAGCCAATCTTCAACATCCTCATGCATGGCACCGTGGAAGGGATTCGGTGTTCGAGGATTGAGTAGCGTACAATGAATCGGCGTAGTGCCTTCCATACCGGTTGGGGTGGTCGGAGCTGCTATTGTCTTTGGGAGGAGTCCAAACTCAGGGGCTTGTCCACGGATCCTTCTGCTGGCGCGGTGTACAGGCGTAACCACCGGTACGGGACTGGAGCTCCTGCTGCTCGGAGGGGTTTGGTGCATAGATTAGATTACCCAGCACCTCCACCAGTTTGTCACGCGCTAAGGCAAGCGCAAGCAACAGTACCAGCAGCCAGACACGAAGAATGCCAGACACGAAGGGGACGGTTCTCCAGCTGGCGCGGAATCTTCGACTTCGTCGTCTTCTCCGTTCTTGCTGGGCACCCAATGATGATTGTTGGCTGGCTCAAAACACCAGGTGGCAATATATATATATATATATATATATATATATATATAGAAAAATGAGAAACACAACTTCGCGGTTATCTTACGTTTATTTACCCAACAGTTTCGGTCGGTGGACCCACCTTGAAAAAGGTCCCTTGAAAAAGGTCGGCCCACCGGCCGACACTGTTGGGTAAATAAACCTAAGACAACCGCGACGACGCGCTTCTCATTTTTCTAAATGCGCTTGGCCCATTGACAATTTCCGTTACTACTATATATATATATATATATATATATATATATTTCATAAGAAGCCAACAAACAATGACACCAAGGACAACATAGGGGAAATTGTACTCACTAATTGAATACTTCTTATGATATGATAATAAAAATCGGGCCCCTCGGTTCCCATTCTTCTCGTTCATATATATATATATATATATATATATATATATATATACGTATATATATAATATATATATATATATATATATACATAAATTCAAAAAGGAAAAGGCGAGCGTTATGGCATAACTTTTTACTGACGTTTCGGCCGGACGAGCGGCCATCATCGGAGCAAATACAAGAGTTGTCCCGTTACAGTTATATGTTGAGACACTACGCACTTATCACTTTGTCACACACTACATGCGGAGCACGCTACCGCACCGGAATCTGCCATGACGGTACCTTTCTTGACGCAGGCTTACCTTGTGTTGGTCTTTCGAAGTTTTCCCACCTACCTTGCAAGCATCGAGGGAACATCAGATCACCGCTTCACAGTTTCTGGCCAACTTTTCAACTGTACAAGAATAGGAGCTACTACGTGCCGCTGATTCCCGCCGTTACTGATGCTCTCATCTTCAGTACGCCGCTTGATAGTCACTTTCCTCCCCAAATGCTGAAATTGCCAAACTTACTGCTGAAGTAAAGGCCTTAGCCGACAATTGCGACGACTCGGAAACCCGGAGCCACCTTGCGCACGAAAAACGCCGCTGGACTATTAAACCAGCCTCCGTTACGTTACCAGTCGGGGCACGCTGCCGCGCAAGCATCTGTCACGTCGGTCCTTTTCTTGACGCAAGTTAGTTACTTACGTTATGCTGCTTCATTTCGCAGCAGCAACCCATTCTTGCATGCGGTATCGTGCCCTTCTGGAATGCGTGATCTTTGCCGACGTTTGCTGAAACTTGATTATTTGTATGCTAGTGCTGTTGTCGTGAATTTTACGCTCACTTTGTCTGGGAGCGTGGAAATTAATCATGGTCCTGTATAAAACACTGCACCTTCCTTTGAATTCATTTCTAATACCTTGTCGCGACTTGAAGCATCGCAAGCAACCATGCTATCTGAGGTAACAGTGATCCGTGTAGCCTAAAGCAATTTTGCGCACCTGGTCAACAGTCTTTCAACTCGTGTTGATGTCTTAGAAAAACTTGCTGAAAACAACCGTTATGCCGCTTCAGAGTCAGTTTCTTCCCGAAATGCTGAAATTGCCAAACTTACTGCGGAAGTAAAGGCCTTAGCCGACAAGTGCGACGACTCGACGACTCAGCGGCGGTCAAATCTGCTACTTTTAGGAATTCCGGATGTGAATGGGAAGAGCTGGACGTGATCCGAGTCGCGTGTGGACTCACTTTGTGCTGATAAACTGGCCATTACAATTAACAGCAGTGATATTGATAGGGCACATAGACTAGGACATCTTCGGTTTGGAAAGAACCATCCAATAATTGCCATGTTTTCGAGGTTTAAGGATAAAAGTTCAATTTTTTCTGCTACACTAAATCTAAAGGATACACCCTATTCAGTTCGCGAAAATTCATCGGCACGTGTTATTAGAATAGCCCGCCAAAAACTTGTTCCTTATGCGCAAGAGGCTCGGTGCACTTCTTTTAAGATTCGTTTCGATAAGCTAGCCATGAACAACAAATTATTTATTTACGACTCCGTGACTAACACCGTTGAGAACTAAAGCCCTAGCGTTGACCGCAAACTCGGTCGCTGTTTTCCTGCCACACCACACCGCAACATTCACACCAGCCTAAAGTCCCAGTATACGACAGTATTTCATTTCTTCTGGGAAACGTACGAAGCTATCTTGCTAAAAAAGATTTAATAGAAGCCGTTGTTGATGACAGTTCCGCCGACATCGTGGCTTACTGCTGATACAGACACGCAAGAACTTTTGTCCAGTGACGTGTTCAACGCTTTGACAGGGCTGGTCGCCGGGAGAGTGGTGTTCTCTTGCTGAGTAAGTCTGATATGTCTTCCTCCGCTATACCAATCAACAACGAACAAGAAATTCTTTGCGCTAAAGTGTCTTTTCGTTTTTGCTCAAATATTATTATCGCGTGCTACCATGCGCCCGACTGCGATCAATATTTTACGAAAGACCTACCCAACTTGCTTTTGTACTTATTTGCTACATTTCACAAAAGTAACTTCATCCTCTGCAGGGATTTTAACCTTCCTGACATTAACTGGGATAAAATGACAGCATCTTCTCAGCTACCTAAAGAATTTCTTTGATCTTGTTCTAACATTTAACTTCACGCAAATGGTGTCTATGCCAACTCGCGGTGCCAATATTCTTGATTTAGTTTTGGTTTCGAACCCTGATGCTGTTCAATCGTTAATGTGTATTGATTGCCTAAGTGACCACAAGATGGGGTTATTTGACCTGACCTTTCAGGTACCAACCAGTCAGCCATCAACAAAATATATCCGCTATTACAACAAAGCAGACTTCTCAAAAATAAATCAGGAATTAGATACTTTTTGAGTCTTTTCAACAGTTCGCTTCCTCGCGAAGTATAGAGTACAATTGGGTACTATATAAGCAGACAATATTGTCTCTTGTCGAGAAATATGTGCCACTTGTCCGTATGTGGGGCGATGTCGATAAACCATGGTTCTACAACTCCCTCAGGAAGCTCGATAACGAAAAGAAGCGCCTTTTTCGGACAGCTAAACTCTCAGACTGCAATTCCAAATGGGAAAAGTATTTCGCATACCTCCGCCAGTACAATAATTTGTTGAGGCAATCAAAAAAGAATTTTTTTTATATTGACCTTCTTGGTATCCTTCGTGAAAACCCACAAATTTTGGAAACTTCTACATACGAACCACAGTGATTCTCACAATATACCTTTGTCATATCCCGATGGATCACCTGTCCCTACCGAGCATCGATCCAATTCATGAATTCTTATTTTTCGTCTGTTTTCACACAAGAACCCGCCTTAAGTAGCAGTACCCTTCGCGACTGCAACTTTTCCCGCATGCCTTCAATTGACCTCACAACTGAGGGCATTTTGGCCCTGATCAAGGTCTCCAGTCTCCCGGTCCGAATAACATTCCCGCTAAAGTCGTCAAAAGCACTAAGATGCATATTAGTACATTTATACAAATCATCTTTTCGCCGCCCATAACTACCAGTACAATACCTAACGTCTGGAAGTTAAGCAAGGTTGTCCGGGTTTTCAAAAGTGGCGACAGAACAGATCCTTCTAATTGCCGCCCGATATCACTCACCTGTAATGCCTGCAAACTTCTTGAACACATAATCTATTCTCATGCTGTCTCTCACCTTGAAGCTAACTCTTTCCTTTTCAGTAACCAGCATGGCTTCCGACCAAGTCCCTCATGTGAAACTCAACTCTTTGAATGCACTACTGACTTCTATTTAAACCTTGATTCTCTCTTCCAAACAGACGTAACTTACCTTGACTTTTCGAAAGCCTTTGACCATGTACCTCACGAACGACTAATGGTCGAAGTAAACAGCTTATGTCTCTTTCCTCTTATCACGTCCTGCATCCGACGCTTCCTAATTGGCCGATCACAGTTCACAGCGATTGGGCACCGTCACTCTACAGCTACCGAAGTGTTATCTGGAGTACCGCAAGGTTCCGTCCTCGGACCCCTTTTGTTTTTAATTTTCATTATGGCCTCCCTTCTGGTATTTCCTCATTCATCCGGCTCTTTGCTGATGACTGCGTGTCATGACTGCGTGATGAGTGCGTGACCGCCGTATGAACTCATGCAATGATCAGTTGCTTTTGTAGCGTGACCTCACTACAATTGAAAAATGCGCACTGAGTGGCTCATGCAGCTAAACGTGAAAAAATTAAGTTCGTGCGCGTATCGCGGAAACACTCTCTCATGTCATACTCTTACTCTTTGCATTCCCTTCCTATTGAGCTGGATCAGTCATACCTTGGCGTCACTATCACTAGCAAGCTTACATGGTCAGAACATATCCAAAATCTACTGCCACTAATCGATCCCTGGAATTCATAAGATGGCCCCTATCATCATCAGCCCCCGTGATCCGTCAACTAGCATATGAGATATTTGTCCGTATTAAACTGGAACTCGCGTCGGCAATATGGAACCCCCCTCAAGCGTGCGTTGTTGAGCTACTTGAAGCCATCCAAAACCGCGTAGCCCGGTTTATTACATCCCAGTACGACTATCAGCTAAGTGTTAGAAACATCAGATCATCCCTCCACATCCAATCATTATCACATCGCCGAAAAATCTCACGCTTATTCCCCTTTCAAAAGCTCTATTACAATTTCCTATATTTACGCGACACGCTACTTTTCTCACCCAACCGTACTTCATGCCGTCTCTCAAACAACCTCAGTCTTCAACTTCTTCACGGCGCTACTGAATCCTTCAATAACTCTACCTATTGAAGAATGGAATAGTTTACCTACCAAGTTTCGAAACATACTGACGAACTTTCTGTGTATTGATGCTTAAGGTATTTCACTTATTTTTGCTGTCTCCCACTTGGTTATTGCGTGCATTGGTTATTACTTTGTGTGTTTGACTGTCATTGCATTACGCCTTCTTTACCCTTCTGAATGTTATTGATATTGTTTTTGCTTCAGTCATGACTGTTTCAACGTTTCTTTTTCTTATGTATGTTCCCCCCTTATGTTGCTCAAACAGGGGCCTTTAAGGGTCAATAAATGATGATGGTGATGATGATGATCAAGCCCTAGTCAAACGCCCGCGTACCTGCAGGTTGTAGTCCATGCAATAAGTCACGCTGTAAAGTATGCTCACATATGCTAACCACGATAACAGAGAAACGCTGGGCTTCAAACATCACGCTTCGTATCAAACGCAGCTTCAACTGTTACACAACGCCATTTATATGCTTGAGTGTGGTACATGCCACACTTAAGCACACTCGGTGAATCGGAGGTTCCTGTAGAGGCCGACGGAATTTGGGCGTCAAGAGCCGATATCTCGCAATCGTTCACGGGCGAGATGTCGCCCAAAGACATGCCTGTGGGAACAACTTGAGTCGAGCAGGTAAAATTCAGGAGTGGGAGCGCAGTCTGATTGCCTGTAACAGTGAGCACGGTATGGGGAACGGCCGAATTCCTTTCAAGCAGTATGTCTGCGGAGGGACACAGAACATAGACGCCGTCAGGAACAGATCGGATCGACATTAGTGTGACGTACGTAGTGGCTTGGGGGGGGGAAGGCGGATGTCTTGGGCAGAGCATAGCCGTGCTTATGTGACTGGTGGACTATAGCAGCCGTGAAGCCGTTCAAGCTGAATGGACACTAGACGCGCAGTTACAGAGGGCTGAATGGGACGATAGGCCGAGTATAACGTAGTAAGGGCATTCTTATAAAACGGCAAACAACACAGTGGTTAGCGCCCCGCGATGTTCATGCGAGCAGTACACGTACCAAGCACGGTAGGCGTTCCTCCGTCGGCGACGCGGAGGGTGCGTGATGCAGCAGATGTGAAGACTTTGTTCAGCTGTCGGCGCAATTGGGAACTCATCACGGATATGTGCGCGCCAGTGTCCATGAGCGCTGGGACACTGACGCCATCGACTACAACGTCCATCAAGTTCTATTTGGTCAGCAAAGTGATCAGAGGGTTTTGCGGTCGATTCGTGAATGCAGCGTTACCTCCGGGAGCTGCATCACTTAGTTTTCCGGAGACGGGCGTCGGGGCTGCATCGGGGACGGTGCGCGGCGTGCCTGCGGCGATAGGGACGATGATCAACGAGCTGGCGGCGAACGGGTCTGGTGACGTCGAATGACGACGATGAACTAATCCAAGGGCACGAGCGTCCGGCTCTTCCGGTTCAAATGGCCGCTGGTAAGGACGATGGCTCTGTTCGGGGCGATAATAACTGGCAAATGGCGGTCGTCGAGGGGAGGAGACAGTGCGGTTTTACAATGGCGAGCAACGTGACCGCTACGCCGGCAGGCAAAACAGATTGGCCGATCGTCTGCGGTTCGCCACTCGGCGGTATTTCGGTAGCGTGCACGATACCGCTTGACCAGTCGATGGACAAGGAGTATGAAACAGTTGTAAAGCGGCAACAGCACATACAGAAGGCACTCTAAGATTAGCGAGTTTGTCACGGAAGACGTGGTGCGGTAGGCATGTTGTTCGGCTCACTGGGCCAGGAACGCAAGGCTGAAGGAGCCATGGTTTCAAGTTCTCGCCGTACTATCCGCGTCAGGTCGTCTGATGATAATGGTCGCTACATTCCTAGCCTGTCTCACAAGAGGATGTCGCAGGTGTGTTCGGCAGACGTGCGACCGGCGTTGCAATGCGGCGGCTCTTGGCCTGCTGAATGCGTTGACACTCGTTTATGATGTCATGTACTGTTTCGCAATTTTTGCACATAATCACATTGAAAGCATCGTCAGCGATCACCTTTAGTACATGTCCAACCTTTTCCGACTGAGGCATATCGCTGTCGGCCTTACGGCACAGAGCCAGCACGTCCTGGATGTAAGAAACGTATGTACGTTCGTGGATGTTTGGACACGGGTCACTAGTTCTTTCTTAGCGGCGCTCTTCCGACCGGCGGGTCGGCCGAACAAGTCACTAGGCTTCTGTTTGCACGTGTCCCAGTCGTTAAGCTCTTCCTCGTGGTTGTCATACCACACCTTCACCGTGCATTAGGCAACATAATCGTGGGATCCCATTCGTTGTGGGCACTTATACGCTTATGCGTGGCGATCCAGTCTTCCACGTCGAGGTG
This sequence comes from Dermacentor silvarum, assembly GCF_013339745.2. NCBI lineage: Eukaryota > Metazoa > Arthropoda > Arachnida > Ixodida > Ixodidae > Dermacentor > Dermacentor silvarum. Next base: position 175,368,607 of record NC_051160.1, on the reverse strand, counting down.
GTCGATGCCGCAGAACCTACCTGGATCCCGCGGCTGAGCCAGGACAATGGTCGGGGTTGTAGGCGTTGATGCGGGCCGCGCCATTTCGAGTCCACTTTTGTCCGTCATGTTGTCCTGTCCGAAGTGACGATCACTGCGGAGTTCCATTATTGTTACTCGTAGTTACCCAGCACCTCCACCAATGTGTTACGTTGCGGAAGTAACGTATACATGTGTATTTACAATACATACAAGAGAGGCCACGATACATAAACATGATGGCTGGCGAGACCGATTCTACCTCTGCACGTCAAATCTTCTCTGTGGCGCCATTCTTGGTTGCGCCGTAACAATACATCGGTGAAACAGAAACACCGTATAGAATCTGATTTAATGATCATCGTTCCCACGCAAAGCATTTCCCCACCTTCCGCTGTGAAAGCACCAGGGGCGTAGCCAGAGGGGGGGGGGGCTGATGGGGCTTCAGCACGCCCCCCCCCCCCCCGAAATTTTTTCGTGCTGGCATGCACCGCCGACCAAAACAACCACCGGCGCGGGAAATCATTCGGGATTTTGTCCACAATGTCTTTTTCACACTCGAGCGGACATTTTGGCACGAGCATTGCCAACTGGGACTGGATTTCGTTGCAACGCCCAAGCACCTGGAGTCACATAACGCAAGAAGCCCCATTCGAGCACAAAATTTCAAGGGCTTTTCGACAGCGAGCGGGCGCTTTGCGACAACTCGAAGCGGTCGCGGAATCTACGGAGCGCTTGGATTTCAATTCCGAAACTTCATGGGTGCACGTAAAGTTCTCATAAACTCTTGACGCAAAAGGTGCACTGGCATTTCCAAAGAAGTGCTTTAGATTTTCAATTCTGGAACTTATAGGTTTAATGTTCTTATAAACTTGGGCCAACATGCGCGCACTGGAGCCTTCATGTCCAAGCCGTTCCAGAAATGGAAGCACGCGCTCGCAATCTTCCACACACACGAAAATGCTAAATATCACCGTGTCTGTCAGCAGGCAGCTGATAATTTTCTCCAAACATTTTCAGGAAGCGCGCCCTATGTGATCGATCAGCTGGACCAGGGCAGGCAAAGTAAAATAAGAGAAAACGGAAGAAAGTGGCCATATAGGGACAGTGGTCCTATGGATTTAAACAAATCTCCCGCTGAAAATAGAGCGCTTCAGAGCACTTCTTCGCATGCGAGCCGATTGTGGAGATACGTATCTGAAGAACCATTTGGAAAGTTGCCCCAGTAATGCCTCGTATTTAAGCCCAGATGTACAAAACCAAATTATAGAAATTTGTGATGAAATGATCAAAGAAAGCCTACATGCAAAAGTAAATGCTGCAGGCTGCTTCTCCATACTTGTTGACGAAAAGACGGATATTGCTGCAATCAAACAGCTTACTGTTTGTGCAAAGAGGTGTGTTTTTAGTAGCACAGGAATAGATGCCCTATCTCATGGCGACGGCAGGTTTTATGTAAATGTGTACAAACTGCTGCAGATTCTAGTCACCCTTCCTGCGACCACTGCCAGCCCAGAGAGAACATTTTTTAACATGAGATTATTGAAAAACTACTTGCGCTCTACAATGTCTGAGAAACGCATGGTTTGGCTGGCGCTTCTATACGCCCACAGTGACGTCGGCATCAACGTGTCCGAAGTCACTGACCGCTTCGCTAAACTTCCCCGCCGAGTGAAGTAATTGTCCTTTAGATAGCGAAGCAGCAAAAATCAATGCAAGTAAAAAGCTCTGTTCCTGCAGGTTCATAAACTCGTAATTATGAAAACGTATGACTGTTCATTACCTTTTAAAACTGCAGAAATTTTGGCCGTTTATTCTACCAGTTAGCAACTTGATCCAAATTACGAGGACAGCAATAACCAATTTTGACCGACCGTGCTCATTGAAAGCCCGGCCCACGCAGCGTTTCCCAACAAACACACTCGGATATTGGGTAGTTCAACTTGCCGCATCATCTGTGGCTTTCGTTTCGCCTTTTCTTTCCTTTTTAGCTACCTGCTTTTACTTCTTTTTTGAACCGAAGCAATACCCTCCTTTAATTCTGGGTGCAGAATATTTGTTGCCGCTCTGCAGGCAGTTAAATTACACATTTTCGTACTGATTTCTGCCTTATTCCTCTATTATTGTACCTATATGGTGCGGTCGCGACCGCCGCATGGCCCTAGTACATATCACGATTTCTGCGATCGTGGTTTTGTTCTTGCCTGGATCGTCTGTCTTTCCATGCGTAAAGTTTACTATCTGTGACTGCGCAACGTGTTCATTTGTCTTGTTTGACGCATTATATACAGTGACGTTTGCCTAAATACGTAGATTTATTGGAGACTTATACGTATATTTAAACATATTTTTGCGAGGTTTTGTGTACACAAGCAGTGAACTTTGTTCCCAGCGGCACTTTTTTGCCCTTTATCACGTTTTATCTTCGCATTTGTATATTCCACCCGAGCACACGGGGGTTGGATCCTCCCACGCGTAGCCGTGCGTCGCTTAGCCGTGTCTGGGGAAAGGGGGATCCTGGAGGTTGAGCTAATGCCGGGTGTATGGACCTTTCCGGCCCCCGGTGGAGGCAACACACCTCTTTGGCCTCTGCTTCACATAGACGGCACCCCCGGACTGACCCACCCGGGGGAAATCGGCGGTCGCCTTTTCCTGTCCCCTTCTCCGATCTTTTTCTTCTCTATTTTTCTGTCCTCACTGTCCTATCACCTCTTCTCTTCTGTTACTTCCACACTTTTCATAGGCGGCTTGGGTTAACCTTGTGTAGGTGCCCTCTCTTGGGTTTTTATATAAGGTTATAGCGGCAATGTACGGCTGGCGCCTGCAGCCTTAGACGTTAAGTGCTGCAGCGTCCCCTTGTTGGACTCCGTGGTAGGTGGCTGCCATAGCTGCTGAGCAACACTAAACTGTTATGGGAACACCAGCTTTTCGTCGACTTCTTGATCGTCTCCCTCACAAGAGGGGACGCACCGATGAGATTTTGAACATGTTCACTCAACCTAAAGACATTTTCCCGCGATTTCAAGTAGTGCACAGCGAAAGAGCAGAAAAACTAGCAATAACCATATCCCCATTTGTAGTTGCTAAAAGCTTAACCAACACAATAGGTCCTGGCTACAAGGTCACCAAAATGCCAAGCGGAGACCTTCTGCTTGAGCTACGTGATAAAGACCAATACAATAGACTCAGCAAGCTTGTTACTTTTGGTGATGTCCCAGTTACTGTTTCACCGCATCGGTCCATGAACACAGTACGGTGGGTAGTATCCGAAGCAGACCTCATCGACCTATCTGAAACCGAATTGTTAGAAGGATGGAAGGAGCACAACGTCACGAATGTGCAGCGCATTGTTATGAGGCGGGATAACAAAGACATTCCCACGAAACGCCTGATACGTACTCACCTTCGAATTGAGCATTTTGCCACAAAGCATTGAAACAGGTTACACAAAGATAGCCGTAAGACCTTACATACCAAATCCTAGGCGATGCTACCAATGTCAAAGATTCGGACATGGCTCGCAGAGCTGCCGTGGTCGACTCACCTGTGCTAAGTATGGAGTACAAGGTCATGCCTCAGACAATTGCGAGGCCACACCTCACTGCGTTAACTCCGATGGTGAGCATCCAGCGTACTCCCGATCTTGTGCAAGTTGGAAAAAAGAAAAAGAAATTATAACACTGAAAGTCCGTGAAAACATATCATTCAGGGAAGCACGCAAAAGGTGCTCACCATTCCACGCAACCACTTATGCTGATGCGGCGCGTCAAGGGGCAGCGTCGCAGCGGCTACTGCCACCTGCCCAGCCCGCGCGCAGCGAGCTGTCGCTTGTGGCTCCTGCCCCCAGGGTGGAAGGAGCTTAGTCCCCTCTACCCAACCAGCAAACAGGTCCGATTACCTCAGGGTTGCAGGCACCGCCACAGTCCTCGGTGCCACCGAGGACTGTGGCGGTGCCGGCAACCCTGAGGTAACCGGACCTGTTTGCTGGTCGGACTGTGGCGCAGGCCCGCCAGCAGGCCCGCCAGCAGCTCCCACGGTGGGTGCAGTCAAGGCTGCCTCGCCCTCACCGGCCACTGCTAGCGCTGGCAACAGCCGGCACAGCTCAGGCCCAAAGGCAGCCCCATCGACCTCCGGGCTGGTGGGCGCAAATGTCTCGTCCTTCGCGGCGAGACATTCTGGCAAAACATCTCACTCGCAAGAGCACGTGTCCGGCGCCTCACAAGAGGCAATGGACACTACACCCATCCCGACGGCGCACCAAGCGCCTAAGGAGCGGCGAGGCTCCCTCGACCGCTTCAGAAAGGACAAATCCCTAGTTACGGGGCCTGGAAAGGGCTCTGTAATCTAAAGCAACCTTTCCTTTTTTAGTACACACAGCACCAATTTACTTTCATTATGGATACACAAATCATTCAATGGAACGTCAGAGGCCTTCTTAGGAACCTCGACGATGTCCAAGAACTTCTTTACCAACACAATCCAAAAGTGCTGTGTGTACAGGAAACGCACTTAAAATCGAAACATACAAATTTTCTCCAACAGTATGTTGCGTTTCGTAAAGATCGCGATGATGCTCTCGCATCATCAGGTGGTGTTGCCATTGTAATTCACAAAAGCATAGCATGTCAACGTTTGCAGCTACAAACGCCCCTTGAAGCAGTGGCAGTTTGACTTAGTCTTCTAAACAAACTCATCACCATCTGCTCACTTTACATACCCCGCCATCACCACTTACATAAACATGAATTTCAGTCCTTTATAGATGAATTGCCAGAACCCTATTTTGTTCTTGGCGATTTCAATGCGCACAGCAGTCTGTGGGGCGACTCTCGTATCGATGCGCGAGGTTGTCTTGTTGAACAATTTCTTTTCTCCTCTGGCGCGTCTCACCTGAACAAGAAGGAACCTACATTTTACTGTCTCGCAAACAGAATCGTTCCTTCTATTGATCTTAGCATAGCTTCCCCGTCTCTATTATCCGAACTTAAATGGGAAGTTACCAAAAATCCGTACGGGAGCGATCACTTCCCAATACTACTGCGAACAACCAAAACTGAGCCTTCACCACAAGCCCCTCGATGGAAGATTGACACAGCCGATTGGGAGAAATTTCGAAATCTTACTAGTAGTATCTCCTGGGCCAACATGTCTTCGTTAGGAATTGATCCTGCTGTGGAATATTTTAATTCCTTCATAAATGATGCCGCTTCTAAATGCATATCCGAAATAAGTGGTGCGGCATGCAAACGCCGTGTCCCATGGTGGAACGACGAATGTAGGAACGTTCGTAGAAAACAGAACAAAGCGTGGGGGTTGCTACGCGATTCTCCTACTGCGGAGAATCTTATCAATTTTAAGAAGATAAAGTCACAAGGCACAAGAACGCGCCGACAGGCCAGGAGAGAGAGTTGGCAGAAGTTTTTATCAGGTATACACTCGTATACAGATGAGGCCAAAGTCTGGAACAGGGTTAACAAGGTGAGAGGACGACAAACATATTCACTCCCTTTGGTAAACACACAGGGCGACAGCTTGGAAGAGCACGCGAACCACCTGGGTGCACATTTTGAATATGTCTCCAGTTCATCGCACTATTCTCCAGAATTTACAAAATACAAAGCAGCAATAGAAAAACAAAAACTAGACCGATAGAGCACCGGGAACGAGCCTTATAACTTGCCTTTCTCTTTAGCAGAGCTTCCTGCATCCCTCGCCTGTTGCAACCAATCTGCCCCAGGCCCTGACCGCATATTATATGAAATGTTGAAGAACCTGCCCTCTGAAACGAAGAAAACCCTTGTCTGTCTGTATTACTCTATATGGACTTCCGGCGAGATCCCCTCTGCCTGGAAAGAGGCCATAGTGATCCCTATCCTGAAGCAGGGGAAGGATCCATCGTCTGTATCGAGTTATCGGCCGATAGCGCTAACAAGCTGTCTCTGCAAAGTCTTCGAAAAAATGACAGACCGTCGCCTATTACATTTCCTAGAATCAAACAAACTGCTTGGCCCATACCAGTGCGGCTTTCGCGAGGGTCGATCTACCACTGACCATTTGATACGTATTGAGGCGCAGATACGCGAAGCTTTTGTTCACAAACAGTTCTTCCTGTCTGTATTCTTAGACATGGAAATGGCCTATGACACCACATGGCGGTTTGGTATACTGAGAAACCTCTCCCACTTTGGTATACGTGGTAATATGTTAAATGTGATTGAGAGTTATCTGCTGAATCGCACATTCCGTGTTCGAGTTGGCAATGTTTTATCACGACCTTTTGTGCAGGAAACTGGTGTACCCCAAGGAGGCGTGCTCAGTTGCACACTCTTTACCGTTAAAATGAACACACTTCGTGCTTCGTTACCACCAGCTATTTTTTATTCCATCTACGTGGACGATGTACAGATAGGCTTCAAGTCCTGTAACCTCGCAGTGTGCGAGAGACAGGTACAGCAGGGGCTGAAGAAAGTGTCCGAGTGGGCAGACGAAAACGGGTTCAAGGTAAACCCCCACAAAAGTTATTGTGTTCTTTTCACTAGGAAGAAAGGTCTCGTTGCAGATCCCACTATCAAAATTTATGGACAACAAATACCTATAAACAAAGAACACAAATTCTTAGGCATCATACTTGACTCGAAGCTTACTTTCATTAACCACATAAAACATCTCCAGGCGAAATGCCTAAAAACAATGAACTTACTGAAACTTTTATCTCGCACATCGTGGGGCAGCGACAGGAAGTGTTTACTGAATCTACACAAGAGCCTCATTCAGTCACGTTTAGACTATGGTGCCGTAGTATATCACTCCGCCGCCCCGAGTGCGCTAAAAATGCTAGATCCTGTCCATCATCTAGGTATCCGCCTGACCACTGGCGCATTCAGAACAAGCCCCGTCGAAAGTTTATACGTAAAATCAAATGAGTGGGCACTCCATCTCCAGAGAACATACATCAGCTTCACCTATTTTCTCAAAGTACGCTCCGATAGTGACCACCCTTGTTCTACAACCCTTAATGATTTGAAGTGTGCAACGCTTTTCTATAATCGACCTTCTATGAGGCGGCCTTTCTCACTGCGTGTAAGAGAACTTAGCGAAGAGATGGATGTCCCACTTCTAGAACATCGCCTAATGCCCCCAGCTAAGCTGTCACCGCCCTGGGAGTGGCAGGAGATAGAATGTGATCTATCCTTTGTAGAGGTCACAAATCACGCTCCCGAGCTCGATATTGCAATGCATTTCCGCGAACTTCAATCGAAGTACTCGTGTCGGGAATTCTACACCGACGCATCCAAGTCCCATGCTGGCGTATCTTACGCGGCTGTTGGCCCTTCTTTTTCTAAATCTCACGTATTGAACCCCCTAACAAGTATCTTTATAGCAGAAGCCTACGCAGTACTGTCTGCAGTGAAACATATAAAGAAATTAAAACTGGAAAAACCAATAATATTCACAGACTCGTTAAGTCTTGTAAAAGCGCTAACCCCTGTACAAAAGCATAAGAATCCTGTTTTTATTGAGCTATACTCACTTTTGTGTAACATTTACCTATCTCATAGACATGTAATATTATGCTGGGTTCCCGGCCATAGAGGAATCGAGGGTAATGTGCTTGCCGACGAAATTGCCCGATCAACAGCATCGCAAAGTATTGGTCTTCCCGCTGCTGTCCCTGGTACAGATCTGAAGCCTTTCCTACGAAACAAACTGCAAAGCCACTGGCAACGCTTGTGGGACGCCGAAGCAAATAATAAGCTCCACTTGATTAAGCCACAGTTAGGGTTCTGGCCCTGTAAACTAAAACACGACGAACCGATGTCCTATTCTGTCGTCTCAGAATAGGGCACACCTATGGTACTCACAATTTGCTATTGAATGGAAATGATCCTCCAACCTGTGGTAGATGTGGCGAGAGGCTCACCATCCTCCACGTCCTCCTGGAGTGTCGGGAAGCCGAAAGACAAAAAAAAGAAACATTTCCCGCTAGCATATCGCTATTGTGTCCCTGTCCATCCCGCTATGTTTCTCGGTAAAGAACCACTTTTTAGCACCAACGCAGTCCTTGCTTTCTTGAAAGATGTTGTGCTACATGTTATTAGCCCAATAAGTTCGTAGTGCATCCTCTCTCCAGAGGATGTTGCTGCGATAGTTTTTTTATAGCACATGCCTCCAGGCCATTGTGTTTCAAGGGCTCTGTTTAGGCACTTGTGCTTCTGGCCAATCCTGGCATCTTTAATATTTTGCAAGTCGTATCATTCCTTCGCAATGCATTGCTCATGCCGATAGTACATATAATTAGTCATTGCCATAATCTTATTACGTATAGATTTTACGCACTTTACAACGACTGTTTTAGGCCCCTTTACAGCCACGCCACATCTAATGTTCATGTAATTCACTATTCATGTACCACTAACAAGTCATTACCATCGTCTTGGCGCTCTTGGGCCACATCTGGCCCTTGCGCCAATAAACCATAATAATCATCATTTCTAATGTATATTTTGCAGAACTCCTGCTTTCTATTTGTACTCAAGTTGCGACTATAATTTTGGTGCAATTACTCACAATACACGACCGGTAACCGCTGCTACTGCGCAATCCATTGCAACGAAGGACAGCGTCATTGAGGTTTTTTTTTCTCTGGCCGTTGCACATGTACAAACTTGTAAACAAGGTTATTGAATTACAAATATTCATAAAAATAATTGTTCTCAACATTTTCTTTTCATGGCCTTTACGTTTTTCATATCAGCTGCACGCACTGCTTTGCTGGTTTCGAACTGATATAGTTCTAAAGTTCGTGTGGTATTTTCTTATTAAATAGACAAAAAAAATGCGGAAGCATTGATATCAATTATTTCTGCCACAATGTTTGGGAGAAAGTAATATATTCTGTTATGAAATAATACATATTTGACTTGACAATGCGTTGCGTTTAATAATTCGTTTGCAGCATCTAATACAATGGCATTATCAATGTAGCTATAATTCATGTATTTGCTCCCTCCACAATTTCTATAAGGAGGAGGCCGCGCGGCAACGTGAGCCCCCCCACCCCCCCGAACAAAATTTCTGGTTACGCCACTGGAAGGCACCTGCGCACAACTGGACACTCTGTCGACGGTAATAGAGTGGCCATACTGGAATCTGGTTTTCCTTCCTACCACAATCGTTTAGTCTGGGAATCTTACCTGATATACAAGTTCAACGCGCTTCCTGGTGGTATTAACAAAAACACCTGAAAATTAACCTGCATCACTAATTCAGATTGAACAAATTATATATATATATATATATATATATATATATATATATATATATATATGCATACAAGATGAAGGGTTTCGCGCCAGACCCGAAGGTATATTCAAAAAACGCAAAAAAGACGAACGTTTATGGCATATTTACTGACTGACGTTTCGGCCGGAGGACCGGCCTTCGTCGGAGTGAATGCAAGTGTGGTTGCGTTACAGGTATATATACACACTAGACACTTATCGCGTTGTCCCACACGACATGCGCACAATCAAACCCTAGTCACAGCGCGGTGACAAAATGAAAAAAATGGCCGGGCAGTTCTAAAAATCACAGCAGATGGAAATCATCACTGCATATAATCACATAATCATGCGGTGTTAAAAAGTACAAGCTGCGCACGAGTGTATAACATGATAACATGTCGACTTATTGTAAGAAAGAGAGCGCTATGTTTTCTTTGCTTACTTCCCCGGACAAATGTTCTCTAGCACATTACCGGGCACAAAAAGCAGATACACTGAGTAAAACAAAATCTAGAAAGCTGTTACGCGACAATATTCCCGACAGTGCGCCTGCCAAAGAAATAGGAACATTATTTTCTGAAAGTACTCCCCTAACGCAAGCACCCCAACATCGCCCGCTGCCTGCAGGAAACGCAGACCACCAGGATCTTCATTCCCAGAAAAAGGTGTCGTCACAGAATAGCAATATCATAAACCTTTCGAACGTGGCTTTGTCGTCAGTTGAAATTGCGGTACTTTCAAAAGGATTAAGTTTTTGTCCAGCAACTGGTGGTTTTAGCGAGTTCCAGCTATTCAAGGACCTAGACAATTTCGCTCGAAATTTGAGGTTGCGCGAGTTCTTTCATGGACGAGCATGTGAAAACGGTGCTAGCAATATACTTCCGTCTCAAAAGCATTGGACACCCCCGGCACACCGAGACAAATGCTTAGATTTATATATCCGAGCGGTACAGGATGATATTCTTAACGCCTATAAGGTGCATACGCCCTTTCGTCGCAACCTATCTTGGAATGAAACCAGCGCCTTGGAGCAATTAAGCTCCCGCCAAGACGTCGTTATCAAACCAGCTGATAAAGGAGGAGCTATCGTAGTAATGAACCGCGAAGACGGTTCATTACTATGAAGCAAATCGTATCAAGTATCAATGAAGCAGATCGACAGCTAACCAAGCGTTCGTTTTATCAAGCTCTTCCCAATGACCCAACCAGTGACGTTAAAAGCAAGGTTAAAAAAACGCTGTCGGCCGGAGCTCCTTCAACAAGAATTGATAGACGAAAACACGTTCCGGTCTCTTATGCCACTCAGTCCAGTAGCAGGTCGCTTTTATCCATTACCAAAAATTCACAAGCCAGGGAACACAGGACGTCCAAATGTTTCAGGCGTACAGACTGTTACCGAGAACCTTTCTCGGTATGTAGACCAGCTCATCAAACCAATTCCCCCAACCTTCCCCTCTTACTTGAAAGACACTAACCATTTCTTAAGCGAAATAGTAGACCTACGCATTCCCTCTGGTTCACTGCTTGTGACGATGGATGTCGTGTCCCTCTATACAAATATTCCCCATCTAGACGGCATTCGCGCTTTATCCCTTGCCTATGGACAAGCTGCCATTGACAAGCCCATTAGCGTTCTCACACTGAGCACCTTATTGAAAATCATTCTTGAATTAAATAATTCGAATTTAATGATTGCCATTTTGTACAGGTCAGTGGTACTTCTATGGGAACACGGATTGGGCCGAATTATGCTAATATTTTTATGGGCATACTGGAAAATGAATTTCTTGAAAACTGCACCCTAAAACCTGTGTACTATAGGCGTTTCATTGAAGTTATATTTCTTGTATGGCCCCATGGTGAATCGACACTCCTTAACTTTATAGCTGGCTTCAATAGCGTTCCCCCGAGCATTAAGTTTTCACATAACCACTCAACGTCAGAGATTGACTTCCTCGATGTTACAGTGTCAATAACCGGAAATAGTTTGACAACCAAACTTTACAAAAAGCCAACGGACAGGCGCCAATATCTCCATTTCCAAAGCAGCCTCGTTCGTCAGTGTAAAACCGCGATCCCTTATAGTCAGGCACACCGTATTAGGCGTATATGCTCTGAACAAAAAGATTTTGATGCTAACTGTGCAGAGCTAAAGAGCACACTCGTGGACCGCCAGTACCCTAAGGAAATTATTGATGACGCAATAAAACGAGCCAATAACTTGAAAAGGGAAGATATTCTCGTGAAGTCAAAGCCGGCGGTGACCACTTCTGCTACTAACCTTATTTTGACGCACTCGGCGTATATTCCGAATTTTTCTGCCATTCTCAAACGGCATCAAAATATTCTAGGCCAAAGTGAAAGACTTAGAATCACCACGCGTAGTGTACCGACGCTCAAAAAACATTCACGATTTGATAACATCTTCTAAAGTCGGCGCCCGCGTACATGCAGGTTGCAGTCCCTGTAATAAACCATGCTGTAAAGTATGCCCGCATATGCTAACCACGATAACAGCGAAAAGCAATGCTTCAAACTTCGCGCTCCGTATCAAAGGCAGCTTCAACTATGACACGTCTAACGCCATTTATCTGCTTGAGTGTGGTACATGCCACCTACAATATATTGGTCAAACAGAAACGCCGTTCAGAGTCCGATTCAATAATCATCATTCTCACGCAAAGCATCTCCCACACCTTCCGCTGTCAAAACACCTGTGCTTAACTGGGCACTCTTTTGACAGCATCAGAGTGGCTCTAATTGTATCTGGTTTTCCTTCCCACCACGATCGTTTAGTCCGCGAATATTACCTGATATACAAGTTCAACGCCCTTTCTTGTGGTATTAACGAAAACATCGGAAAACTAACCTGCATCAGCAGCTCACATTGAACAGTTCTTATGTATATATATATATATATATATATATATATATATATATATATATATATATATATATATATTGCTTGTGTACGTGCTCACTGTGGCTGCTTATACGAGGTTTTCTAAATTGAAAGGTTGTGTTTGTGCCCGGTGACTGGCAGCTACGGCTATGACATTCTCTCCATGGGTCACGTGTTGACTGACTGTTGGATAATTGCAGCACTGGGAAGTTATTATTTTTTGTGAATTCATGCTATAAAGGTTTTTGTCTACGTGTGCATTGTTAAATCTGTCCACGGGCGCATTTTTTAATCCTGCTTTCTGCCACAGGGCGGAAGACAGCACTCGCGTTCATGTTATACACTCGTGCGCAGCTTGTACTTTTTTAATACCGCATGATTATGTGATTATATGTAGTGATGTATTCCATCTGCTGTGATTTAACTGCCCGGCCATTTTTTTCATTTTGTCACCGTGCTGTGACTAGGGTTTGATTGTGCGCATGTCGTGTGGGACAACGCGATAAGTGTCTAGTGTCTCTATATATACCTGTAACGCAACCACACTTGTATTCACGCCGACGAAGGCCGGTCCTCCGGCCGAAACGTCAGTCAGTAAATATGCCATAAACGTTCGTCTTTTTTTCTTTATATATATATATATATATATATATATATATATATATAGCTTGTGCACGTTCTCACGGTGACCGTTTGTACGAGGTTTTGCTATATTGTCAAGTTTACATTTGTGCCCGGTGGCTGGCAGCTACGGCAATGGCATGCGCTGCACGGAGCACGTGTTTACGTTGCTAGGGGCGTGACTACTGCAGAATTGAAACGATAGGAAGTTTTTTTCTTTTTCTTTATTGGTACTGCCAGCCCTTTTTAAGGGCCATTACAGGAGTGGAAAAAAATAAAACAAGCAATGTCAATACATTTGATTTAGGCAGGGCGTACAATAAATCTGAATAGAATGTACAAAAACGAAATTGCAGTGCATATACATTGTATAAAAGAAAGCAGAAAAACCACTCAATATCCCTTGAGGCATATAAAAATAAGAACATGCACATGTAAAACAAAATCAGATGATCAGACGCCGTATCTTGAAAGGGATCTACGATGTGGACGAAGTGTGCGCATCTTCAAAGCGACCTGCGATGGGAACAAAACGCTTGCGCCGAGTGCCGGTACGTGTGCGCTGTGCTTTTGACGTTTAGTTCGCGTTGAAGCGAGAGACAGCCCGAAGGTCACTTTGCTCGCTGCCGCTGGGGCGCTTTCTCACTCCAGCGTTTTCACGAGGTACCGCGGTCATCGAGCGAAATGTGTTCATGTTTACCTATGCGCTCATGACACCGTGCTTGTTTATTTAGTTAGTAAGCGAATATTTACAACTTTACACGGCCGATAAAACTACCATCCTTACTTTGTATAGCTGTGTACTAATTTGCTATCGCAATCGGTAGCAAAACCAACTTTTTTTCTCCACTTGTACTTTTGACAAACTTTTATGCGAGCCAATGGGAGTTCTCATTTAACCAAAATAACAGCTTATCTGTGCCTGCCGCCATACGCTAAAGCATTGCCATTCCACAGGTGACCGAGCGAGGCTTCGCACGTGGCTGGTGCAGCCAGTGAAAGTTGGGGTGAACCCTCGGTATCCCCGGTCGCTGTCCCGTACGATGACTGCGGATCAATTGGAGGCCGTCAATAGAAGTTTTTCAAATTGTGCTGCAGACAAAATATACGAGGTCCTGATGCGCGACTATAAAGACCAGCTTGCTCAAGTAGTGAGTGGTCCTAGCATCGACATTCCCCTGCCATCGTTGTAAACGCAGAATAGGCCCTCTTTGAGCTGCTAGATTGCTTGTAGTACGCATCCAGATGAGAAATTTTGTACGAAATGTTGATCAAATTGCTATTAAAGAACGAGATTATCAAAATGGCTCGACGTGTAATTTTATTTTATTTTTCAATGAAAGCGAGTATACTTGTACACTGCGCCTCTCGACGCAGGTTCCCGTGATCATGCTGCTGTTAAAGGGGCCCCTAACCAAGGCATATAAAAATTTTCGGTTATACGCTGGAAGTTGTTACGTGCCCTCTAGGAAGCGTTCAACCACAAGAATGCTTCAAATTACTTCATTAATAAACGAAATAGAAATATTTCAGTGCCGCGAACCTATTATTTAATGAGACGAGCTTCACCGCCAACATAGACACTCTAGAGTCACTTCCCTGTCTAGCCTCTGCAAGCGAAATAGGTGATCGGTAAAACGGTCAATCGCAAGGAATTCTGCGGCGCGCCATCTGCTGGCAGCTTCCGGTTCGACGGACGACGCGGCGGCATTGGCGGCATGCCCGGCGCACGTGGTTTTCTACGCGGTTTCAACTTCTGTCCGCTTTGCCGACCAGCAATGTCGTACCATTCATGCAGCTGGTTCCTAGGTTTCAGTTCACTCTGGGCGCAACGATGACAAGGCAAGAACGGTAAGGATGTTCATAAACAAACTCTGGTTTTCGTTTCGGCAGCCTTTTTTTGTTTCTGACAGGTTTAGCTCTACGACATTTGCCGCTGCTTGGACGCATCGTCACAGACTGCTCTGCCTGCGGGTCAGTCAGACAGATGAAAACGTTATCTTTATCCGATAATTTATCAAGCATTACATAAGAAAATCGGGTGCTGAGGCGATGGCTACAGCGGCATGGTAAATGCTGTTCTGTGATCGTGGCTGCAACCGATATCGTCGGTAACGGCGCAGCTAGCGTAATTAGAAAATGAAGTGCTGAAAATGTTTCAAAATGTTGCGCGCTGTCAACGTCATTTCTCAGTCAAAACTCGAGGTTTATTTGAAGTTGTGCGCAGTTGGAAGTTCTCGCTTTTTTATCAACTAGATGGGGAAATGCGGCGAGCGCTGGAGTCGGGTGCCGGAAGTAGTTCGCGCAGGCGCAGACGGCG
This sequence comes from Dermacentor silvarum, assembly GCF_013339745.2. Taxonomy (NCBI): domain Eukaryota; kingdom Metazoa; phylum Arthropoda; class Arachnida; order Ixodida; family Ixodidae; genus Dermacentor; species Dermacentor silvarum. The sequence goes on along the minus strand of NC_051160.1, from coordinate 175,353,462 downwards.
GAGCTGCGTTATCTTGAACCGCGTCAACTGCTACGGCGGCGGGCGCTGGCCGCATCGTCGGGAAGCGTGCTACTGTCAAGGGCAGTTCATCGTTACACCTGCGGGCACTGAGCCGATAATGTTAACTAAACGTTGTGCGCACATTTTTGTGTCTCCTTCTTGTCGCTGCGTATTACGGTAGCACACGTAGTGAAGAAATATGCGTGCACGCACTCAGTACTTCGGCCTTTCGAAAGAACAAACGAAGGGTGCTGTCAAAAGAAGTGTGTAGAACCCCATTTTTGCCAATGAAGGTTCAGAGGTTGGCGTCGCACAACGTTTAGTTAACATTATCGGCTCAGTGCCCGCAGTAACGATGAACTGCCCTTGACAGTACCACGCTTCCCGACGACGCAGCCAGCGCGCGCCGCCCTAGCAGTCGACGCGGTTCAAGATAACACGCCTCTACCATCTGCGCCTGCGCGAGCTACTTCCGTCAACCGACTCCAGCGCTCGCCGCATCGCGATGCAATGCGCTCCGAGATTTCCCCCAATTGTGAAACAGACTGTACATGCGAGTACTGAAATAGTTCTGGTCGTTTTAGTCAATGTTACAGAGAGAAATGTCTTGGGGAATCATTCCGTGTCGGCCTTGTGTCAGCTTCCGTGTCAGCTCATCGCCGCCTGATAAGTGGCATTGTATGCATTCATTCTCTTTTTGTTCAATGATGGTCGCTGCCTTGTTACTGTTTGGAAGTGGCAACCATGCCTCTGATGCGTGTGCACAGCTCACTCTGCAAGGGATGCTGCAAGGCAGTAGTTTCATGCGTTTACCTTTAACGCACAGCCGACAATTGTTTTGCTAGGCGCCTGCAACCGAGTAATCTTCGTGTGTGACAAAGCCGGACTGCAAGCGCATCAACGGGCTTCAACGGCGAAGCGGTGGCGGCGGCTGCGCTGACTCGAACCGGAAACAGCTCCCAGGATCCCTCGCTCTCTTATGAGTCACCTATTCCTTCCCTGCGCTTTCCCATACCGGAGCACGATGATCGCGTGACGAATAGGCAACGGGCCCCGCCTTCGTTTTATTGCGATAGCAATTATATGGACACTTGAACCGGATTTCTGCCGTCGGCGTCGCCGTCGTCGTCGCCGTCGCCGTGAGGTTCTCTATAGATAAAATCTTCGCCGCGCGCCGTATGCCCGGGAGGAAGCGTGCGGGGACGCGCGCTATCACGGAGAGCGAACGCACTCAATCTCCCACGCGCAAGCAAGGAAGCAGGAAGCCAGCGCCGGAGGGAGCAGGGGAGGGGGGGGGGGGGCGCACTTCTCTGCCAACAACCGCGCTCGTCGCTCGCTCGCACCGTCTCTTATCTCCACGCGGCTCTGACCTTTAAGCGCCGGCGCATTCAGTTTCCGTTGAAGCGATAGACCGCACGTACCTTCGCCCGCTGCGGCGTATGCTTGCTGCCAGCGTTTTGACAGTCGTTGTCTGCTGTCATTCAGTGTGATCTCTTCGTGTTTGTGCGCGCTCACACCACGCTTGTTCATTCAGTTCGTAATAGTCGGGCCACATTTTCCAACGCACGCTACACACGCAATGCTGCCCGGATCGGCAGTGCAGCGCTACAGGTGTGTCCCTTCGCACGCGCTGCCCACGGGAAGCGCTTCTCATCAACACCACCGTTTCACACGCGCCTTCTCGTGGTCATCGAGTCTCTCTTCATGTCGGTCTACTTACGCCGCAGCACACCTGCTTACTTAATCAGATCATGTTTACTACAATTCATATTGCTACCAAAGCCGCTCACCTTACTTCGTATGACATTGCTGTGTTGCTATCGCATTCATTGCTTCGCCCTTAGGGCGAAACTGTGACATTTTTTTTCCTTCCTCGCTTTTTGCTACGCGGCGCACTTCCTCTGACGGTGTCGCGCGCGAGTGTTGCGTTTGTCTCGTTTCGCGCAGCGCACGATTTTGTGCGCTGTGAACGAGAACACCTGACTAGCGGTATCAGTCAGTGCTATACGAACACTGAGGCAGACACAAGCACATCACAGAGTACGATCGGCATTATCGCGCGCCGGAACACGGCAGAAAATGGCAGTTTCGTGGTCTGCGCGCGAGACAACACGACGTGGGAACAAGCAAACGAAACGTAAGTACATCCCTCTTGCTACGATGCGAAGTAAAACAAATATGAGCAGACAATCGGCTTTACATGTTTCACTAACCATTAATTCGTCAAATGAAGCAACATATTAAACAAATAACAGATGTTTCCTTGTATAATTCTCGAAGTCACGTATCACTATGAGCGATGCCACAGCACAGAAATGTACCCTGTAAATCGGATTATAAGTCGAGTGGGAATATTAGTCGACCCCCTAAGTTTAGGTGACAAAAAATTGGCTGAGGTTTAACTCTTGTAAACCTAGTGATCACGAGCGAAAGGTCTCTTTGGATTGGTTTTGCAAGGACTATGCACACAGTGTTTTATAAATGCACACCTTCGCGCTTGGTAAGATTCTCTATAACGTGCTAATCTAGCCTCCCTTTGCTCAGGTGTTTGAGCAGATAACTTTGCCTTTGCATGAGATTTCGCAGCCTGTCGTCTAGCTATATCTACTGGATGATTGGATTCAGCCTGTCGCTTGCGCTGAAGCGCACGCACGGACGACCCAGCCGGCACGCCATCCATGACGGGACTGAGTGACAAAGCGCCGGCGAAGCAGCCGTTAAACCCTCACCTCGTCACGTGGTACCGCAGCGGCGAGGCTCTGAGCTAGCGCAGCTGCGACGCCTCCACGCAGCGGATCACATGACGTGACGTTACACCTGTCACATGTCATTGCGAGGCATGGCATAGTAGAGCTTTCGTTGTAAAATGAAAAAACAAGTGTTTAAATGTATAAGTTCTTGCTCAGAATGAAGCGATATTACATTGGAATCGGGAGTCGAGTTCTTGCTTACGGAGTTGAAAAATCCACGGCACCTTAGCCATAAACAGCTTAGCTGACCAAAGAAAGCAAACAAAAATCCCCGAAACGCCATTTATTTTCGAAACGGCACCGATCATCCACCACTGAAGCTGTTGTCTCATCCGTCGGAAGTAGGAGCACTGCCCTCCGAAGACGACTGTTTGTTGCTGGCCACCTGCCTCAGTGCGTCATAGGAGCAATAAGTCAGCGAGTGTGTCTTCAAGCTGCTGCTGAACCACACTACGCCCACGAAATAACATTTTGCACGGATTGCAGTTCAACAGCTTTCCTTTCTGCGTGCTCCAATACTACAAGCCGCTTTTTTCCGAAACGCCAAACTAGCGCTGAGCGGGCCATGTTGCCAAATGGAGCTGAAAACTGCCTCCACGAGCCGCTACTCATCCTTCAACGGGCGAAAAAATAAAATACACAGGTTGTTAGACAGCGACTCACATTCGGCTAAAGATCGCTGTATAAGACGAGAGGTGACTTTTGCTTGTTGTTACAGCGAAGCTGTTAAGGGCTAGGGTCCCCCAGTATCGCGTCCGCATGTAGACAAAAACTATCATCATCAACATTGGCTCGAGTGTCTTCGTCTATTTGAGCGCACGGCACCTCGTCCCTCCCGGACGGCTGAGCCCCCGCTATCTCTCTCTTCTCTTGCACCAGTCGACCTTCTTTTATGCCGCGTTCCCTCCTGAGTATAGTTGGGCCCGGCTGCGAGGCCTAACTCTACTCACGAGGGAACACGGCATAAAAGAAGGTCGACTGGCTCAAGAGAAGAAAGATAGCGGGGGCTAGGGCCCCCCAGTATCGTGTCCGCGTGTAGAAAAAAACTATCATCATCAGCATTGGCTCGAGCGTCGTGGTCTTTTTGAGCGGACGGCCCCTCTACCGGCAGTGCTCCTTATTTCCGTCCCTCCGCCTCGGCACCACCTCGTGGAGTCATATGAACACGCTGGGCAGGCGGCGTTTTCAAACTTAGGATTGTAAAAAATGTGCGTTATACCGCGGTTTTCGCCGGATCTTACGTTTGCTTCTTCATTGCGTGACGTAGGTCACACTGGCGACCACGTGAGAGTGTTAGCGCTTGCGTGCGCGCCGTGATTCGCGTAGCCGTCTTTGACGGTACGGTGATCGCGACTGTGTACGTTCCCCCTGCAATGCCTATGAAAGACATCGAAACGTTCATGATAGACATGTTCTGTTGGTTGATGCCCAACGACGATACGCCTGTAGCGCCCACCGACGCTGCTAAGCGCGAACGCTAAGGTCAGCGTTCAAGGCCGGCGCCTTGGGGCCGGCTGCGACTGACGAGAAAAATAAAGTTGGGCGGCGCGTGCCAGCGGCGCAAGCACGGCACGCGCTAGTCCGTTCTGAAAGCCTGCTGAGCTGGTCCTCTTGTTCTGGCGCTCCGCTGCGACCCCTCGGTTCTCGACAGTGGTGACTCCGGCCTCAGAGATGACCGACCCCAGCAACCTCCCGCCCTCAGGTTACCTTCCGCCTGACGCTACCGCGCGCCCACGGGACGTCGCAGCTCTACAGCTCCGCCTGCCCACGTTCTGGTGCCACAACCCGCAGGTTTGGTTCGCCCAGGTCGAAGCCACCTTCGATCTGCACAACATCACCTCGGAGACTTCGCGGTTTCGCCACTTGCTTTGCAACCTGTCTCCTGAGGTGGCTCAGGAAGTGGCGGACGTTATCGCTGCACCTTTGAGTGATGCCCCATACCAGCAACTGAAGCAGAGCATTTTAGAACGTACCACGGCGTCTGAGAGCGCGCGCGTCCAGCAGCTGCTTACCTCCGAGGACCTTGGAGATCGCCGCCCTTCCCAGCTGCTCAACAGCATGCGACAGCTCCTGGGCACAAGCAACGTCGACTCGAACAGTGCGCTGTTGAGGGAGCTCTTCCTGCAGCGCTTACCGCAGTCCACCCGCCTTGTCTTGGCCGCTACAGAGGACTTGACCCTCGACCGCCTCGCCCAGCTCGCTGATCGAATCCACGACGCGACTTCTCCTTCAGTCGCCGCCCTCTCTTCAACGCCACAGTCCTCAACCATGGCCCGCTTAGAGTCCCGGATCGACCAGCTCGCTGTTTCCATCGACGCCCTTCGGACGTCCTCCCATGACGAGCGCGGCTCCACCTCATGTCCCAGCCGCCGTCCTTCTTCCCCGACCAGTCGCCGCTCGCGCAGTCCCCGACGCTCGCCTATCTGCTGGTACCATCGCACTTTCCAGCATCGCGCCCGTCAGTGCAAGTCCCCATGCGAATGGTCGGGAAACGCACCGCGAGATCACTGACGGCGGCATGTGACCTCGCCTTACAACCCGGCCGCCTTTTCATAGTCATGGATCGCATTTCCGGCCTGCGGTTCCATGTAGACACGGGTGCCAAGGTCAGTGTACTGCCGTCCTCCAAGCCTGACCGCGCTTATAAGTCACCTGGACCTACACTCCGCGCGGCAAACTCTACTTCCATCGCCACGTATGGTCTGCGGTCCCTCACTCTCGACCTAGGCCTGCGGCGCACATTCCGGTGGGTCTTCATCGTAGCCGACGTCCATCAGCCTATCCTCGGTTCCGACTTCCTGACTCGTTTCGATCTTGACGTCAACATGCGCCGCCATCGCCTGATTGACAGCAAGACGCGCCTCTCGATCCCTGGCGTTCTGTCGGCTGTCGCTCCCACCGGCATCCGCACGCTGATCCCAACATGCCCGTATGCTCGTATCCTCGAAGACTTCCCTGAGGTGACAAGGCCCTGCAATTTAAATCAGCCTCCCAAGCACAGCGTCACCCACCACATTGTCACACGTGGTCCACCTGTCGCAGCCCGTCTGCGCCACCTCTTCGGTGAGCGTCTGGACATTGCTAAACGGGAATTCGAGCACATGCTCCAGCTAGGTATTATTCGCCCGTCGTCCAGCAGTTGGGCCTCCCCGATTCATCTGGTGCCCAAGAAAGAACCGGGTGACTGGCGTCCGTGCGGTGACTACCGAGCGCTCAACGCTCACACGGTCCACGATAGCTACCCCCTTCCACACATCCAAGATTTTACAGGCCATTTGGAGGGATGCAAAATCTTTAGTAAGGTGGACCTTGTCAAGGCCTATCACCAAATCCCCGTTGAGCCGGCCGATATCCCGAAGACAGCCATTACTACACCCTTCGGCCTGTTTGAGTATGTGCGCATGCCCTTTGGGTTACGCAACGCAGCTCAAACGTTCCAACGATTCATTGCCGAGGTAACGCGCGGCCTCCCGGCTGTATTTGCCTACATCGACGACATCCTCGTCGCGAGTCCCAATCCACAAGATCATGAGCGTCACCTCCGGGAACTCTTTCAACGCCTTCAACAATTTGGCCTGGTTGTCAACCCCCAGAAATGCGTATTTGGATCTTCCGAGCTCGAGTTTCTGGGCCACCACATCTCGGAGCTGGGAATTCGTCCGTTGCCCTCTCACGTCCAGGCCGTGAAAGACTTCCCAGCACCCACTACCCTACGCCAGCTGCGTGAGTTCCTCGGCCTAGTGAATTTCTCCCGACGTTTCATTCCGCACTGCGCTGAGCTTCTACACCCACTGACTAACCTTCTTCGCACGACCAAGGGCTCCTCATCTGCGATTTCCTGGTCTCCCGAAGCTGACGCTGCTTTCAGGGCTGCTAAACAAGCCGTTGCCGATGCGGTACTTCTCGTACACCCGAGAACTAACGTGCCAACCCGCATCATGGTGGATGCTTCCAGTGTGGCCATCAGCGCTGTTCTCCAGCAGAAAATCAACTCCGAGTGGCGCCCACTGGGTTTCTTCTCTCGGAAGCTCCAACCTGCCGAGACTCGCTACAGCGTTTTTGGCCGCGAGCTGCTCGCCATCTACTCCACCATCCAGCACTTTCGGCACTTCTTGGAGGGCCAGCCATTTTATATTCTAACCGATCATAAGCCTCTGGTGTATGTCTTCCGTACAAACTCTTCCAAGTACGTCGCACGTGAAGTTCGTCAACTGGCCTATATATCGGAGTTCACCACGGATATCCGGCACATCAAAGGCACCGACAACGAGGCAGCTGACGCACTTTCACGCATCACCTCCCTCGGCACTTCTACATCGACTGTGGATTGGGAGGGTCTAGCTCGTGCGCAGATGGAAGACCCCGAGCTGCAAGCGCTGCGTGACCATCCCCGTTCCCTCCGTCTACAACTCGTTCCTCACCCGTTTGTGCCTGGCTCCCTCTAGTGCGACATGTCAGCGGCTACACCTCGCCCCTTCATTCCGACTGCCTTCCGTCGTGCGGTGTTCCAATCACTTCATGACATCTGCCATCCCAGCGTCCGAGCCACGCAGCGCCTCCTTACACAGCGGTATGTCTGGCCAAGCATCAACACCGTTGTTCGCCAGTGGGCCCGCTCATGCCTCGCATGCCAGACCGCCAAACTGACCCGCCACACGAAGACCCCCACACAGTCGTTCTTGCCCCCTGGCTGCCGTTTTGACCACGTCCATCTTGATTTGGTGGGACCACTTCCTCACTCTCACGACTGTCGCTACATTCTGACAATGATCGACCGCTTCACCTGTTGGCCCGAAGCCGTGCCCATTCCGGACATCACTGCGGAAACGGTCGCCAAAGCCTTCGTTTCAGCATGGGTTTCCCGCTTCGGCTGCCCCAGCATCGTGACAACTGATCGCGGCCGGCAATTTGACTGCACACTTTTCACTTCACTCAACCGCCTGCTTGGCACTAAGCACTGCCGTACCACTGCATATCATCCCTGTGCCAACGGCATGGTTGAGCGGCTCCATCGCCAGCTCAAGGCTGCACTCACTGCGCGCCTGGATCGAGAGCACTGGGTCGACCACCTTCCTATGGTGCTTCTCGGCCTACGTGCCGTCCTTCGTCGCGACCTTGGCTGTTCAGCGGCTGAACTCGTCTACGGTGCACCCCTGCGGCTTCCTGGAGACTTGTTCGTTTCTTCGGCCCCCTCGCCCCAGCCGCTATAGTACCTCCAACGCCTACAGGACTGCATTCAGCACCTGCGCCCCGTACCACCTCGGTCATCGGACCACAGCATCTTTGTGCACCCGTACCTTGAGTCCTCGTCCCACGTCTTCCTCCGACGAGACGCTATCAAGGCGCCTCTTACACCCTCCTACGACGGACCATACCGTGTCCTCCACAAGACGCAGAAGTCCGCCACCATCCTATTGAATGGCCGCGAACAAGTCGTTTCGCTGGACCGCCTCAAACCAGCCTACGTCGAAACGCCTCCCAAGGAGCTCCCCGCGGATGTCGCTGGCGCACCCGTCGATATGCTCGACACCAAGACAGCCCCATCTCTGCCTCGTCGACGAGTACATTTCGCCGTTCCGTCTAGGCGGGGGGCCCTGTAGCGCCCACCGACGCTGCTAAGCGCGAACGCTAAGGTCAGCGTTCTCAGCCGGCGCCTTGGGGCCGGCTGCGACTGACGAGAAAAATAAAGTTGGGCGGCGCGTGCCAGCGGCGCAAGCACGGCACGCGCTAGTCCGTTCTGAAAGCCTGCTGAGCTGGTCCTCTTGTTCTGGCGCTCCGCTGCGACCCCTCGGTTCTCGACACGCCCATTCTCATCGTCGTGGCAATATTCACTACAGCAGACCCACCATAGTCACCGCTTCTCTGGCTTCCATCTTCACTGTAGTGGAGGGGCTCTGAATAGTCGCTTGGAGTTTGCCCTTGTACCCTTGTATGTTTGGCATTCTGCCTCAGTTTTCCTGGAGCAGCAGGAGGACGGGTTGGCCCTCTTGCCGCAATAGCTGGCCTAATTCGGTCGCACTAGCGCTCAAGCTGCAGCCACGTTGCACACGGTCTGCAGTAGCGGCCGCATGTAACGATAGAGGGAAGCTAGCAGTAGGGGATTGTTAGGGTTGTGGATTTCGCAGTCTTTCAGAACCTCAGAAAATTATTCTTGAGCAACGATGACTACAATTATTATGTGAGAATTTGGAGGAGCTTGCCATGCTGGTCCATGTACACTGCCACCGTCTGTTGTTGCTGCTGGCATTGCTACTAGTGTTGAATGTGAAGAATGTGCTGTTGAATGTGAAGTTTTAGCTTTTTTGCCTTGTTCTACGAGAACCTGTTCGAGCTTGGAACACAAAAGTGACATTGCTTCTTTAATTGTCATTTCCTTGTGCACAGTTTGACTCCAGCAAGCACAGCCCTTAGTCTATGGTAACTGTTGACTGGCGCAGCCTATTCTGTTGCGGCTTCTTGCTGTGTTTCATTTTTGGGGGCACCCATGAAGCAGACTTGTAGGCGCTGTCTGCTTTCCCCACCTCCTCTGTCCTGCAGCTTGTGGTCCACTTATTCCCATGCTGGTCATCTTCAAGCACAAGGAGGTGTGCAGTCAGCAGCTTGTCCAGCTGCTCCAGTTGACGCAGTGTGTCTGCTACGGTCAATCTCAGTTCTTTGACAGATTCCGTCATCGTGTCAGTACGATGTCTCGATGTACTGCGGAGGCCACGTTTCCATGTTGATTATCCAAGCACCGCTTGCGTATAGCTCTTCATTGTTGATGCAAAGTTACAGAAGTGTTCTGCTTTTGCGAGCAGCTTGTTCTGGCTGTATTGTGCAGCATAATCACTTGACTCTTGTCCGGTGTATTCGCATTTGTGGGAGCTGGAGAACAACTGTGCTGTGATTAACTACGTGGCCGCTGCTTCGTCTGCTTCTTCGGTTCTTTTTTGCCACAAACCTTTTCGGGGCATTTTGGGTCCCTTGCAAGGTGTCTATCTTCACTGTAAAAGCACGAGGAGAAGTCGTGGGGCAGTCTCCTGTTTCGTGTTCCGTGCACCACTTTGTGCAGACAGGTGGGCGCATGCTTGTGCCTTGTTTGTAATCAATACCATGGCATCTAAAGCACGCCAACATTCCAGGTACGTACGGTGACACAGGCGTCAGTAAAGCGATCAGTGCCATTAGGCTTTCGCCCACTGGGCATGCTGCCAGTATTGTGGCTCCTTCCGAGTCCAATGCTTTCACTAGCGATTCAGCTGTTTCTACTTGCATATTACGCACTACGCCTCGAGACATGCCTTTGCTGGACTGGCGGTACGCATTGACTTTAAGAGAATCATACTATTACGATATCATCGAGAGATGCTCAAGATACGAGCCACTGCGAGAACGACGAAGTGTGTCTGTGCTATTGGCGCGAGCGAGTGTCGGCCTGGCTGTCTGGCTCCAGCGTAAATAGCCTGTAATTTGCCTCTTTTGTCTGTTTCTTTCCGTGGTGTACAAGTCTGGCCGCCTGCACGAAGACGCTGACAGCTTGTCGCGTTACCTTGTTGACGACTCTGAGTCCTCCAATATTGCCAGTGCTGCTTGCGTATTCTCTCTATCACAGCTGGTTCATTTCGCCGACGAGCAACGTCGTGACGCCGACATCATAGCACTCATCGGCCGTTTTGAACACTCTCCGGCCGATGCTACTCTACGCCACTTCGTCCTCCGCGACGGTACTCTGTACCGTCGTAACCTTCGTCCGGACGGCTCTGAGTTCCCACTTGTAATACCTAAACACCACCGCTCAACCGTTCTAGAAGAGCTTCACGACGCACCAACGGCAGGACACCTCGGCGTATCTTGAACCTATGACCGTTTACGTCACCGTTTTTTTCTGGCCGGGCCTTGTCCGTTCCGTATTACGTTACCTCGCCGCTTGTGAACTTTTCCAACGATGCAAGAAGCCTTCCCAGCTCCCCGCTGGTTACCTGCAGCCGCTCGACATCACTGCCGAGCCCTCCTATCGTGTCGGCTTAGACCTTCTTGGCCCATTTCCCGAATCTACATCTGGAAACAAGTGGATTGCAGTCGCAGCGGCCTACGCGACCCCTCTACGCCGTAGCCCGCGCTCTTCCGACCAGTTGCGCAACTGATGTTGCGGACTTCCTCCAACATGATATCATTTGACTTTGGCCAAAAACGTACTTTTTGGCCAAAGTCATTGACGAAATCATGTGTGCCTGCTCAATACAGCATAAATTTACCAACTCCTACCACCCTCAAACGAACGGCTTCACTGAGTGTTTGAACCGCACCTATACAGACATGCTATCGAAATACGTTTCAGCCGGCCACCGTGACTGGGACCTGGCTCTACCTTACATTACCGTTGCGTACAACTCTTCCCGTCTCGAAACTGCTGGCTTTCCCCCGTTTTACCTCTTATGTGGCCGAGAACGAACGCTACCACTGGACACTCTGCTTCCATCCACCACAGCTTCAACTAACCATTATGCCCTGATGCAATCACCCGTGCTGACCATGCTTGCCAACTTTCGCGCGCTCGTCTACAAGTGTCTCAAGACAAATCGAAGCAACGCTACGACCTCTGTCACCATGATGTTCATTGTGTTCCCGGCACTCTCGTGTTGCCCGGCACTCTCGTGTTGCATCTCATGTTACGCGATGAAGGCACTCGCGTGTCACCATCGCGTAAAGTTGGCCTTCGTGAAAAACTGATTTCCTGTTACACGGGCCCATATCGCGTGCCTCGCCAAGTCACCGATGTCACTTGTGAAATCGTTCTAGCCACGCCCACTACGTCCTCCGCTGTAACAACCAGTGACATCGTGCACATCGCCCGACTCAAGCCCTACTACACTCCACGCGCCTTGGATGTTTAACAGCACTGTGACGGCGCTTTTGCCGACGGGGGGGGGGGGGGGGGGGGGGTAGTATTGCGATATCATCGAGAGATGCTCAAGAGACGAGCCGCCGCGAGAACGACGATGGAGTGTGTCTGTGCTCTTGGCGTGAGCGAGTGTCGGCCTCGCTGTCTGGCTCCATCCTGTAAATAGCCTCTTTCGTCTGTGTCTTTCCACACGTAACAATACAAATCAAATACAACCAAAGCTGTTCTAGTTGGTGGATGAAAATAGCTTGGGGCCGGTTGTAAGTGGCTATGGTACGTGTTGCAAGTTTCATTAGGGCAGGTTGGGCTGCGTGAGCTGCAATTCAATCATAATGTAGAGTCTGTCGGAAAATATTTTTGACATGGCCTGCCTGGCTCTGGGCAGTAAAGAGAGCATGTATTTTTCTAGCCTTCGTCATTCTTGCAGGTGCGGTTGACATCCAGATGCCTTTGTCTAATGCAGTTGGGTTGCATGGAGACCAGCTGGCTTGAATGCCACGCTGAACAATGTTGTCTTCACGCTCGGGAGGATCGTTTGCACGTCTGTTTTTTGCTGTTAGTGTAGACATCATGCGCCACTGCGCCCCCCTTGCACCAGGGTATGCCGTTGACTTCCATTGGCCTTGGCATGTGCTCTCTGAAGTCTAATTGATTGGTAAATTCCTGCAACTTTCCATGCACAGATCACACGCAAGCCATCGTTCTCCATTAAGTTCTAGGCATTGCCACACTGTATTGAAAATGCGCAAAGCAAATAGAAAACAAGATAGTGTGCCCAATAGGTCTAGGATTAGAGTTATTGTACATGCCCCTGGTGGAAGCACACGTACATAGAGGTCCGCATATTATACTTGAACCACAACTACGAAGGAAAGCCATTCCCCATGCTTCCAGGAGTTAGAACCAGTGCAACATCTGCAACAGGTGCATGTTTGCCCACGTTATCGGGGCACTTGAGGATTACAAAATAAACAAGTTTGAATAACTGAACAATGGTAGATGGCTGCTTCACAACAAAAAGAATAATTCTGTATGTGCCAGGGGTAGCTTTTCTTAGAATACCTTGCTGCAGAGAGTACAGTAAGGACTAACAAAGCTTGTACATGCCTGCAAACATGAATGAGAGAGGAAAAGTCTTTATCAAATACTCGCGTACGCGAGTTCGCATGGAAATGACTGTACCAATTTCTGAAGCACTTATGTGCGAGTCTCGTTCACACACAGAAGCTGCCAAGCTGTGGCGATGCAGTGCACGGCGCGCTGTTGTCACCATATTTATTTGCGCTATAGCCAGTACCTTAGTGACAGCTTCTCCGCATTGCATGACTTTGGCCACGTGACCACACTCGGCAAATGAAGGAGCGAGTGACGCATAAAATACTAATATACACTTGCTGCCTTTGTAAAAAGTAACTATGACCAATTCTGCCACACGGAGAAGCTGCCCGATTTGTCGCAGCTAATTAACAGACGACACAAGGCGGCGCTGTCTGCGCTCGAATGTATGCCACGTGATGTGAACATCCGGCTTGCAAATGGGGTCCGGCCCGTTGTTGTCGCGGTGATTAGCTTGTTGGGCTGCGTACGCGAGTTCGTTCTACCGTCGTCAAAGAACGAAATGAGACAACGCGAACGTGAGCCCTTAAATATATTGCCACGGGGATGAGAATAGCAAAAGGGATAGGAAAATTATATTTACACGATATATACAGAGAGAGACGGCTGCAGGCAAAATGGCAGAACAACATGAGCGCTGCCCAGATCGCCGTCTTCACCGTCTTTTTGGCGCATTCTTCCATGCTCGGCATAGCGCCTAACATAGAACCCCCGCCGTCGAGAGCGCCGTCTCGGCGCTTGTCCGGATCTTGTCCGGCAACATAAGGCGTAAGGCGGTATACGTGCACGATATCAGTGGCAGACGCGGTAGATGAGCGACTGTCCAATGGAGTGATCTCGTACGTGACGTCTGTGACCTGGCGTAGGACCTTGTAAGGCCCGGAGTATCGGGAAAGAAGTTTTGACGACAAGCCAACGTGGCGGCAAGGCGTCCAGAGGAGGACCAAAGAGCCCGCAGAGTAATTAACGACTCTGTGGTGGCTATCGTAGCGGGCCTTGTGGGACAGCTGGGAGGCATAAAGACGATCCTTGACAATCTGGCGAGCTGTTGCAGCCTGAGAAGCTGCGTCGCGGGCGTAGTCGGTAACAGGGTGCACAGGTGATGGTAAAAGAGTCTCGCAGGGCAATATGGGATGGCGGCCAAACAAGAGATAAAAGTGAGAAAAGCGAGCGGTGTCATGGCGTGACGAGTTGTAGGCGAATGTCACATAGGGCAAGGTGCTCTCCCAATCACGGTGGTCTGAGGAAACGTACATGGAGAGCATTGTGGTCAGCGTTCGGTTGAGGCGCTCGGTAAGCCCATTGGTTTGCGGATGGTAGGCAGTGGTTACCTTGTGACGGACGGAACACGAACGAAGAATGTCGTCGACGACTTTGGACAGAAAGGAGCGACCACGGTCGGTCAGCAGCTCTCGAGGAGCGCCGTGGTGAAGAATAACGTCGTAAACTAGGAATTCCGCAACGTCAGTGGCACAGCTTGTCGCTAGTGCCGGCGTGATAGCGTATCGTGTCGCGTAGTCCGTAGCGACGGCAATCCACTTGTTCCCAGTCAGAGATGTTGGGAATGGCCCGATGAGATCAAGGCCGAGGCGGTAGAACGGGACACCGGGAATGTCGATGGGCTGAACAGGACCGGCTGGCGACAAGGATGGATGCGTGTGGCGCTTGCAAGACTCGCAAGAAGCAACGTATCGGCGCACAGAGCGGTGGAGGCCTAGCCATTAAGAACCGACGCCGAACGCGATCGTACGTGTGAGTTGCTCCGAGATGTCCAATGGTTGGGGCATCATGAAGCTGTTCGAGGACAGTGGAACGGAGGGTTTCGGGAACAACCAGTAGAAGCTCTGGGCCATCGGCGCTGGTGTTGCGTCTGTATAATATGCCGTCACAAAGCACGAATAATTGTAGGGACGGGGCACAGTCATGAGAGCGTAGACGGCGGATAATTGACCGCAAATTTGCATCGCTGAACTGTTCACTGCGTATGTCGGATAAATCGGATATCGCAAAGACACAGGCGTCCGAATCGTGCGCTCACAAGTCGGGAGGGTCCACTGGATGATGGGATAGGCAGTCCGCATCCTGGTGCAGTCTGCCAGACTTGTAAGTGACGTCAAAGCTGTATTCTTGCAGTTTCAGTGCTCAGTGACCAAGTCGTCCAGTCGGATCTTTGAGGGAAGATAACCAGCAAAGCGCATGTTGACCGAAAAGTGCGGCCAAACAAGTATGGTCGAAACTTTATGACAGCCCAAACTAGTGCGAGGCACTCGCGCTCAGTGATCTAAAATTTGCACTCTGAAGAGGAAAGAAGGCGACTGGCATTGGCGATGACGCGATCGCGACCTTGTTGCTGCTGGGCGAGAACAGCGCCGATGGAATGTCCACTGGCGTCGGTGCGAAGTTCAGTGGGGGCTGAGGGGTCAAAATGGGCCAAGATGGGTGGTGACGTAAGTAACGTCGTGAGCGTGTGAAACGCAGCGGCCTGTTCAGGACCCCAAGGAAATGGCGTTTCCTTCTTCAAGAGTTCCGTGAGTGGACGGGCAACGTCGGCGAAGTTCTTGACAAAACGTCGAAAATAGGAGCACAAGCCGAGAAAGCTCTGTACGTCTTTAGTGGAACGTGGTATAGGGAAGTCTTTGACAACGCGAATTTTTTCTGGGTCAGGTTGCACGCCTTCAGCACTCACAAGGTGGCCAAGCACAGTGATTTCGCGGTGGCCAAAACGGCATTTGGCAGAGTTTATCTGAAGGCCTGCTCGCTTGAAAACTTCAAGAACTGCCGACAATCACCTAAGGTGGCTCTCAAATGTCGGTGAGAACACGATGACATCGTCAAGGTAACACAGGCAAGTTGACCATTTGTATCCACGGAGGAGGGAGTCCATCATCCTTTGAAATGTGGCTGGGGCATTACACAGTCCAAAGGGCATTACCTTAAACTGGTAAAGTCCATCGGGTGTAACAAATGCGGTCTTTTAACGGTCTTGATCATCGACGGATATCTGCCAGTAGCATGACCTCAGGTCGATAGAACAGAAGTATGCAGAGCCGTGTAGAAAGTCGAGAGCGTCATCGATCCGCGGCAAAGGGTAGACGTCCTTGCGCGTTACCTTGTTTAAGTGGCGGTAGTCGACGCAGAAGCGCCAGCTGCCATCTTTCTTCTTCACCAGGACGACCGGTGATGCCCATTGACTGCATGAAGGTTCAATGACCTCCTTGGTGAGCATCTTGTCGACTTCACGCTGTATCACTTCTCGCTCGGCATGGGACACGCGATAGGGACGTCGTCTGATTGGACTGGCGTCCCTAGTATTGATCTTATGACTGACCACAGATGTCTGTCCCAAAGGATGGTCATTGAAGTCAAAGATGTCGCGGTAGGACTTCAATATGCGCCGCATATCGGCTGTCTGTGCAGGAAGGAGGTCAGACGCAATCATCTTGTCAGTATCACTGTCGACGAGATTGTGCGAGAAAGAGGAAAGGGCAGAGGATAAAGAAGCATCGGTGACGAATGCAGAAACGGCACACACATCGATAGAAGCAATGTGGCCTAGAGACATGCCGCTTGGGATGAGTTGTGTGCACCAGCTAAAATTCAGTATGGGTAGAGACGTGTGATTATCTGCAACTCTAATAAGGATGTGAGGAAGAGCGACGTTTTTGGCGAATAAGACGTCAACGATCGGGGTCAAGATGTAATCGCCATTGGGAATGGGCGAACAAGACCGCAAGTTCACATACATAACGGCTTGAGCACGTAGACGAACGTAATCCACTGAGCACAAGCGCGGTTGGCGTGTAGTAGGAGCGTCATGGTAGCACGGTACGCCTAGCTGAAGCAAGACGGTTCCACAGTCAATAAGGGCAAAATGGGCAGACAGAAAATCCATACGGAGAATGAGATCATTAGAGCATTTCTCGAGCACGGCAAGTAGTACGCTTGTGGATCGCTCAGCAACACTTATTCGTGCGGAGCACATCCCTAGCACGGGAAACGTTCCGCCATCGGGACACGAATGAGCGGTACTGTCGGGGGTGTTAGGACCTTCTTAAGGTGGCGACGAAGCTCCGAATTCATCACTGATATCTGAGCCCCAGTGTCCACTAGAGCGACAACATGTGCGTCATCCAGTATAACGTCTATCAGGTTTCGTCTGGTCTGCAGTGTGGTCAGAGGGTTAGGCAGGCGGGTCGTCGATGCAGCATCACCTCTGGGAGCTGCATCGTCTAGTTTTCCCGAGGGAGTCATTCAATTGGCGACGCAGGGCGGCGGAATTGGGGCGAGCGAGATGATTGGCGACGCGACAACGGCAAACGGGACTGGTGACCACGTAGGAATGGCGAACGGCGATACGGCATGGGGGGAGCGTCTTCAGCGGTGGTTTGGGGATGCTCGTGGTAGGGATGAAATCGGCCATGATCCATGTCGGGGTGACGGTTGTTTCCATAGGGAACCTGATACCAATACCACCGGCTGTTACAATGGCGGGCCACGTGACCAATAGGACAGCAGTTAAAGCAAATGTGACGGTCATCAGCAGTCTTCCACTAGGCTGGGTTGCGAGTACGGAAAGCCGGCCTTTCACCTTGGGCGTGCGAGAGTGAGGGACGGCGGTCGATCGGCTGCGAAGGAGCTGCGGCGCACACAGAGTCCAGGCCAGCATTGGAGAGCTCTTGATGAACGATAGCTTGGACTAGTGGCACCATCTGGGAGCTATGATCACAAGTACGGCCGCACGTAGAAGCAGGAGACTCAGCGTCAAGTTCACGTCGAATGATCTTTTTCACGCGTTCGACGGTGAGCGGCGCCGACGGCTCAGGTTCGTCTTCGCAGAACCACGTTGCTGCCGTGTTCGAAAGTCGAGCGAAATTATTGGCAATGCGTCGACTCTTGGCGGCCTCAAAGCGCTTGCACTCTTGGATGATGGCATCGATGGTGTCGCATTCTTTGCAGATTAGCAGGTTGAAGGCATCATCTGCTATGCCCTTTAACACGTGGCCTACTTTCTCAGACTCCTTCATGCCGTCGTCGGCTTTGCTGCAAAGGGCAAGCGCGTCCTGTATATAAGTCAGGTATGACTCTGTCGCTGCCTGCGCACGAGATGCCAGCTCCTTCTTTGCTGCTGCCTTTCTACCTGTGGACCTGCCGAAAAGGGAACGCATCTTTTCCTTGCATGCATCCCAGCTCCCAATTTCGTCTTCATTATTCTGAAACCACACCTTCGCGGTTCCCTTGAGATAAAATAACATGTTTGCCAACATGATCGTCTCATCCCAGTGATTATTCTTACTTGCACGCTCGTACAGGGATAGCCAATCCTCGATGTCGACGTTGTCATTGTCAATCCCGCAGAATGTGCCTGGGTCCTTTAGCTGAGCCAGGACGACCATTGTCGTTGCAGCCGCCTCGGTAGGCGCAGACACCTCTTCCGCCATCGTGGATACAGCCAAGCGTCGGCTTCTGCGGAGCTCCGTTGTACCGTGTGGGTACCCAGCACCTCCACCAAACTGCCACGGGGATGAGAGTAGCAAAAGGGATAGGAAAATTATATTTACACGATATATACAGAGAGAGACGGCTGCAGGCAAGATGGCAGAACAACAACACGAGCGCTGCCCATATCGTCGTCTTCACCGTATTTTTGGCGCATTCTTCGATGTTCGGCATAGCGCGTAACAATATTCTGTTCTCAACCTTGGTGTACCGGGAATCGTTGAAACATGGCGGCACGATTAAGGTACGAGGGGTTGAGATTGATGTGCAACTTGTGTGCTTTCAGTTACTCGTTGTCGTACGTTTTGTCGCGTCAGAATATGCGCCGCGGATAAACAGCTCTCGCAATATCGTGTTTCATCCGCTGACGACTGCACGCAAATCTTGTACCGGGAATCGCTGAAACATGATGGCCGGATTAAGGTAACAGGCGTTCAGATTCATGTGCAACTCGTGTGCTTTCAGTTACGCTCTGTAGTATGTTTTGTAGCGTGATAATATGTGCTGGGAAGAAACAGCACTCGCAATATCATGTCTCATCTGCTGACCATTGTAGGAGGTGTGCGGACCTTTGCCAGATTACGTCCGTGCTTTTACTCAAAACATTTGGCGCCTCCCAGATAACAAGCGGCATTGAAAGTCCCCGCAGCGCTTGACGGGTTTATAAACGTATGCTTTGAGGAAAGGTAGCGCTTAAACTAACTGCCGGAAAAAAAGTGTCAGAAAACGCGCGCGATGGTGGACGTGGGTACACGCTGCGAAGGCATGAGCTGCATTTTTGATCACTTTCGCGAGTTTACGGCACCTGACGCGTCGGCCGTCCACGGACAACGTTACTGGCAGACGTGGAAACCGAGTTTGACGGTCGTGGATTGTACTTTCACTATGTGTGTCATGTACCCGGAAGCCCCAGATACAGTCAAGTTACCTAGTGTAGCTTTTTGTATGGTGTTCCTCCCAAATCTTGGGGTAATGAAGTCTGATCCTGAAGGGTACATTTCACTGCACGATGAATTTTGGCACTGCAGGAATTTTCTGCGCAGCGTGTCTAGAACGAGACATATCGTAAGTGCATAGCAGTCTTGGGAACAAGTGGACTTGGGAAAGCTCAAGTGGGAAACAAAAAATGGATGTCACTTCATTCTTTGCACCTATCCCAGCATTGTGCAGTACCAGTGCTCCATTTTCATCGTATTTAACTCTTCTACTAGGTTGAGCCTTGTTTCGAATGCCTTCAGAGCCCACAACAATGTTCAGCGGCTCGCCGCCATCACACAAATGCGGTGCCCTTACTTTAGAAGGTTCCTCTAATCCTCTGCATTTAGCTGCTTCACTTTTTGTTACAACATAAATGGTAACGCCAGTTTCCTTACTTTGCATACTTTTGTTTGTTATTTCCTTTCAACAGTACTGTGGATAGGTCGTAAAGACATAAGAGCAGCTGAAAGCACTATTATTAGCTTCATTGTCTTTTCGTGATCTTCATCGGTAAAGTGAGGCCAACATGTGAAAGTCTTTTCACACAGCTTTTATTTGCATCCCTTGCCACATGTACCATGCTGAGAATTCTTCTTAACTGTGCTGCACTGTGCTGTTCTAATTAGGTCGCATGGAAAGCAGTGGTACCAGACGAATGGCCCTTTTGTTGCACTTGTGCCACACAGCATAGCACCATTATATAACACATTCTTATGAAGACCTCAGCAGTTTTTATACTGTACCAAAATATTAATGATAAAAAACCAAGTGCAAGCATGACACAAACTCAATCGAACACACGCAAAGAATCCATTCCACAATGCTGGTCACTGCCTTCCCACACAGGTATCCTGGAACAGTGGCAGCTACTGTCGCCTTCTGCTTCACACCCTTGCCCAAGCTCTGCGTGACACAGGAGGCACACTCATGTATGCTTTCATCGAGCTGCCGTGAGAGATAACTTACAATGAATACAGAGGAAACAGAATGAATAATTATTTTTACATTATGTTATAAATGGTTACGGAGCAGCACTATTATATGAATCTTCAAAACTGATAGCTGGAACAGAGCATGCTATAGTGAATATGGTTCCAGTATGAGTACTGCTAAATTGAACTGACCATAATCGCCCGGAGGAGTCTGCGATGTTTAACATGCCACACTGCTGACATGTCTCGTGTACTCCTGCGGCTTATCCGTCTGCTATAGAGAAGTCCCTGTTGTCAACAGTGGTGCCTCCTTGCCAAGTTACGTCCTCGAGTGACATCAACTATGGAAGTGGGACCCGGCCAGCACATCAAAGCATCTTTCAATATTGCTGGACACAGTTGCTGACACGTCTGATGTTCAGAAGCTCGTCTGCTTGTGCATCTCATGCAGCCATGTGCTTTTTAAAATGGGCATCTTTCTCTTTTTGGTGCCATAATCTTTTATTGGCTTTTTCTTGGATGGTGAACAGCCTCTCGAACCTGTTGCCTGGGCGAAGTAGTCAACGGGACCTGGATCATGAGGATAACACCACATAAGAACGGGTTGGAGTGCCTAGCTCAGTTGACAGTTATCCTAGAAGATAAAAGTACACAATCAGTGCGTTCTACCAGTACTAAGCTGCAGGGCTGAAAGTTGGCGGATAACAAAGAAACTTGAAAACAAACAGGACCGTGCAATGCATGCTTGATTAGACTATGGCAGGTTTAACATTGAGACAAGAACTGTACAGTACATATTAGATGACAAATGAGTGTAGCCAATATACTGGTTGAGAGTAACTGAAGTGGAGTTGGACAGGTCATGTAATGGAAAGAGCAGATAATTCGCATTCTTATTTTAACGAAATGTTTGCCAAGGGGAGAGGTACGTAGTCGAGGGCAGCAGCGGTCATAGTAGCAAGGTACTATTAAGAAATGCGCAGGCACAGTATGCAGCTGGTTTACACAAGGCAGGATAGCTAGAGATCACTGTTACCTTACAGTTTTCCATACAAGAGAACCCACTGTTTGTATGAAATTTATGAGTAATGTAGGTTTTCAAGCTCTGCAAAATTTATGACAACTGTGTTGTTTTTCATTTTCTTGAATATGTTTTTGACTGTACAGTACCTTGCACCATTAGCTCCCCACTCATCACCATCTTTCATTGTTTCCAGTTTTTCTATGACACTTTCTTTGCCGCTTCCCTGGTGCATGGCATTTGTCGTGGTTTTCTTGCCATATATATTTGTGAAAACTGCTGGCTATTGTCTGGCATAGTAGACAACTTCGGCAAAGCGTATGTGATACTGGGTATGCACTCATTCTTGGCTAATCCCCCAGAATGGACACACCATTGAGATACAAGCGGTATGAAACCTTAAATGCATTTAGATATGTTATGTATTTCTTTGTGCATACACTTGTCACTACTGGACCTTCTACGCATGCTCACTCACGTTGCCTAGCTACAGACCAGCTCAACATTGCCTGCTATGAGTTT
Organism: Dermacentor silvarum; assembly: GCF_013339745.2. Classification (NCBI taxonomy): domain Eukaryota; kingdom Metazoa; phylum Arthropoda; class Arachnida; order Ixodida; family Ixodidae; genus Dermacentor; species Dermacentor silvarum. The sequence goes on along the minus strand of NC_051160.1, from coordinate 175,331,766 downwards.
GAGCACGTGCTCTAACTAGGAATCGTGCATCCATTTTCCAGCCCATGAGCACGGCCATTGCACATGGTACCCAAGCAATGAAGCAATGGCGCACAAAGTATCACCCAAAACCAAACACTTAAAATTTACTAACAGTTCTTCTGCATGTTCAAACTCTTATAAAGTAAATGGCATAGTAATAGAAAAAGTCACGTCTTTTTAGTACCTGGGCGTCATACTTACTTCCGATTTAAGCTGGGTTGCCCACATCGAGCATATTACCAATAAGGCTTTCAAGGAGCTCGGCCTGCTTAAACGACGTTTGCATTTCAGTAATAAAACTGCACGCTTTCAAATCATTGATTCGGCCCTCTCTAGAATATGCTTCTATCATATGGCATCCTCACCTGACAGGTCTTACTAACATGCTCGAAATGGTACAGAGCAAAGCCGCGCGGTTTGTCACGTCATCCTACTCATGTTTCATAAGCGTTTCATCACTAAAAGCTGAACTTAATCTACCTACGCTTGTCATGTGCAGGCTACATGCTCGACTATCATTTTTTTACTCACTTTACCACAGCAACACAACGTTCGCCCAATTGCACATTTTCCCAGCCCCTCATACTTCAACCCGTCTCGATCATGCGCACAAAGTATCACCCATTTTCGCCCGGACGAAGACGTACCAAAATTCGCCTTTAGTATTGTGCATTAACGAATGGAACTCCCTGCCGTCCAACATCGCCGAGATATCAGATGCTTCAATGTTTCACTCAGCGCTGCTGGGCTATTTACAAAATGGAAAATATTCCTAGCCTGTATCTGCCTGTCTTTGTATCACATACGGCATTTGTACGCTATATGTATGCAGTGTTCTTTCCAATGTATTGATGATCAGTGGTTTAACGGCCATGTAACAAATCGCTTTGTACTCGTTATCAATGTATTTCGTAGATTATTTTTTGCTATTCTGGACACCTTGGTTCAAATTAACTTGCTGTTTCTTTTTTCTTGTTTTGCAGTATTGTTGTCTTGTATTTATATTGTTTATACGTTATATTTATGTACTCACCGGCAATACCCCCCCCCTATGTCATGCCCACTAGGGCCTTTAGGGTTTTGAAATAAATAAATAAATATCTTCTGCAAAAACCTCTCATCTCATCCTCTCAGCAACATTTCTTCCCCTTGACAAGCATCACACATCGCCTTCATCTTTGACCCAGAGAGCTAACCGCTACAACCTCACCAACTCGGACAAGCTTCGCGGCATTTCTATTTAAACACTGTGCTGTATCTGCGTGTTTGATTGAGATAACCCTTACAGTGCATTAAAAAAAGATGCATGGAGAAGGGCAATTGATTATGTTTCTTTAACACAATTCCTTGCTTTCCTTTCGCTTTCGTGAGGCTGCGCACGTTTACATGCATTTTCTTGACCATAAAATTCTGTTTGAAGACAATGCAGACGTGTCTTTGTTCAAGCTGTTCCTTCCGTGCCATAATTCAATAACAACCAACCTTAAGAGCTGCAAATTTAGCTAACTTAAGACGTTTTGCTGTCTTTAGCTACTTCTAGTAGCTTATTTATTGCTTGGCTAATTTTCTAGTCGGGTATCGTGGTGCAGTGCAAAACAGTTTACTTGAGAGGCATGACAAGCTCAGCGTTTAAATTACTTCAGAATAACTTCTTCTTGGGCGAGTTGGTGTTTCCTGAACATAATACTTAGTAGCGCAAAACTTGAAAAAAAAAAGGCAACAGTGAGAGGCGAGAGGAAAGGAAAGACGAGCGCTACACTTACAACTGTTTATTCCGAAGCTTGCAAACGTATTTGGGCTAGGCTAAAGCACTACCAAGTCATCCCCAGCATTTTCCGAAATTTATAGACTATTGATAAATTATTAATTAGCTATTGATTAGCCATTGATTGGCTATCGCAAGGTATTGACCACGTACTTGGGCTAGGCTAAAAATTACGAAGTCATCCCCAGCATTTCCCGGAATTTATTGATTATTCATCAATTATCGAATAGCTATTGATTGGCTATCGCAAGGTATTGGCCACGTATTACGGCTAGACTAAGCACTACCAAGTCATGCCCAGCATTTTCCTGAATGTATTGATTATTGATGGATTATCAATTAGCTATTGATTGGCTATCGATTGGCTATCGCATGGTATCGGCTACATATATGGGCTAGACTAAGCACTACCAAGTCATCCCCAGAATTTCCCGGAATTTATGATTATTGATCGATTATCGATTAGCTATTGATTGGCTATCGATGACTTGGCGATGATTGCCTATCGGCGTTTTCATGTTAAAAACGCCGCCTAGCTTACCCAAAAACTTCTAGATATCGCTGTCACCAAAGTCTGCAAGTCGTGCGCGAAGCCCCTATACGCGTACGTAAGCATCATTAGGACACGAAAGTTTCGGCGCCGCATTTCAAACCTGTATCCAAGAGGTATACAAATCATATTATGTCCGTCGCTAAGCAAACATAAAGTTGCAGTCACCGAGATGCACGTGTGCAAAACTAGTAACGCAAAACGACCGCGTACATCAGCGTATACTATACAAAGCTTGAACAAATACGATACTCAACGCGTAATCGGCGGGTAACAACCGAAATGAAACAGCAGCAAGCACTTTTCAACGTTCGCCTCGCATGCTACAATGAACAGCCGATGTAATTTCTTAAAATACATGATGAATGTTTCTCGGTGGTGGAGTTGCAGAGATGCCTGGGAAGCTCGTGCGCAATACTCAACAAGCGCGTACTGCGGTTGCAGTGGCTGTACTGCGGTGGTGTTAGTGGTGTGGTTGACCAGTGTTCACTACAACCAGGAAATTTGCAGGCGCAAGTTGGAATACGCTAGCGCAAGACAGGGGTAATTGGAGATCGCAGGGAGAGGCCTTCGTCCTGCAGTGGACATAAAATATAGGCTGATGATGATGATGATGATGATGATGAAGATGGTGGCAGTGGTATTTCCGGAAAACCGGCGCATGCGCAGATCGGTCGGTGGGATCGGTCTACGACATTTAGGCGCACGCGCTCCGTGTTGATGAGAGCTGCGCGGTCAGTGTTGGTCTTTTTTTTTTTCTTTTCGCGAGCAAGATGGTTCGTCCTTGTTGCGTTGTGGGCTGCAAACGTAGCGATCGGCGACATGTCAAGCTGCGACATCGTACCCCGCTGCAAGGCAGCAGACGAGCGGAGTGGCTGCAGCGCATCGGACTGTCGGTATCCAAACTGCGCCAGCATCTACGCGTTTGCGGCCGTTACTTCACAGGCCGTAACTGCTGCGACCGGGTCGCAGCAGACAAAAGGTGCCCAAAACGTCTGCTGCGACCCATGACGTCACGTCCGCAGTAACTCATGATGTCACGTCCGTTTATTTTCATGGCGGCTGTTTTTCGGGGCCGGTCGCGTGGTGAAGTGGTCCATATTCCGTGCCGTCTTACAGAGTAAGTAATCAATTTTTCCACTCTATATGCATGTAATAAAAGGTTGGGGCTGTCAGCTGCTTTATGTGTTGCCGTTAGTTATCTGCGCGCATATTTTGCCTCGTGGCCACTTCAAATTGCAGCCGGCCCGTGGAATGGGCTGTGGCATCCCATATAAAGCTATAAAGCTGATACTCCTTCAGGATCGTTAGTACGTGTACAGAACCTTCCAGTAGTGTGGTTCAGTGAATGATGCGTGAAAAAACGAGGACGCAAGAAAATCCTGGCATGGTGAGCTGTTCCGTCAGATCGTGTTAAATCGCGTTTTTGCGCGAGATGGTCGAACAGCTTTGCTACTGCTTTTCTACAGCTTTGCTGCATTTCAGTTAATCATCACCTGCATTTTTTTTAATAAGACAAATGGCATTACTGCGCGAAAGAGCGTCTAGAAGTTTCCCAACAACAGCCAATGCCGCCGTGCCTCTTGCATGCACGCTTACCAGCTACACGCTGTCCTGATGCAGTTAGAACGATTATGACGCAGTATCAGCCTGCTACTGCGGAATACAGGATCACTATGACAATACAATTAAAATAACTAAAGAAATTAATGCCGCAAGTGGGGTGTTGAAACGTTGCCAAGCGTGATAAGCGGACCTGCCTCGTAAGATGCGTTGAATGAATCGGTTTCCTAAAGTCAGCTTCGCCGCAGTAGACGTGTTACACGGTGAAGCTTACCCAACAAATTATTGCAGTGAAGCATACCAAAAGTGCAAAGCGGCCGCTATCACGGGACATCTATAAGTCTCTTAACTATGTACGCGCGCACTCGTCTTCACCCATCACATTACGCGCGCCGAGGAGCGTAATAGTGTATTGGCAGGTGTAATAACATATATGAAAATTGCCAAGAAAAGCTGATTAAGGCAAGCTCTCTTGTCGAAACGTTTGCACCAGCCTGTTCGACCACTGTTATATCACCACAGTTTGTGCATTGTGGTGAAGCATACCGATAGTGGGTAGGGGTCACGCGAATCGGGAGTGTAGGGTTTCAGCCAGCGACGAACCCTGCCAGTCTCAACGTTCTAGTCTTAAAAAAGCATATTTTTGCGCCAGGATGATGTTTCGACAACTTTTGTTGGCTGTTGGTGATGACACAACTCTTTTACAGATAACATTCTCTAAGCCTTTTGAAATGACAGGGAGCACTGACACCAGCCGATAATTTGGCATGTAATTTCTGTCCCCTGATTTAAACAGTGCAGTCAGCTTCGCCTGTTGCATTTTTGTAGGGTAAACGCCAGTAGACAAGCAAACATTGAATACGTGGGTGAAAACAGGCACTTTGCTTTGTTGTGTACCTGTCATACTGCTATTAAATTTTCCTTTCCTTTTAAAGTACTTACGTACATCACATCGCAAGGAGTGACTGTCTAATTAGTCGCCTTGTCATGTTAAAAAAACCAGGCTCTTCTCAAGAGAGGTTGGGGTTAAGTACCTGTGAAATTTTTTAGAGGGGTAGTTTTCTGAGAAGAAATCAGATGCCAGAAACAGACCTGTGGTATCCCGGGTTTGAGTATTTAACTGTGGAAAGGATACAAAATACATTATATTTCTTGTCTGAAACCAACAAGTAAGTGAAATATGTAAATATATTAAATAGCGCCCATGAGCAACTGCAAGCTGTGCACACCTAGACCCAAAATGCACTTCTCTTGCTCCAGTCCATGCAGGCTGTCAGCTGCTTTGTTGAAGCCTCTAGTACATTCTCAGTGGTGCAGTAATTTTTGTCTGCATTTTGCTCAAGTGTGCCCTAGACATAATTGAGTGATTTGCAGTTGCAACTGGACTGCAGCCTCAGCTTGGGAGACCAGTGGTAGGGCACATTTTGTAAAACTAAGCTACACATAGCATTACCAGTTTGAGCAGAGACCTGTTTATGTATGCGTCACCTATAGCGTCTAGATTTTTTTACCATGAATTCAGAAAAATCTCCAGCACATCGAGTCCCTAGATTTGAAATGCTGCATAAGTTGTCTTCTTGTTCATTGCGGTTGCACTTTACTTCTGTCCAAATGGGAGAGCACTTCTGCATCGCGCATCAAAGACCGTTCTTATTAACATGCCTTCCTTTTATTTATCTTACCTACAATCAAGAGCAAACGTATATAGCACATGAATGTGCTGTGCTTGAACTTCACTTACATTGCCATGTTTAGTAGCACAGTGCACGTAGCTGGTGTTGGTTCATTCAAGCTAAGCATTACTACAACCTTTAACTGTAGGTATAATGGTGTGAAAGCAGAGCAATGGATATGCAAAGATAGTTGGGCACGTTAAGACATCTTTTTGTGCGTGAAAAGGTGAAAGATACACAAAATGGGATGGAACACGTGCACTTTCATCTTTTCTTACAAAAAACGTTGGAGGAATAAAGTTTCTTCACTGTGCTATGGAAACTATATGCTTGCTCTCAAATGTAATTCTGATTCGTTGGATTTGTTCTTGTGCTGTTTGTTTTCTAGAGTGTGCTTTAATTTTTACACGTCAACGTTTCAAACTCGTTTTTATTTTTGACAGACTGAACATCCCACGTCTTGGTTTGACTTCCTGGTACAGGATCCTTGCAGTTGGCATGAAGTGGTGAAGCAGCATGGTGTACTTTTATTAAAAGCACAGATTTCACCACTATAGAAGCAACTCATCAAAAAAACATGTGTGCTGAAAATAAAGTGTTCCTATCCACATTCCTCAGTGTCTTATTATGCTTGTATCCCTGTATTCTCTTCAGCAAAACCACTTATATGGGGAATTGATTGTGATAAGTGCTTGTGAGAGTTTTCAAGAAGAGCTTTGGACCCGTTTTACTGGTGCACAGGTAAAATGTGCACATGCTGGAAAATTGAAACACCAGGTGGAGTAGCTAACACCAATGCTTGATGTGGCATTTGTCGGGCTTGTGTGTCGGCACATTTTCCATACAACAATGTACTCTAGGACAGAGCATGCTAGCACTACAAAGCACCCATCTTTTATGTTAGGTATACATTACTACAAGCTCTTTAAAGATGGTCACAAGAGAAATGCTGGCTTTAATTCAAAACTAAAGGTGAAGGAAGCTGTGCGAATGTAACGAGAAATTATGCAATCTGTGGCGTTTACTCAGTTCAGATAACGTCCGAACGTGCCATAAGGCTTTGATAGCTGAAACCTGAGTAACAACTGGTAATGCAATTAAAGAATCTTGCTACACCTCTAAATATGAGGGAGTGAAATGAGTGTCACAATTCCTTTTTGTTAGTACTTCGTTTGGGTTGAATATACTGATTGTAACAACACAAAGTGGAGGGGGTGATGCACATTAGAGAAATGCTAGTCTATTTTTATATTCCACCTTCTCTACAATCAAAGTGCAGTAAAGTTACCATGGAAAGCTACAGTGAAGCCATTGGTTGAGTCTGTATGGTGGCAATCACCAACCTAACTGCTTGGGTTTATAGTGCCTTACTTGTACATACCTATTTAAGCGTTGAGCTATTTGAACATTGATTAAGGTAACCAACATATGAACAAGTATTTTACTGAGTAAATTACATAGGGAAGGGCAGAAAGATGGGACAGAGCACAGGGGGTGTATTCTGCAAGTGTCTGTTAAACGTTATTGTTAGGTGTGCTGTTAAACGAATATTGTAATTTGCTAATGCAAAGAAAAAACAAGCCAGTATCTCTTGCTTTATAAATATATGCACTGAACCAAGAAAGTAATTAACGAAGAAGAATATCAGAAATAAACACAAATATGTGTGCACTTACCGGAATAAAATAATTCTCAAGGCAATATTTAATTGAGGCATGCAACTTGAATTAAAGCCAGGTCACAGGCTTTCCAAAGCATTCCTTAACTAGTATGTGTTGCTCAGCAGCATTCAAGAAGCTTTCACCAGGTTGATGTTTCCTTTGAATAACTTAGACAATTCTGTCTCGTAATAGCTCATGCAGATGACTTCATTTTTTGAAGTCACATGTCAAGAAATCAGTGCTAGGAGAGAGTATAGCATTATGCACAGCTGCATATTTAAGGCACTTTCTAAAAACACACCGATTCATGATCCTTCACTCTGTTAGTAACTATACTCCTACCGAAGCAGACTGAGAACACATCTGGACTCAGTGGCGCACCCAGAATCTCTGCCAGGGGGGGGGGGGGGGGGGGGGGTTGAATCTTTAGGGTGGGGTGAGAGCAAGCACTTTGCATAATATGCAATTGCCTTGCTTTAACCAAAGGAATCCAACAGCGAATAAAATGCCTAATAATTATAATTACACCAAGGATGATGACGATCTAGATTTATACCATCAGCATTTTACTCAATGTAAATTAAGTGTGAATGAATAAAGACGACAATGATAGAGGGTTTTTGTTAATCAGGAAAATTCGACGTCAAGCCACCTCCTGAATTGTAATGACAATGTGAACAGAGCAATAAAGGTACACGTTGGACTAGTGGGGCTGGACGCGTCGGGGGGGGGGGGGGGGGTTAATTTGGCCTCAGGGGGGCGTTACAACTACCGGACACCCCCCCGTCGGTGCGCCACTGTGGGCATTGCATTCAATAGCTGATGTAAAATGCGAAAATTACTGCTTGTAGGTATGAATCAACCGAATCAGTACGAAATATCGGTTCTCAAACTTCTAGTCTTGAGTGTGGAAACATTTACGAAAGACACATTGCAACTGTAAGTTGCAGAACATGTGCTGAAATAACTAAAAGAGCTAGTATTAATATACCAATAAACAGAAACTGCAAATTCCCAACATTGCTAAATACTTTTCCTCACACTACCCTCATAGAGGTGGCTTCTCTTAATTGCTCACACCTCTGCCTTAATTCTATAATTCCCTGCACTCGCTGCTTTGCCCATGCTGACTCGCACCTTGAACAAAGGTTAGGGCAAAAGCAGCTTGTGTTGTGAGGCAAGCTGTCCACGTCTGGTAGCCACATGTCAGTTTATCAGAGTAAATGAAAGGGAAGCCATGAGGGTAAGTCATAGAGAAGACGGATACCTAGGTTCAATGATAAAAGAAAACGCCAAAATGGAACTATTTATCAATCCAGAGGATCAGCAAAACTGACATAGATTGAAAAAACTGGAAAGATGCATCATGGTGTATATTTATGTTATACAGGTCCCAGTCAAGTTGAATGATTTTTACTTTCTAATAACCTTATAAGACAATACATGACCAGCAATACTGTATATGGAACTGAAACAATTTTAATAAAGTAATCTAGAAGTCAGGGCAGAGAAGTGACTGAAGTGAGGATGCTAAAGTGGATGAAGTGGAAGCAGAATGTGAAGATACGTCTTAAAAAGTGACATCCAACACACGCATAAAGGTGGCAAAGATTGGACTCAATGTTCAAGAAGAAGTTGAATATGATAATTTATTAGAATACATACATGAGAGGGCAGCAGCAATACAGCCGAGATTACTGTCATGCAAGAGGAAAAGATGCTAGTCTAAACATTAACAGTTGATCAGAAAATGATTAAGCATGGGTGCAGGCTTATGTAGAATTCCGTATGGTATGTACGATGTGAGAGTTGAATCTCATAAATAACCGTGGCCTTACACGCCTTAAATATAAAATAATGTGGGCTAAGATGAGTGTATAATCAAGGATAGCATCAAGAGGGGGCCTCCTCCAAAAAAGAGAACAAGAGGGAGAGAGATTTTCGACGTAACAGATACAAGTCATACGTATCACACTTAACTCCAACATGTCTCGGGGAAGACACAAACTGAATCTGCCAATGGTGTAGGCAAAATAGTATATATATATATATATATATATATATATATATATATATATATATATATTACGACAGCATCGAAAGATGTTGAAGAGACGAGCCGCCGCGCGAAAGACGATTAAGTGTGTCTGTGCTCTTGGTGCGAGCGATTGTGGGCCTGGCTGTCTGGCTTCAGTGTAAATACCCTGTAAATAGCCTCTTTAGTCTGTGTCCTTCCACACGTAACATTCTGGTGCAGGTTAGCGATCCCCGTCCTCACCACGGAACTCCGAAGTGGTCGGTACATCGAGCTTGTCACCATGCCCCGCGATGACGAGACCGCCTCTGCAACGGCTTCGGCTCACCCGACTACGCCTGTCGTCACGGTTGCCCAACATCGCGACCCTGGTGTGTTCTCTGGCCTGGAGGGACAGGATGTTGACGAGTGGATCAAGCTCTATGAACACGCCAGTGCTAATAACAGGTGGGACCCAACGATTATGCTCGCCAATGTCATCTTTTATCTCGGCGGCACCCCACGCGTGTGGCACCAAACGCATGACGACGACTTCACCAGTTGGGACACTTTCAAAGAACAGCTTCGGGAACTGTTTGGCGACCCTCTTGGGCGCAAGGTTGCCGCGAGGAAGGCTCTTGCGTCTCGTGTGCAGACCTCTACACAGCCGTATGTTTCATACATCCTCGACGTCTTGGCTGTATGCCGCAAAGCTGACGATACTATGTCCGAAGCAGATAAAGTGGCCCATGTGCTAAAAGGCATTGCCAACGACGCTTTCAATTTGCTTGTTTTCGGCAACATCTCGACTGTCCACGCCATCATAAAAGAATGCCGTCGCCTTGAACACGCTAAGAGCCGCCGTATCACACCCCACATCACGCGGCTACCCAACACTGCTGCTACGCCGACATGTGAGGGTCGACCGCGTCAGGCCACCACCTGTGACGACGTAACCCGTATTGTTCGTCGCGAGCTCGAGGCCGCCTGTTCCTCAGCTTTCTCCGCGACGCCTCCTGATCCGCCAGCTACCACGATTGCGATGATTCAGGCCGTCGTCAGACAGGAGCTTGAGAACATGGGTCTGAACTCCGTGTGTTCAACGTCTCAACCTAGCGTTCCCCAGTTCTCTAGTGGCCCTCCTCGCCCTCGGCAGTCCCTTTCTGCCACATCTCGCCGCAACCCGTCCGAATGGCGTACCCCTGATGACAGGCTGATCTGCTTCCACTGCTGTCGCATCGGCCACGTCGCTCGTCACTGCCGCAACCGATGGCCACCTCCTCCTCGGACATACGCCGCCGCTTATCCCCGCACCTTTGGACCTTCTGTTCCCTATGCCTCCCGCCATGAACCCACTGTCGCTGATGCCCCTGCTCCGACCCTTCGCTACAGCCGCTCGCCCTCACCTCGACGCCACCAGTCTCGTTCGCCCCAACCCCGTCGATTTTCGTCGCCGCCTATCGCCTCCCGGATACCGCCGGAAAACTAGACACTGCAGCTTCTGGAAGTGAAGCTGCGTTGTCGACCCTGCCCTCAAATCCTCTGCTAACGTTGCCTACGAACCAAAACCTTCTTGACGTTGACGTCGACGGCTATCCTGTCACTGCACTGATCGATACAGGGGTCCATATTTCAATTATGAATGCTGCCTTCCGACGACGACTCAGAAAGCTCCTCACCCCAGCGTCGGCACGCGTCGTCCGCGTTGCGGATGGCGGTACTGTCCCTATCGTCGGCATGTGTACGGCACGTGTCAGCATCGCCGGCCGCCACACTCCTGTCCTCTTCACCGTGCTTGCTCATTGCCCCCACGACCTAATTCTCGGACTCGATTTTCTTTCTGCACATTCTGCTCTTATTGACTGCTCCGCCAGCACCCTTCGCCTTGAGTTGCCGATTCTCGCAGAACCTCCTGATGAACCCCAGTGCCGCTTACGCCCCAAAGGCTTTATTCGCCTACCACCAAAGTCAATAGCCTATATTGAACTGTTGTCTTCCCCACCTGTTCCTGATGGCGAGTACCTCGTCACTCCTCTGCCCGATATTCCACTACAGTATGACGTCACCGTGCCTCACAGTATTCTTACCATTACTAATAACTGCACTCGCATGCCTATCTTCAACTTTGCATTGGCAAAACAAATTCTCCCGCAAGGTATTTGCCTTGCCAACGTTGACTGCCTCGGCGACCATCAAGTGGCAGCTTTATCAACCGATGGTTCTTCCGAGTTTGGCGTGCCCAACATAAAGAAAATGGTTGCGGCGGACCTGTCCTCTACTCAGGCTGAAGACCTTTCCAAAGTTTTATCGGCCTACAGAGATATTTTAGACTTCGACGATCGCCCTTTAGGCCAGACGCTCGCGGTCAAGCATCGGATTCCTACTGGCGATGCTCCGCCTATTCACCGACGACCATATCGCGTTTCTGCGTCGGAACGCCGAGTAATTCAAAATGAAGTGACCAAAATGCTAGATAAAGACATCATTGAGCCTTCTTCGAGTCCCTGGGTGTCACCTGTGGTGTTGGTTAAGAAGAAGGACGGCACGTGGCGCTTCTGTGTAGACTACCGCCATTTGAACAAAATTACTAAGAAGGACGTCTACCCGCTCCCACGAATCGACGACGCCCTTGACTGCCTTCACGGTTCCAGCTATTTCTCTTCTATTGATCTTCGCTCTGGATACTGGCAGATTGCTGTCGACGACATGGACAGAGAAAAAAACGCGTTCGTAACACCTGATGGCCTATACCAATTTAAAGTAATGCCGTTTGGGTTATGCAATGCCCCGGCCACCTATGAGCGTATGATGGACTCCTTGCTCCAAGGTTTTAAATGGTCCACGTGTCTCTGTTACCTCGACGACGCCATCGTCTTCTCACCAACGTTCGACTCTCACCTTGAGCGTCTAACAGCTATACTTGACGTATTTCGAAAGGCGAAGCTGCAACTCAACTCGTCCAAATGTCGTTTTGGCCGCCGCCAAATTACTGTTCTGGGCCATCTCGTCGACTCTTCCGGAGTGCAGCCTGATCCCGACAAAACTCGCGCCGTCCGAGACTTTCCGGTTCCGAAGACAGCTGCAGACGTTCGCAATTTTGTTGGGCTATGCTCCTACTTTCGTCGTTTTGTTCAGGATTTCGCGGCAATTGCTAGACCCCTCACTAATCTTCTGAAGAATGGCGTACAATTTTCGTGGGGTACTTCAGAAGCCTCCGCCTTCTCTCGTCTCGTCACTCTTCTCACCTCACCGCCCATTCTCGCCCACTTCGACCCTGATGCCCCTACAGAATTGCGTACAGATGCCAGCGGTGATGGTGTAGGTGCCGTCTTAGCCCAGCGTCAGCGTGGCCAGGATCGCGTTATTGCTTACGCAAGCCGCCTCCTATCACCATCGGAGCGCAACTATTCCATTACGGAAAGAGAATGCCTTGCTGTTGTCTGGGCAGTTGCGAAGTTGCGCCCTTACCTTTACGGTCGCCCTTTCTCTGTCGTCACTGACCATCATGCTCTCTGCTGGGTCTCATCGCTAAATGATCCTACAGGCCGGCTTGGTCGATGTGCTTTGAGGCTACAAGAATTTTCATATTCCGTGGTGTACAAGTCTGGCCGCCTGCACCAAGACGCTGACAGCTTGTCGCGTTACCCTGTTGATGACTCTGACTCATCCAATACTGACAGTGCTGCTTCCGTTTTCTCAGTATCCCAGCTCCTTCATTTCGCCGACAAGCAACGTCGTGATGCCTACACCAGAGCACTCATCGACCGTTTGGAACACTCTCCGGCCGATACTACTCTATGCCTCTTCGTACTCCGCGACGGTACTCTATACCGTCGTAACCTTCATCCGGACGGCTCCGAGTTCCTACTTATAGTCCCTAAACACCTCCGCTCAACCGTTCTAGAAGAGCTCCACGACGCCCCAACGGCAGGGCACCTCGGCGTCTCTCGAACCTATGACCGAGTACGTCGCCGTTTTTTCTGGCCGGGCCTTGCCCGTTCCGTACGGCGTTACGTTGCCGCTTGTGAACTTTGCCAACGACGCAAGAAGCTTTCCCAGCTCCCCGCTGGTTACCTGCAGCCGCTCGACATCCCTGCCGAGCCCTTTCATCGTGTTGGCTTAGACCTTCTCGGCCCCTTCCCGGAATCTACATCAGGAAACAAGTGGATTGCCGTCGCTGCGGACTACGCGACCCGCTACGCCGTAACACGCGCTCTTCCGACCAGTTGCGCTACTGACGTCGCTGACTTCCTCCTACACGATATCATTTTGATGCATGGTGCTCCGCGTCAGATGCTCACCGGCCATGGCCGTATGTTCTTGTCCAAAGTCATTGACGACATCATGCGTGCCTGCTCAATACAGCACAAAATTACCACCTCCTACCACTCACAAACGAACGGCCTCACTGAGCGTTTGAACCGCATGCTTACAGACATGCTATCGAAGTACGTTTCCGTCGACCACCATGACTGGGACCTGGCTCTACCTTACATTACCTTTGCGTACAACTCTTCCCGTCTCGAAACTGCTGGCTTTTCCCCGTTTTACCTCTTGTATGGCCGAGAACCGACGCTACCACTAGACACTGTGCTTTCGTTCCCCACGGCTTCCACTAGCGATTATGCCCGTGATGCAATCGCCCGTGCTGACCATGCTCGCCAACTTGCGCGTGCTCGTCTGCAAGTGTCTCAAGAAAAACAGAAACAACGCTACGACCTCCGTCACCGTGATGTGCATTTTGGGCCCGGCACCCTCGTGTTGCTTTGGTCACCATCGCGTAAAGTTGGCCTTTGTGAAAAACTGCTCTCCTGTTACACAGGCCCATATCGCGTGCTCCGCCAAGTGACCGATGTCACCTATGAAATCGTTCTAGCCACGCCCACTCCGCTGTGACAACCAGTGATATTGTCCACGTCGCCCGGCTCCAACCCTACACCTCTCCAAGCACCTTGGATATTTAACAGCACAGTGACGGCGCTTTTGCCGCCGGGGGGGGGGGGGGGGGGGGTAGTATTACGATAGCATCGAAAGATGAAGAGACGAGCCGCCGCGCGAAAGACGATGAAGTGTGTCTGTGCTCTTGGTGCGAGCGATTGTGGGCCTGACTGTCTGGCTTCAGTGTAAATAGCCTGTAAATAGCCTCTTTCGTCTGTGTCCTTCCACACGTAACAATATATTGCCACGCGCCTTATGGTCTTTACATCTGTTCCGATGACTTTCGCATGACGATTGCTATCGCGTTTGAGCACTCGCGCAAACCTACCGTGATACCAGCTTCGTACCTACGATGAGCCCATCGTATCAGGCAGGGCAACTCGCGCTATCTCTCGCGATAGTACTGCGCATGTTCCTTCGCAGCCTTTAAGTACTGCCGCACATTGGTGATGCCAGAAGAAGACGACCAACGAAGAAGCCGCCGGAATCTTGGGCTCTTCCCTGAGTACGGCCTCCTGCCAGAGAAGACACGCCCTACGAAAGAAGCTCCGACAGCCAAGATGAGCGAGCCCCTCACTTCTACCGCCGTCGTGTTGCAGCAACCACGCGAGCCACCGACATTCCGTGGAACCCCCTGCGATTATCCTGAGGACTGGCTCGAACAATTCGAGCGCGTGGCGAGCTACAACAAGTGGGACGACGACGCGAAGTTGCAGCACGTTTACTTCGCGCTGGAGGAGTCGGCACGTACATGGTTTATCAACCAAGAATCCCAGCTCAGGACATGGGAAAGCTTCAAGCGAAGCCTTCTTCTAACATTTACAAGTGTAACTTCAAACACGTCTCCAGCTCCCTAATGAAAGCGTGGCCGTCTTCTCAGAAGAAATGAAGAATCTTTTTGGTCAAGCAGACCCAGAAATGCCGGAAGAAAAGAAGCTCGGTTTTCTTATCAGAGGCGTGAAGGAAGAGCTTTTTGCTGGCCTTATGCGGAACCCACCAAAAACTGTCGCCGAATTTTTAACTGAAGCCGCAGCCATCGAAAAAACACTCGACGTTCGAAGAAGACAGTATGGGCGCCCTGCTCTAGTCCACGGCACATCTCCCATGGAAATCGACGCTATGAGCATGAGCAACCTTCGAGACACAATCAAGGCTGTAGTACAAGAGGAACTCCGCAAAATGTTTCCTAACTCCGGTCTTCAAGTCGCAGCGATCAGCGACGTTATCAGACAAGAAGTCCAGCAGGCATTGGGAACGCGGCAACCCATTCAGCCGCACCAAGCACCCGAATGCTGTGCAACGCCAAGTGAGCCCGACCAGACCGACGTACACACCACTACTACGCTCGCGAGCAAACGACGGCCCGCCTATGGTCGAACAGGCAGCGCTGAGAAAGTCCGACGTCTGGAGGACTCCAGACCAGCGTCCTCTATGTTTCCACTGCGGCGACCCGGCCATGTATACCGTCGGTGCTACTATAGGAACCTCGGTATCCGTGGGTTCCCTATCGGTGCTCCACGTCCGCAACTTGGCCAAAAGCCGCTTGAGATCGAGCACTACCTACAAATGCAGAATTCGCAAATGAGCCGCTACAGGTCGCCGTCGCCCTCATCCCGCCGTTCCGGTTCGCCCCGCCCTGGCTACTTGGGAGCAGAGCGGAGAAGGTCCCGTTCTGGTTGGCCCCGCCCTGGCTACTTGGGAGCAGAGCGGAGAAGGTCCCCCCAGCCCTCGCTTGGGAAACTGAAGACGGCAACCGATGGAGGCACGGTTGCTGCTCGTCGCACAGCTGAAGCCCCTCCCCCGCCGCAACGTTCCAGTGTTGTAACTACGCCTGCCGCGTACGAACAAAATGCGTCAACGGCGCGACATAATCTTCATGCCTCCGACGAGACCGAGCGATACGTCAGTAGCAAGTCCCGACAAAGCCGCGACGTCACACAACGACGCACCTGCAATACCAGAACCAAATCCACGGACCTAGCAATCAAGGTAGACAACCGTGCTGTGTTTGCGCTGGTTGACACCGGCGCTGACTTCTCCGTCGTGAGCGCCGTGTTCGCCACTCAACTAAGGAAAGTTCTTACCGCTTGGGACGGCCAACAGATACCAACAGCAGGCGGTCACGTAGTAACACCAAAAGGAAGATGTACGGCTCGTGTAGCGGTGAGAGGACACACGTACCCTACCGTTTTCATCGTTCTAGAACAGTGCTCCCGTGACGTCATTCTCGGCGTAGACTTCCTTTCGGAGAACAGCGCGGTCATTAATCTACAAGCACGGACCATAACTCTTTCACCAGACAACGCCATCGCACATGATCCAAGTCCTGCGTTATCTGCTTCACTCGCTATCCTCGGTGAGCATATCACGTTGCCACCCCGCTCGAGTACTATGATCGCAGTGGGTACCAACAACGGCAGCTGCGTCGAGGGATTGGTCGAAGCGAACCCAAGTTTGCTGTTCGAGCGGGGGTTGTCTGTAGCAAGAGGGATCGTCCACCTGATCGAAGGAACAGCCAACATACTGATAACAAGTTTTTGCTCGGAATATCGTCATCTCACCAAAGGCGAAGAGCGGGGTGGCACTCTTCGAAACTATTCCGCACATAGCCAACGTCCTCACTATCGAAAACGAACTCGCACCTCGGCCTTCTGGCGTTTCATTCGATGTGAACCCTGCGCTGTCGCAAGATAGACAAGAACGGCTGCAGAAACTGCTTCATACCTACCAGGCTTGCTTTGCTACATCGTCGAAGATTCGCCAGACGACGCTTACGAAGCACCGAATCATAACAGATGAAAGTGCACAGCCTATTCACCAGTCGCCGTACCACGTGTCCATGAAAGAACGCGAAGCAATCCGAAAACAGATCAAAGAAATGCTGCATGACGACGTCATCGAACCCTCTCAAAGCCCTTGGGCTTCCCCCGTTGTGCTCGTGAAAAAGAGAGACAACACCCTAAGATTCTGTGTCGATTACCGCCGACTCAACAAGGTCACGAGAAAGGACGTCTACCCGCTCCCTCGAATTGACGACGCCTTGGATCGCCTTTGCAATGCAAGATACTTCTCGTCTATGGACCTAAAGAGCGGCTATTGGCAGGTGGAGGTTGACGAACGGGATCGCGAGAAGACTGCGTTCATTACACCAGATGGATTATACCAGTTCAAAGTCATGCCATTTGGACTCTGCACTGCCCCGCAACCTTCCAAACAGTAATGGACACCGTGTTGGCTGGGCTGAAATGGCAGACTTGTCTGGTGTATCTTAATGATGTCATAGTGTTCGCTTCCACGTTCGAAGAGCACCTTAGTAGGCTAGAAGTGGTACTGCGTGCTATCAAGTCTTCCGGACTTACGCTCAAATCTGAAAAATGTCGCTTCGCCTACGAACAGCTCAAATTCCTGGGCCACGTTGTCAGCTCTGCCGGCGTTTTACCAGACCCTGAGAAGACAGCTGCCGTGCGATACTTCCCGCAGCCCCGTGAAAAGAAAAGCGTCAGAAGGTTTCTCGGACTTTGCGCCTACTATAGACGCTTCGTCAAAGACTTCTCGCGGATCGCAGAGCCGCTGACACGCCTGACAAAAGAGGACGTCCCTTTTGTATGGCATGCGCCACAAGAGCAAGCGTTTCGAGAGCTGCAGCGCCGTCTCCAATCACCGCCCATTTTGGCGCACTTCGATGAAAACGCGGAAACTGAAATCCACACCGACGCCAGCAGTACCGGCCTCGGCGTCGTTCTTGTGCAGGGACAGAATGGACGAGAACAGGTCATCGCCTATGCCAGTCGCTCTTTATCGAAGGCAGAGTCAAACTAATCCACCACCGAAAAAGAATGTTTGGCAATAGTGTGGGCAACATCAAAATTCCGCCCATATGTGTACGGCAGATCGTTTACTGTCGTTACCGATCACCATGCCTTGTGTTGGCTTGCCAACCTGAAGGACCCGTCTGGACGCCTCGCAAGATGGAGTTTGCGACTGCAGGAGTTCGACATTTCTGTAGTGTACAAGAACGGAAGGAAGCATTCAGACGCAGATTGTCTGTCCCGAGCCCCCGTCGAGCAACCACCAGAGTGTACAGACGACGATTCACCTTTTCTGGGCATGGTCACCGCCTCCGATTTCGCCACACACCAACGGGTCGACCCTGAACTGAGTGGCCTCATTGATTACCTTGAGGGACAAAGTGACACCATCCCACAAATCTTCAAGCGCACTGTGTCCGCATTCTGTTTGAGAGATGGTGTTCTAGTCAAAAAGAACTACAAAAAGATCCTACAAAGAAGGCCTATCTGCTTGTTGTGCCGTCGTCCTTACGTCAAGACATTTTGCTGGCGTCTCATGATGAAGCAACATCCGGACACCTCGGCTATACACGAACACTCGCGCGGATTGGAGAATGTTATTACTGGCCCCGTATTGCCGAAGAAGTCAAGCACTACTTCCGTACGTGCAGAGAATGCGAGCGCCGCAAGACTCCCCCAACGAAACCTGCCGGACTCCTGCAACCGATCGAACCCTCGACAAGACCGTTCCAGCAAGTTGGAATGGATTTTCTTGGGCCTTTCCCAACGTCTACCGCCGGGAACAAATGGATTATTGTTGCGACGGATTACTTAACGCGCTACGCAGAAACGTGCGCACTCTCACGAGCCACCGCTGAGGAAGCCGCCAAATTTTTTATTTGTCAGATTGTCCTGCGCCACGGTGCGCCAGAGGCCATTATCACTGACAGGGGGACAGCATTCTGTAGTGAACTGATGCAGGCCATTTTGCGGTACAGCCACACCGCTCACCGCCGAACTACCGCATACCATCCGCAAACTAACGGTCTCACGCAACGGCTAAACAAAACCCTGGCGGACATGATGTCGATGTACGTGGACGTTGAACATAAAACGTGGGATGAAATACTCCCTTATATCACCTTCGCCTATAACACAGCCATTCAGGAGACAACTGGGCTGACACCGTTCGCTCTTGTTTACGGTCAGGAAGCGACAACGACACTCGACGCCATGCTGCCACATGTAAATGACGATGACCCAAACCCCGACGTGGCAACTTTTCAGCAGCGCGCCGAAGAAGCCCGGCAGCTTGCTAGAGTCCGAACCGCAAGAAAGCAAGCGACTGACGCCCGGCACTACAACCTTCGCCACCGCCATCAAGAATACACGCCCGGCGAGCACGTTTGGGTATGGGCACCAGTTCGCCGACGAGGCCTCAGCGAGAAGCTCCTTCGACGTTATTTCGGCCCATACAAGATTGTCCGCCACGTGGGTGCACTGAACTATGAGGTCATTCCTGACGGGATGAAGAACTCTCAGCGACGGCGCGCACGGCCTGAAATTGTTCATGTCGTGCGCTTGAAGCCTTATTACGCACGTCAGAAAGCGTGTTGTGTAGTTTTTTCTTTGCTACCTTTCTGTTCTTCACAAATTCCAGTGTGTTGTTTATTTCACTGAATACTTATTTCCAACATCGGGACGATGTTATTTTTTTGGAGGGGAGCAATGCCACGTGCCTTATGGTCTTTACATCTGTTCCGATGACTTTCGCATGACGATTGCTATCGCGTTTGAGCACTCGCGCAAACCTACCGTGATACCAGCTTCGTACCTACGATGGGCCCATCGTATCAGGCAGGGCAACTCGCGCTATCTCTCGCGATAGTACTGCGCATGTTCCTTCGCAGCCTTTAAGTACTGCCCGCACATTGGTGATGCTCTCTGTTTTCGCCGATCGCCATCCGTGCTCGCACATGTTGCTCTTACTGGGCTACAGTTGGTTTTCGGTTATGCGGGGCACAAGTTCGCCTCAATAAATGTCTGTCTTGCCGTACGCTCGCCTACTGTAGTTACCGGTGTCTAGCACCTTCTTCTTCTTCTTCTTTCTGGGGTTTTACGTGCCAAAACCAGTTCTGATTATGAGGCACGCCGTAGTGGAGGGCTCCGGATTAATTTTGACCACCTGGGGTTCTTTAACGTGCACTACAACGCAAGCACACGGGCGTTTTTGCATTTCGCCTCCATCGAAATGCGGCCGCCGGGGCCGGGATCCGGTGTCTAGCACCATCGTGACAATATACATACATACATACATACATACATACATACATACATACATACATACATACATACATACATACATACATACATACATACATACATACATACATACATACATACATACATACATACATACATACATACATACATACATACATACATACATACATACATACATACATACATACATACATACATACATACATACATACATACATACATACATACATACATACATACATACATACATACATACATACATACATACATACATACATACATACATACATACATACATACATACATACATACATACATACATACATACATACATACATACATACATACATACATATTCCGGTGTGATAGGCGTAAAGTGCTATATTTTGTTCATACTATATTTTGTCCATATCGTTTAATTTTATTGACAGTCTAAGCATGTAACTTTTTTATAACCAGTGATTTCTTTCTTGCAACCTCTCCTTTTACATGTCTTTAAAGCAAAATAGTCCTTCTGCAGCTTTTGCCTTCCTTTTTTTTTGCGGCAACCATTTATTTAGTACTTTTTTACAGCTAGTCATACAGCAGCTATTTATTCTTAGAACTCTTGTTTGCCACCAGGCTCTAAAGATTTTGAGAGGTGTTCGTGCAGTATTTTAAATGACAATTAGTGAACTTGTGTTTAAAAGTAATCCTATTCTTCCCTGATAGTTAGCAGTATTTTTCTTTTTTTGTAGTCAGTACAAGCACGGTGCCTAATTATATCAAGATAAATATGCCTGCTGTAAATGTATTCATCTGTATTCGACTATTCAACACTTACTATTCCCATTAGTAAAAATTTACATTTGCCAACCTCTAATTATTTGCGTTGAAGTAGGGAAGAGTTTGACGGAAGCTCGTCAGGTCTGGTTGAAAGAGGCATGGTAAGTAGTTTAAACGCAAACCATTAAAAATGAAAAATTAGAGATGGTTCAACTGGAGCTTTGTTCACAGTCATGGCTCTCAGGTAGGAGCTGAAACATTTAATATTTTTATTTTTGTAGTTGGCATTCAATATTCAATTGATTATTATAATTATTTGCATTCATCTAGTGCTAAAGAAGAGAAAAAGTATTTGGAGTACTACTCTGAATTTTGTCCATTGCCAAGTTTTTTATGCAACTTTATTCACCACACAGGCACAACTGATACATATTCATTCTTTCAAGGATGTCACCACTAGTGGAGGGTGTTATTCTGCGCTTGCACAATTATTTTCAGAGATTTCCAGCAAATATGTAGTCCTCATAAACAGTACCTAAATAATTTTAGCCTATGTGGTTATTCATTAACCATGTTAATGGATAGTTACCTTCCGGTTAACGTCCCTGCCTTTCTCATCTCATTTATCTGTCTCTCTCTCATGTAGGCTTCATCAACTACTGACACGACGCGGCCTTGGCAAACTTGTGAGCTCACAAATTTGAGCATGCAGTAACCCCCCTCCATATTTGTTTTGATAAAGGCTTCTCCTTTGGTGCTACTCTGGATCCGCCCTGTTTCCTGTGATTACCACCATGGGCTTCAAGGCAGACAACCTCAGGAAAACTTTTCATGCACAAACGTGGTTCTTTCACACTTTTGCTGATAAAGAAAGATATTGAAAGCAAGGGTGCCATACCAGGCATGTTGGTCACAGACAGAACTGAGGGGGGGTTCTGAAAGTATTCATCTAGTGGACACGTGCATTTCATCTGTCACTGAAGTGTTGATTGACTGGGGCACCTGTCTCCCTCTCACGTGTGTTCCGGCCCAGCCAATCAGAACTTAAGCAGCAGTTAAAATGGTTATGTCCGTTTGGTTGACACTTGCAGAATACACTCCCTGTGCTCTGTCCCATCTTTCTGCCCTTCCCTATGTAATTTACTCAGTAAATTACTTGTTCATATGTTGGTTACCTTAATCAATGTTCAAATAGCTCAACGCTTAAATAGGTATGTACAAGTAAGGCACTGTAAACCCAAGCAGTTAGGTTGGTGATTGCCACCATTCAGACTCAACCAATGGCTTCACTGTAGCTTTCCATGGTAACTTTACTGCACTTTGAATGTAGAGAAGTTGGAATATAAAAATGGACTAGCATTTCTCTAATGTGCATCACCCCCTCCACTTTGTGTTGTTACAATCAGTATATTCAACTCAAACGAAGTACTAACAAAAAGGAATTGTGACACTCATTTCACTGCCTCATTTTTAGAGGTGTAGCAAGATTCTTTAATTGCATTACCAGTTGTTACTCAGGTTTCAGCTATCAAGGCCTTATTGCACGTTTGGACGTTACCTGAACTGAGTAAACGGCACAGATTGCATAATTTCTCAATACATTTGCACAGCTTCCTTCACTTTTAGTTTTGAATTAAAGCCAGCATTTCTCTTGTGACCATCTCTAAAGAGCTTGTAGTAACTTATACCTAACATAAATTATGGGTGCTTTGTAGTGCTAGCATGCTGTCCTAGAGTATATTGTTGTATGGAAAATGGGCCGACACACAAGCCCGACAAATGCCACATCAAGCATTGGTGTTTGCTACTCCACCTGGTGTTTCAATTTTACAGCATGTGCACATTTTACCTGTGCACCAGTAAAAATGGTCCAAAGCTCTTCCTGAAAATTCTCACAAGCACTTATCACAATCAATTCCCCATATATAAGTGGTTTTGCTGAAGAGAACACAGGGATACAAGCATAATTAGACACCGAGGAATGTGGGTGGCAACACTTTATTTTCAGCACACATGTTTTTCTGATGAGCTGCTTCTATACTGGTGAAATCTGTGTTTTTAATAAAAGTACACCATGCTGCTTAACCACTCCAGGCCAACTGCAAGTATCCTGTACCAGGAAGTCAAACCAAGACGTGGGATGTTCAGTCTGTCAAAATAAAAACGAATTTGAAACGTTGACGTGTAAAAATTAAAGCACACTCAAGAAAACAAACCGCCCAAGAACAAATCCAACGAATCAGAATTACATTTGAGAGCAAGCATATAGTTTCTATAGCACAGTGAAGAAACTTTATTCCTCCAACTTTTTTTGTGAGAAAAGATGAAAGTGCACGTGTTCTATCCCATTTTGTGTATCTTTCACCTTTTCACACATAAAAAATGTCTTAAAGTGCCCAACTCTTTTTGCATATCCATTTCTCTGCTCTCACACCATAATACCTACAGTTAAAGGTTGTAGTAATGCTTAGCTTGAATGAACCAACACCAGGTACGTGCACTGTGCTACTAAACATGGCAATGTAAGTCATGTTCAAGCACAGCACATTCATGTGCTATACACGTTTGCTCTTGATTGTAGGTAAGATGAATAAAAGGAAGGCATGTTAATAAGAATGCTCTTTGATGCGCTATGCAGAAGTACTCTCCCATTTGCACAGAAGTTAAGCCAACCGCAATGAACAAGAAGACAACTTGTACAGCATTTCAAATCTAGGGACTCGATGTGCTGGAGATTTTTCTGAATTCATGGTAAAAAATCTAGATGCTAAAGGTGACGCATATATAAACGGGTCTCTGCTCAAACTGGTAATGCTATGTGTAGCTTAGTTTTACAAAATGTGCCCAACCACTGGTCTCCCAAGCTGAGGCTGCAGTCCAGTTGCAACTGCAAATCACTCAATTATGTCTAGGGCACACTTGAGCAAAATGCAGACAAAAATTACTGCACCCCTGAGAATGTACTAGAGGCTTCAACAAAGCAGCTGACAGCCTGCATGGACTGGAGCAAGAGAAGTGCGTTATGGGTCTAGGTGTGCACAGCTTGCAGTTGCTCATGGACGCTATTTAATATATTTACATATTTAACTTACTTGTTGGTTTCAGACAAGAAATATAATGTATTCTGTATCCT
This sequence comes from Dermacentor silvarum, assembly GCF_013339745.2. NCBI lineage: Eukaryota > Metazoa > Arthropoda > Arachnida > Ixodida > Ixodidae > Dermacentor > Dermacentor silvarum. The sequence continues at coordinate 175,307,612 of NC_051160.1, read as the reverse complement.
TTCCACTGTTAAATACTCAAACCCGGGATACCACAGGTCTGTTTCTGGCATCTGATTTCTTCTCAGAAAACTACCCCTGTAAAAAAATTTCACAGGTACTTCACCCCATCCTCTCTTGAGAAGAGCCTGGTTTTTTTAACATGACAAGGCCACTAATTAAACAGTCACTCCTTGCGATGTGATGTACGTAAGCACATTAAAAGGAAAGAAAAATTTAATAGCAGTATGACAGGTACACAACAAAGCAAAGTGCCTGTTTTCACCCACGTATTCAATGTTTGCTTGTCTACTGGCGTTTATCCTACAAAAATGCAACAGGCGAAGCTGACTGCACTGTTTAAATCAGGGGAAAGAAATGACATGTCAAATTATCGGCTGGTGTCAGTGCTCCCTGTCATTTCAAAAGGCTTAGAGAATGTTATCTGTAAAAGAGTTGTGTCATCACCAACAGCCAACAAAAGTTGTCGAAACATCATCCTGGCGCAAAAATATGCTTTGTTGAGGCTAGAACGTTGAGACTGCTAGGGTTCGTCGCTGGCTGAAACCCTACACTCCCGATTCGCGTTACCCCTACCCACTATCGGTATGCTTCACCGCAATACACAAACTGCGGCGATATAACAGTGGTCGAACAGGCTGGTGCAAACGTTTCGACAAGAGAGCTTGCCTTAACCAGCTTTTCTTGGCAGTTTTCATATATGTGAGTACACCTGCCAATACACTTATTACGCTCCTCGGCGCGCATAATGTGATGGGTGAAGGCGAGTGCGCGCGTACATAGTTAAGGGACATATACATGTCCCGTGATAGCGGCCCCTTTTCACTTTTGGTATGCTTCACTGCAATAATTTTTGGGTAAGCTTCACCGCGTAACAATGCTACTGCGGCAAAGCTGACTTTAGGAAACCGATTCATTCAACGCATCTTACGAGGCAGGTCCGCTTATCACGCTTGGCAACGTTTCAACACCACACTTGCGGCATTAATTTCTTTAGTTATTTTAATTGTATTGTCATAGTGATCCTGTATCCCGCAGTAGCAGGCTGATACTGCCTCATAATTGTTCTAACTGCATCAGGACAGCGTGTAGCTGGTAAGCGTGCATGCAACAGGCACGGCGGCATTGGCTGTTGTTGGGAAACTTCGAGACTATCTTTCGCGCAGTAATGCCATTTGTCTTATTAAAAAGAATGCAGGTGATGATTAAATGAAATGCAGCAAAGCTGTAGAAAAGCAGTAGCAAAGCTGTTCGACCATCTCGCGCAAAAACGCGATTTAACACGATCTGGCGGAACAGCTCACCATGCGAGGATTTTCTTGCGTCCTCCTTTTTTCACGCATCATTCACTGAACCACACTACTGGAAGGTTCTGTACACGTACTAACGATCCTGAAGGAGTATCAGCTTTATAGCTTTATATGGGATGCCACAGCCCATTCCACGGGCCGGCTGCAACTTGACGCGGCCACGAGGCAAAATATGCGGGCAGATAACTAACGGCAACACATAAAGCAGCTGACAGCCCCAACCTTTTATTACATGCATATAGAGTGGAAAAATTGATTACTTACTCTGTAAGAAGGCACGGAATACGGACCGCTTCACCACGCGACCGGCCCCGAAAAACAGCCGCCATGAAAAGAAACGGACGTGACATCATGGGTTATTGCGGACGTGACGTCATGGGTCGCAGCAGACGTTTTGGGCACCTTTTGTCTGCTGCGACCCGGTCGCAGCAGTGGCGGCCTACTTCACGTCGAAGCATTGCCACAATAGAGTTTAGCGTGTCCGGTATTCAGGTAAACGCAAGAGCAAATGTACTGGCCGTTTCACCACGTTACAGTATACTAGAAGGCGGCAGTGGGCTTACTTTCCGGCGGAGGCTATGCGATGCGGCGGCTCCAGGAATGTCGCCAATATGAGCTTCTCTGATAGCCCGAGCGGCGGCGCTCGCATCGGTTTCAATGCAACGTGGGTGCGACGGTTCACGTTTCACCAACGTGCAACGCTACCCAGCCCGATCATATTAGTTGGATTTGCTGAGCTGCATTGTCTTTTTTTCTGTGGACGTCGTCGCGTGGGGTTTTTTTTTCATTCAGTGTTTTTTTCGCACATAGCCTGCAAGAAATTAATATGCCTTGCAGTAACTGAGCCATGCCATGGCATCGACAAAACCACAGTTACGCGCCTGGGTGCCAAACAGGCACATGTAAAGGATCGGCCGAAGTTGTCCTTGTTTGGCGTCCCGAAGGATAAGAATTAATTCACAGTGATCAGGAACTGCGTTGGAGTTGAGCACAAAACGTGGCTCGAAATGGAGCTCGCATGCTGCGCTCGTGTCGTCCAGGGGCTTGTCAGCTCTGTGGAGGTTCTTTTCCCACTATTCCCTAGCAAAAATTCCCAATAGAAAACTAATAGCTTATTGGGTTATTGACACCTATTGGTCCATTGGTTTTGTATTTGCCTATTGGAACTATAGTGACCTATTGGTTCTGTATTTGCCTATTGGAACTATATTTGCTTATTGGTTCTGTATTTGCCTATTGGTAATGTATTGGTTTTGTATTTGCCTATTGGTCATGTATCTGCCTATTGTAATTAGTCTTGCATAAGTGTACCGTGGGTGTTTATCTTCACAGAAGAGGGCCCACAATGTGGCAACACCCCTAGAATGATAAGCACAGATGATGATTGAGGCACATGTACACAAATATATTCTCAAAACAAAACTACATATTCTTCCTCTGGCCCTTCATGATGTCGGCTATTTTGCAGGCTACTATTTTGCCAAGGCAACTATGCCTTGTGGCAATTTCTGCGGGGCTGCTGCATCGGCTCTCCAGGTAGTGCCTGAAAAATGCTGAAAATAAACAGAACCATGAAATCGCAAAACTGAAACACTTTTTCTTAATTCATCAGTTTAATTTTGATTGCCAAGTATTAGTATAGAAAGTTGGGTGCATAATGAGAAATTATCTAGACCTTTAATTCACCGCACATATGCACAATGTTGCAGCAGTTGAACTATATACCAAAAGATTGCAGGAAACATTACACACTTATTATAGCATTTTAAGTGGGTTAGAGCATACCTTTTAGAACTTCATATTTCATAGCATCCAAGGGTGGCTTGGCTTCCGCTTTAGTTCTATTTGATGCAGCGCCCGTGACACTTCTGTGAAAGAGGCCTGCAGTCGAAAATATTCGAACGCTGGCCTCACGAACAAAAATGCCATCTTTCGGGCGCTGCATCAAATGTTCGTACACGGATTTCTGCAGCCACACGCCACTACCCAGGAACACCTGAAACGATAAAACAACCAGAGCAATACTGTCACAAACCAACTTTTACTGTTATATACTGCAACAGAAAGCCAAGCCATGTAATACCATTTTTATTAATGGTTTATATCATTGCAATCAGTAGATTAGGCCCTGTAACACAATTAATTACCAGTAAAAAAAGGCAGCTGCTTGTAAACATTGGCATGCAACGTTTCTGAGTTATCATGGAAAAGAACATTGGACAGTGGGTGTAGGCAAACGAAGCAACAAAGAAGGAAAAACAGCGAAAAAAACAAAACAAACAAACAAGGACGAGACAAGTACACAGGACTGGCGCTCAGTTATGAACTAACTTGCCCAAGAAAATGTTGTGCTAAGAAACAACAGTTTCGTCATCCTCCTCAATCTTTCATTCCATATCAAATCAACATTTCATTCCAGCAAGGTGCTTTGCTAGGCTAGTAGTGCTCTATCCTATGCCCTCCTTTTTTCCTTCTACTTTCCACCGTGCCCATGTTCCATTGTGTGGAGCTACACAGAACACGACACGAAATACTCACCAAAACCAAGGGCAGCACAATCAAGTACAAGTTATACAGACGACAAGGAAGATCGCGCATGTCGGAGTACCAAATTATATTAATATTTGAGTACTAAACCACCAAATGGGAGTCAGAGCAGGCCAACTGGCCAATTATCCCCTGTATTTTGAAATTATTGAAATTCAAGTGAAGTTAGTACAAACCTCATTTCCAACGACTGAAAATATCTTTGAAGATTCCAGCCTCTCATTCTTGTCGGAATCCTCCAAGCTTATGAGAAGTTCGGCCTCTGCAGCGGACTGTGGCCTGGTGGGCGATGATGGCTCAGGTGTGGGTGCAGCAGGTGACACGTGCTCTGCTCTGCTCTCCTAGGAGAAACCTGCACCTGTGGAGGAAGAGATCCACACCCTACAGGAGAAACCTGCACCTGTGGTGAAGGTTTCTTCTGTTGGATGTGTCTCTCGGCCATCATGTAGCAGCCAGGTTGATGCTCCTGAGACAGCAGGCAGTTTTCTGCGGAAGTAGACACATGGTGGTACTCAGTGGAAAATCATTGTTTTTGCTCACAACTTTTAACATTCGCCTACCACATGTGTTCAGTATAAGTGAAACAGATATGAGAAAACAACCAAATATGTACATCTTAGTATTTAGAGATAAAAATTTACTGTTGCAAATGAAATAAAAACTCCTATAGAATTCAAACCTGTCTTAAAAATCCTGCTGCACAATGCTTTTTCGAGCATTTCCACCCTTTTGTGGAGTTTGACATTTTAAGTTTTCAGCTGCTCATTTGCAGCTTTAAGCAGGTTGTTTTCCTCCTCCACCCGCTTGGCCTCGGCTTCCCAGTCTGGGTCACTAGGGTGATTTCTTGGAAACAGAGCATCGAGCTGTTCTTTTTGAAAAACTGCTGCTGCTTGTTTCTTCTTTGTTTGGCATCGCTTGGCAGCTTTTTTCATTACCTGCATTTAAAACAGAGATATAGAAATGTGACCAGATAATATTTACTGCACTTTTAGAGGGCAAAAACTTGAATAGAGAATTTGTGGTTAAGAAAAATTACAGCATGACCATTTGCGTGGCAGGCTGTCATGAAAATGCGGTCATTTTTTTGTAGAATCAAATTATTTGATACATCAAGGTGTCCTAAAGCTGCTATGGAGAAAGAAACTGTGTAGGTAACATTAAATTACAGCAAACTCTTTCAACATTGAATTACCATCACTGATATGTTCTTTTACGAGATGGTGGTGATTATCATTCCCCAAGTATGCCACTAAATCTCAATTTACAGATGACATGAAATAAATTAGGCTATAGTAATTTCACAATGAGGCAATCAGAAATATATTAGATTGAAAGCAAGGCAGCCTAGATTCCAAAACGTAAGTTTCTGCACGCCAAACACGTGTCATGTTGAAATGAGCTGTACACCAAATTGGCTGCATGTTGCATGCTTATGCAATTAGAGCAACTGCATTAATAAGGCACGCAGGTATACGTATGTTATGCACATTCTGTAATGAATTATACATAGACATATTAGTTGGCCTTCATCATATGGTTCTAATAACGTACGATATGTGCAACAAGTTTGATAAGCTGCTTTGCGCGCACTTGAACACATAAATCGCATTGACTATAGTGCTATTATGAGGCAAGAAACGTGTTTTTGACACAACACGTACCTCACTTACACAAGCTGTACACCTATACACAAAAAGAAAGGGTTAGCGAGTCTTCCAACTACGCTCACGTGCAAGGCGTGTCCTTGACCTTTACTCTATATTCATGCCGTTTATGCATGCTGACAAGCACAAAAACAAACTAGAACATTATTTGTGCGCAATTTTCCAACCTCGGCTAAAGAGTCCGCGCTTGAAATCGAGTCGTCGCTGGCCTCGCTGTCAGACACGGGACGCGGAGGACGAGGAACACGTTTTCCCGGCCTTTCAGCTTCCTCCCGTGTTTCTAATGGGGAAAAAAGGTGAAATCAAACATACATCAAACATAAGCAAATCACATGCACTTCACTCACCAAACAATCGGAGCACTTGGGCCTTGAAGTATCCTTCTTGCTGCTCGTCTTGCCAATATACTTGGTGCCATTTTGCAGAGTCAAAATCCAAGACATTTTTGGCTGAAAAGTTCTTAATTTGGTTGATTCTGACCACAACCTTCATGTCAGCGTCGCAGAAGCGCACCAGGGCAAACATGACTGAGGCTTGCGTGAACTAAAAGGCACACGGGGTTCACAAAGCGGCTGAGCAGGAGCGACTCGGCTTGACTGGTTCGCAGGCTGGGCTTGTCTTCGTCCGGCCGAGCGCGGATGGCGCGCAGGACACACGGTCGGTCGCGGTTGCAGCTTCACATTTTCTGTCACTGTAATTTTATAAAACAACTTCTATTGCTTAGGATAAATTTTTTATGAATGTTGAATATTATGAAATTGTTTTTAAGGACTTAGATTAACTAGTTTAACCAAGGAACGTGCTGACAAAAAAAAGTTCAAACATGCAGCGCCGCCACGCCGTGCAGTGCTTCACTTTTAGTGTCAACTGACTGGTGTTATGTCGGTTGTGGTCTTTGACACCACGTGACACGGTGGTCATTCCTTCCGACGCAAGCCACCACGAGCCTCGTGCATCCGCAGGTTTTCTCTGTTACATCACGTGCGTCTCGTCGCCCTCACTGTATCATCTTCAAAGCTATATATCGATGGGTGACAGTAATTCCGAAGTTAAATTGCCCTACTCAGCCTCGCTTCAAGAAGCGGAAGCAGTATTTGGAACCTGGAGAACCTTTCGTGGTTCCACGAACAACGCTCCGGTTCCAGGCAAGCAGCTCCAGCGCGGTTTTAGCCCGTCAAGAAACTGCAGACGCAGAGCCAGCAGATTGCTCCTCGGCGGGAGATGATGCAATTATCTCAGAAGAGAGCGAATATTGTTGCAATCAGTCAACGCGTTGTGGCGACGATGCAGTGTTCACGGAGGACAGCACTGCGGAGGATGCTGCCAGCGGCGCAAGCGATGAAGACAACGCAAGTGATGAAAACACCGCAACTGATGTGGAAGACTTCCTTAAGCTGTTTTCTCGTGAATGTTTGCCTAACTCCGAGTTAAGTGTTGCCGACGCAATTGTCGTGTTGATGGCATATTCGACGTCAGCTGGATTAAATTGGACTGACATGGAGAAACTTGTTCATGTGATGAATCTTCTGCTGGGAGCTGAAGTGCTGCCGTCATCGCAGTATTTGCTGCGAAAAGCATGGAAAACCTGGCAAGGACAGTTAGTTCAGCGCCACTACTTCTGCACATCGTGCAGTACTCGTGCTGCAAATCCAACTGGGCGAGACTTCGTTTGCCCAAACTGCGACGCTCAGAATACAGCGCACAATTTCTTTGCAGTATTGAATTTAAAAAAAAAACAAATTGAAGTTTTACTTTCAAAGAAGAAATTAGCCGAGACGCTTGTGGATTCTCTTAGCAAGAAAAATCGAGGCGGGAGTTCATCACAGAGTTCTGCCGATGCAGCTGTATTGACGGACATCACGGATGGTGCCTTATACCAGAAGCAAATGGAAGGCTGCCAGTGGAGTGACATATCCCTCACTTTCAACACTGACGGCGCCAAAGTATTCAACTGCAACAAGACAGCCTTGTGGCCCATCCAGTGTGTAATAAATGAGCTGCCTGTAGCATTGCGTTGGAGCAACCTTTTACTTGGTGGTCTCTGGTTTGGAAAAGGACACCCGGAGATGACTAAATTTTTAGAAGTCTTTGTGAAGGAGGTGCTAGCGACAGGTACCATAAAGTGGCAGTGCAATGAACAAAAGCTGGAGTCAAGGATTCATGTGATTTGCTGCTGTGTTGATGCACCAGCACGTGCAGCAGTCCTGAACTCAAAGCAGTTCAACGGATATTTTGGATGCAGCTTTTGTCTACACAAAGGCGAAAGACACAATGGTAAGTCACAGTTACGTTTTTCACCTATATAAAGGTTGCTTACACTGTATGCCGGAGCAACCAGCAGCGCCAACTTGACTTCACTATATTGGTCACTCAGTGCAAACTAAATATTCTGAATGCAATTATGTAGCTAACATCAATTCCCATAGTATTTATTGCTGAGCAGCCTGTTCTGTGTTTCCTGCAAATAAATATAAATTCCCTGCCGCCTTATATATATATATATATATATATATATATATATATATATATATATTTATATATACAGCCACTGGCAGACCGTGGGAGGGCGTGGTAGTTTGGACCCCCCCTCCCTTGCCCGAGACATGCAAGCCCTCAGTGTTGAGCGTGCAAGAAGCCCGCCTCCCCCTCTGAAGGCTACCCTGGATCCAGGCCTGACTTAGCTGTGCGCTGTTACTCCTATATACTGCAATGAAGCTTATGTTAATTACTTGGTCATTTTGTGCTGTGCTCTGATTAGTGTGAATGCTCTAATATTGCAGGGTCCATGAAGTATTCCAGTGCAGGGATGTCAAGTGTCAGCTGTACGAACTACAAGTCAGGTCAAGTTGGACATCCGGGTCGCCCTGTCAACTGGTCAACCTTCGCATGGTGTGAAAGGATCCACACCACTTGTACACCTTCCAAAATTTGTCTTAGTGTGGGGAGTATGCCCTGACTACATGCACGCAGTCCTTGAAGGTGTTGCCAAACAACTTTTGGAAATTTGGTTAAGTAATGTCCACTCACCAGCATACATTGGGGAGCCATCGAAGTGTCAAAGAGTGACTGCACGGCTGTTGCACCTAAGGCCACCTCAATTTTTTACACGACTGCCAGGTACACTAGACGACCGCAGCATGTGGAAAGCTAGTGAATGGAAGTGGTGGCTTTTATTCTATGCAGTTCCATGCCTTGACGGTATTCTAGAAAAAAAGTACCACGAGCACATGTGCCTCCTCGTCAATGGCATTTTTTTTGTTACTGAAGGACGAAATTTCAAAAAATGACCTCAAAGAAGCCATGGGTAACCTTTCCAAATTTGTGTATGAGGTTGAAGAGCTTTATGGAAAATCAGCTATGACATTTAATGTTCACCAGCTGCTCCACCTACCGCAGAGTGTACGGCAGTTCGGGCCTTTATGGTCTCATTCAACATTCGTGTTTGAATCGGGAAATGGCACATTGTTGAATTTAATTAGTGATGCGAATGGAGTACCACTCCAGGTTATCGAACGCTTTGCAATGCGCCTACAACTTTTCCAGCTGCTGCAATCCGTGACGTTTTCTGAGAAGGCACGGGCATTGTGCCAAAAAATGACTACTGCCAGTGCTTTAGAGAAACCGCCAGACAGGCCGCTTGGCAAGGGGTTCTTTTCTACCGATATCTCAAATGAAGAGCCCATTTTCCTTGAAAAACTGGGCTATTGTCCCAAGAATGTTGTGGAGCACAAAAGGGTGTGCTTGAAAGGACAAGCTTTCCATGTGCATACCTACCAGAGAACCAAAAGAACATGCAACTCATATTTGAAATCTAAAAATGGTGAGCGCTATGTACTGAACAAAGTTTTTGTGCTAGAAGATGGTATGTGTGTCCTTCTGTGTCAGAAGCTTATATGTCTGGAGCACAAAATAGTGAACCACATGCACATTTGTACTGATGTTGGGGATGAAGTGCTTTTGTATGGTGCCGAAGTGGACCGAGTTTGTGTTGCGATGAAAGTTGGAAAAACACTGTACATTGCTGACATCCCTAACATGCACGAACGGGAATAGGTGCAACAGGCGCAAAAATTATAACATATCTGCTTTTGCAGGAGTAGTTGTATGGGCTCACTGTGCATAATATTGTGCCAGCTGTTACATCACTGCTCTGCATATTGCATTACACTTAAACTTTTTTCTGCTTGTGTATAGAGTAGTACATTAGTCCCTAATGTTAGCATAATGTAAGCTTGCAAGGGACACTTAGTATATGTTGTGAGTGCTGTTGAGGTAGTCTGTGGTATTTACAGATTTAAGGAGCCACATAGAGCTCTGTTCATTGTATATTTTGCAAAGCTCAGTAGTTCCACCTTTATATTAATGATCTGGTACATCATTTGCACCACTGTAGAATTCTCAGTATGCCTTGCATTACAGTGTTATTTCTAGCTTACAACTAGATGCTGTATAATGAAATTGTATGCGACAATTAATATGCACAAAATAGTAAAAGGACTAAATTTGTTTGCAGTCTTTGAAAACTCATACAAGCTACGATTCCTTGTCATCATCATCAACCTATATTTTATGTCCACTGCAGGACAGAAGCCTCTCCCTGCGATCTCCAGTTACCCCTGTCTTGCGCTAGCTCATTCCAACTTGGGCCTGCAAATTTCCTAACTTTATCACTCCACTTGGTTTTCAGCCGTCCTCAACTGCGCTTCCCTTCTCTTGGCACCCATTCTGTAGCTCTAATGATCCACCTGTTATCTACCCTAAGCGTTACGTGGCCTGCCCAGCTCCATTTCCTTCTCATAATGTCAGATAGAATATCAGCTATCCCCGTTTGCTCTCTGATCCTTACCGCTCTCTTCCTGTCTCTTAAAGTTAGGCCCAACATTTTTCATTCCATCGCTCTTTGTGCGATCCTTAACTTGTTCTCGAGCTTCTTTGTTAACCTTCAAGTTTCTGCCCCATATGTTAGCACCGGTAGAATGCAATGATTGTACACTTTTCTTTTCAATGACAGTGGTAAGCTCCCAGTCAGGATTTGGCAACGCCTGCCGTGTGCACTCCAACCCAATTTTATTCTTCTGTAAATTTCTTTCTCATGATCAGGGTCCCCTGTGAGTAACTGACCTAGGTAAACGTACACCTTTACAGACTCTAGAGGCTGAATAGGACTGGCGATCCTGAATTCTTGTTCCCTTGCCAGGCTATTGAACATTATCTTTGTCTTCTGCATATTAATCTTCAACCCCACTCTTACACTTTCTCAGTTAAGTTCCTCAACCATTTGTTGTAATTTGTCCCCATTTTTGCTAATAGGACAATGTCATATGCAAACCAAAGGTTGCCGAAGTATTCACCATTGATCCTCACTCCTAAGCCTTCCCAGTCTAAGAGCTTGAATACTACTTCTAAGCATGCAGTGAATATCATTGGAGAGATTGTGTCTCCTTGCCTGACCCCTTTCTTTCTACTTTTCATGTGGAGTCTACCCTAGCAAAAATACCAATAGAATTTTCTATTGGTCCAATAGAAAATCTCTATAGGTTCTATGGGAAATCTATTGGAGCTCTATAGGCTGTATAGGAATTCTATTGGAACAAATAGAGACCAATAGCCGCCACCTATTAGTCTTCTATTGGACCAATAGAGGTTGTATTGGTCTATTAGGTGCCACCTATTGGTCTCTTATTGGACTAATAAAGAGCGTATTGGTCCAATATCTACCACCTATTGGTCTCTTATTGGACTAATACAGAGTGTATTGGTCCAATAGCTGCCACCTATAGGTCTCTTATTCGACTAATACAGTGTGTTTGTCTGATAGCTGCCACCTATCTCTGTCTTATTGAATCAATAGGTGGTCTCTTATTGGTCCAATAGCTGACAGTTATTGGTCTCTTTAAGTATCACTAGAGTAGGTATCAATCTGATAACCGACAGCTATATTCACATTTCTTTAAATGCATGGCAAAGATGCATTTGCATCTGTGTTGGTTCAATAGCCATTTCTGATATGACTGCATCATCTGATGGTTAACGGTTATTTTTCTGTTTGCACAATGAAAGTAGTCGTAAAATGCTCAGCTATTTGTCTATTGAAGGAAAATTGGAGAGCAACAGGTATGCAGAGATGATGGATATAGTTGCTGTTATAGGACAAAAAAGAAAGCAAGACGGTCCAGCAGGCAGCAGCTGCTTGTTGCAATAATACAGGTTGGAATGGATGTAATGAATTCTTGTTCATCACTAAGTGGTGCTCCCTAGCTACAAGTGCATGTGTCTAAACTGCATCTTGCAGACACAGGCAAGTTAGTGTTGCATTCTACCAGAAGGCTGCCAGGAAATTCCTGGTAATGACACGTACAACAATCACACTTCACAAAAATAATAGCTTTATTATATAGGCACAAATGTGCATTTAGAGAGATCCTATTGTCACATGTGCAGTCATAGTAAAGGGTTCAGGTTATGCATTGATAGCACACATCATTTACAACATGTGTCGCAGATACCAAGAAGAAAACAAAAAAAGAACAACACCAGTTATACACAGGAATAACTGAACTTGAACAAGTTACTTTTAGTTTCTTGCATATTGTCACGGTGCAAAAATAGGAGACGAGCGTAGAGCTCTTCTAATCTCCGCTAAGTCGGCGCACGAGACGAAGCCTACTAAAGCTCCCATGGCTCTTTCTTGTCGACATAGAAGGGATGCAGCATCTGCCTCCCTCTAAAAAGAAGCATCGCCCCGATACTAGAGTAGATTACTGTTCGAAAGTACCTCTACAGTCACTCGCTGACATACGGTTTCATACATACTACGTTTATGAATGAACTGAAATAAACACCATGTGAGCAAATTCTAAGGGTACACAACAAGCTGAGAATATACAACTGAGGGGGAATACAAGGAATAGTCAGAAGGGCCTTGCAAGACATGACCCGGGGAAAAGTGGCTGGAGAAGATGGAATAACAGTCGTTTAATAAAAGACGGAGGAGATATACTTGAAAAGCTTGCGGCCCTTTATATGCAATGCCTCACGACTTCAAGTGTACCAGTGAACTAGAACTGGAACGTTATACTTATCCACAAGAAGGGAGACGTTAGATAATTGAAAAATTATAGGCCCATGAGCTTGCTTTCAGTACTGTATAAAATATTCACCAAGACAATTTCCAATAGAATCGCGGCAACACTTCAATCAACCAAGAGCACAGGCTGGCTTCAGAAAGGGATATTCTACAATGGATCACATCCATGTCGTCAATCAGGTAATCGACAAATCTGCAGAGTACAATAAACCTGAAACTTTGGGTAACAGCGCAAACAGTAAACCTCTCTATATGGCTCTCATAGATTATGAAACGGCATTTGATTCATTAGAGATACCAGGAGTCATTGAGGCATTTCATAATCAAGGAGTTCAGGAGGCATACGTGAATATCTTGGAAAATATGTACAAAGATTCCACAGCTACATTGGTTCCCCTAGCAAAAATTCCCAATAGAAAACTAATAGCTCATTGGGTTATTGACACCTATTGGTCTATTGGTTTTGTACTTGCCTATTGGAACTATATTGACCTATTGGTTCTGTATTTCCCTATTGGAACTATTTTTGCTTATTGGTTCTCTATTTGCCTATTGGTAATGTATTGGTTTTGTATTTGCCTATTGGACCATTGAGACCTATTGGTCTCAATAGTCCTATTTGCCTATTGTAATTAGTCTTGTATAAGTGTACCGTGGGTGTTTATCTTCACTCAGAGGGCCCACAATGTGGCAACACCCCTAGAATGATAAGCATAGATGATGATTGAGGCACATGTACACAAATATATTCTAAAAACAAAACTATATATGCTTCCTCTGCCCCTTCATGATGTCGGCTATTTTGCAAGCGACTATTTTGCCAAGGCAACTATGCCTTGTGGCAATTTCTTCGGGGCTACTGCATCGGCTCTCCAGGTAGTGCCTGAAAAATGCTGAAAATAAACAGGACCATGAAATCAGAAAACTGAAACACTTTTTCTTAATTCATCAAAGTTTAATGTTGATTGCCAAGTATTAGTATAGAAAGTTGGGCGCGTAATGAGAAATTATCTAGACCTTTAATTCACCGCACATGTGCACAATGTTGCAACAGTTGAACTATATACCAAAAAATTGCATGAAACATTACACAACCATTATAGCATTTTAAGTGGGTTAGAGCATACCTTTTAGAACTTCATATTTCATAGTATCCAAGGGTGGCTTGGCTTCCGCTTTAGTTCTATTTGATGCAGCGCCCGTGACACTTCTGTTAAAGAGGCCTGCAGTCAAAAATATCCGAACGCTGGCCTCGGGAAGAAAAATGCCATCTTTCGGGCGCTGCACCAAATGTCCTTACACGGATTTCTGCAGCCACATGCCACTACCCAGGAACACCTGAAACGATAAAACAACCAGAGCAATACTGTCACAAACGAACTTTTACTGTTATATACTGCAACAGAAAGCCAAGCCATGCAATACTATTTTTTATTATTGGTTTTTGTCATTGCAATCAGTAGATTAGGCTGTAACACAATTAATTACCAGTCAAAAAAAATGCAGCTGCTTGTAAACATTGATATGCAACGTTTCAGAGTTATCATGGAAAAGAACATTGGACAGTGGCTGCAGGCAAACGAAGCAACAAAGAAGGAAAAACAGCAAAAAAAAAAACCAACAAGGACGAGACGAGTACACAGGACTGGCGCTCAGTTATGAACTAACTTGACCAAGAAAATGTTTTGCTAAGAAACAACAGTTTGGTCATCAGCCTCTATCTTTCATTCCATATCAAATCAACATTTCATTCCAGCAAGGTGCTTTGCTAGGCTAGTAGTGCTCTATCCTATGCACTCCTTTTTTCCTTCTACTTTCCATCGTGCCCAAGTTCCATTGTATGGAGCTACACAGAAAACGACACGAAATACTCACCAAAACCAAGGGCAGCACAATCAAGTACCAGTTATACGGATGACAAGAAAGATCCCGCATGTTAAAGTACCAAATCATATTGTGACAGAGCGATGAAGAAGACGTTTTGAGAGGACTTGAAGAAGACGAAGCTCGGGACTTCGCGTGCTATGATCTTGTCAGCCGATGCCAGTCTTGTAAATACACTGTAAATATATTTCTTGGCAGTAAGGGTAAAATCTGACCAATTCAGGCTGGTGCTTGCAAACAAATATGCAGCTTTAGAAAAGGAAGATAAAGACAACACAGAGGTAATGAATGAAACCGTAACTAGGTTGATCTCAGAAGCGGCAATTGAAGTGGGAGGTAGGGCACCAAGGCAACCAGTTGGTAAGCTCTCCCAAGAAACAAAGGACCTAATAAAGAAACGACAGAAGATGAAAATGTCCAACTCAAGAGATCAGATAGAATTCGCTGAACTGTCAAAACTAATCAACAAGGAAAAAGTAAGGGATATTCGAAATTATAACGTGGGAAAGATTGAGGAAGCCGTAAAATATGGACGCAGCATTAAATCAGTAAGAAGAAAGCTTGGCATAGGACAAGGCAAGATGTATGCACTGAAAGATAAGCATGGTAATATCATCAGCAATTTCGATGACATAGTAAAAGCAGCGGAAGAATTCTATACTGACCTTGTGGGGATTGAGGGTTGCGCCGGCATGATTGCGCGGGCTTCACTGCTCTGCCATCCCTCGCCATCGTTCCCCGCTGGCCTCCTTCTCCGCCCGCGCCGCCTAACCGGTTCCCGCGGTGGCGCTGCGCACTCGGCGGTTGGCGGTAAGGGCGGAGCGATGACGTCACGACGCGGCCGGTTGTCGGCTGCTAGCGGCAAAGCGTGGACTCTCTCCGGGACCAGCGCACGTACGGTACGTCCATGCTTTCCTCTCGTCCGCCGACACCTTTGTGACTAGGGCTGGAGCTCGCGCACGGTGCCTTTGCCCGAGCGGGGAGCGCGTACTTTGTGCTGATCCTTTCCCGACGCTAAGCCGACGAGCGGTGCCATTAGTGCTCGCGCGAGGTCGTACCTCGCCGAGCCGCACTTGCCGAAAGCCTAAGCCGAAGGATATTGCCCGTGCTCTCGCGAGTTGACCCATTGGTTATCGCCAGAGCAAGTAGCATAGCCGCCAGGACTTTTCCTAGCGGCGTGTCCCAGCTTGAGCCTGTGCTCTCGCCGCGACGTGCTATAGGCGCCTGTTATTGTATTTTCGCCCTGGTGCGGGACCCCTTTGGCTCCCCTCCGTGCGGGTGTTTGTGCAGTGCTAGTGCCGACGGTTTCAGTAAACGGTTTCCGTCAACTCAGGGCTTTAGTGTGTTTTTGCGTGCGTCGCTCGGTAGCCCCTTGCGGCCTCTGAGCTCGCGCGCGAGCGGTGCTGGAGGCGACGGCTGACGCGGCCCGGTGGCTCGCTAAGCTCGAACCCGCGGTGGTTGGTCTCCTGTGAGACACCAAGAACCCACACTGGCGCCCAACGCGGATTCAAAGGCTCATTAAGCCTTTGTCTGTGCTTAGCCGAGTAAATACGCCTTAGCGAATTGGACTCGCCGCGTTATGTCTGCTAGGCGTAGTGACCTTTGTTAGTGCTAGCAGACGCCGCGTTGCTCGAGAACGGGGCCAGGGCCCCCCTTGAGCAGCGCACTCCTGCACCCTCGCTTGTAACGACCCCCTGTGGGGACGGCAACGTGAGGCGCTACGTACCAGCTCCCTTTGGAGCAGTAGCGTTGTTTGAAAACGGGGCCAGAGCCCTCTCCGAACAGTGCACACGGGCACATTCGTCTGCCACGGCTCCCTTTGGAATGCCAAGCAGTGCGATGTCGCAGCGCTCCCGATCATTGACTCCTTCGGGAGTAAACGGAGCGCAGCGCGGAAACGGGGCCTTAGCCCTCTCCGACTTTTGCCCGTTGGCTGCTTCTCAATTGAACAGCCAAAACCAGTGGTATGCCGCGGCCCCCTGTGGGGAACCTTCAATCACGGCGACCACGAATTCTGCTCATACGTCTCCCTTTGGAGTACACTCGGTGGCGCCCAGTGGCACACCGATCGAGCACACACCTGTTGTATCGACACTGGCTGCTTCTCAATTGAACAGCCAAAACCAGTGGTATGCCGCGGCCCCCTGTGGGGAACCTTCAATCACGGCGACCACGAATTCCGCTCATACGTCTCCCTTTGGAGTACATTCGGTGGTGCCCAGTGGCACACCGATCGAGCACGCGCCTGTTTTGTCAACGCTGGCTGCAAGCGGCCTAAGCAATTCACGTATAGCTGCCTCAAGTGGCAGCTGTGAACGACAACAGGCGCACCCCGCTAGGAGCCCTTTTTGCTCTGGGGACGGCGGCGCGCCGGCCGGTATCCCTGTGGAAACCGCGCCACTCATCGAGCTGGACGTCAGTTCATCCTTGCTCGATCGCGCCGCTAACGCGCCAACGGCTCCCTTTGGAGCAGGCGCACAGACGCTGTTGCATAACGCCGCCGAAATGATCCAGGCGCTCTCTGGGGCAGTTAAAACGCTGTCGGCTGTTCCGAAATGCGCTCACCCCGCTGTACGCTTGGCAGTCCCGACCTACAGCGGATACGGTGACCTGCTCAGTGCCAGGGACTACTGTTACTCCCTCGCACGCTACCAGAGAGCTCTGGGTTTGAACGATCAGGATGTACTCGGACGCGTCGTCCCTGTTGCACTCACTGACTCGGCGGCTAGGTGGTACAGGCTTTCCGGACACCGTGCAACAACCCTCGAGGAGTTCCGCGCGGCATTCCTGCGTGAATTCCTACCCGCTGACTACGACAGTAGGATGCGGCGAGAGCTTGGGCTACGTACACAGGCTGCTGATGAGTCGCTTCAGGAGTACGTACGGGCGATGCAAGACCTTTTCTTAGTCGCTGAGCCCAATGCCTCGAACGAGGAACGCGTCGAACGGTAGATCAGGCAGGCACATCCGACCTTTTCGGCGTACCTGCGCGGCGGCCGCTTCCGAAATCTGGAGGAATTAGCCGCCGAGGCAAAGCGCATTCAAGGTGACATTAGACAGTTTTAGTTTAGCGTGGTTACCGGAATAGCGGGCGTACCGGAATAGCGGGATCGAAGTGCGCATGCGCAGAACGCTAACTGACCCATACCGTTTACCGTGCGCACGCTATTTCTCAGAGTTAACGTTACCGTGTTAGCGTGGTGTACGTAGTGTACGTAAAACATGGCGGCGGTCCCGGTCGCCCGCTTCGAACTGAATTTGGCGTTGTTTTTGTAGAATTCACTTCGTTCGTAGCAAATGACTGCGTAAACGGCTTTTGCTTAGTCTCATGCCGCTTCGCCGAGAGAGTGTTATGGCTAATCTTGAGGAATTTTCGAGATCGATTCTCGTTTCGAACGCGCCTAAGCCTAACGAGAGAAATTTTTTCTTAGATGCGACCGCCATCTGTCGCTAAAGTCGGGAGATAGGCGCGACGACGGCATATGGCCTCTGAGATGGGAGAATTTCGGAGGCTATGGTAGACAGCTTGTACTGCTTGTCTGTTTCGTTGCAGATCGACGGACGTGAAGTAAAAATACAACGCGCTCCTGGCTTCCATTGCGCTGCCTATCGCACTTTCCGGACGCACACATACATAGAATTAGGTGCCCTGTGTATGCGAAATTCAAAGCGTAATGGAATAGCGTCCCGCACGTACACTACGCTATCACGCTATACTAAAACTCTCTTTCTGCAAAGTTTATTTGCGGAACGGTAACGCTATTTCCCGTAACCCCGCTATTACGCTAACGCTAAACTAAAACTGTCTATTATCGCCGCGCGCGCCTATCGCCCACCGCCGCCCGCCAGCGAGGCCCTTGAGCCGAGCTGCGCGTGGAGAGGGCCTGAACCCTTTCCCCAACGGCAACAACCCGGCCAAGCTGCCTTTGCGGCTGCAAACGGGTGTGTTTGGGAGCTGAGCGCGCGCGCTCTCGACGGCTGCACGCACGGGAAGCGGGCAGCCTGTGCTGCGCCACCGACCGAAACGCATGCGCAGGGACGCTTTTCGACCCAGCGCATCGCGGAGGGAAACGCTCGTTATCAAGCGGCGAGCCGACCCCGGCAGGGAGCTGAGGCTGCTCCGCCTCGGGAAAGATACCGCGGCGGAGTACGCTGTTTTTGCTGCCAACGAGGGCACATTGCAAGGGATTGCACCGCGCCCCGGTCTCCTGTGAGGTCGGGAAACGGGATAGCAGGTCGCTCGTGAAGGCACGAGTGACCGAACCTTCGCTTGTTCCCTCGGCGTACCGAGCAGGTTGTGTTGCTGGGGCGCACGCGCCGTTTATTCCGGTGACCATTGCCGGCCGCGAATTTTCGGCGCTGCTGGACACGGGCGCAAGGGCTTCGTTGTTCGGCGAACAGGTTTTGTCCCACTTGCAAAAGCACGCAGTGCGCTTGCGGGACTGCCGAACGACATTCAATCTTGCGAAAGGCGTGGCCCATTCGGCTGGCGCCGCAAGGCTGACTGTCAGGTGGGGAGAGCGAATGAGACGCACGCGTTTCGTTCATCTCCCAGGGCTCAGTGTTCCTGTGATTCTCGGCCGGGACTTTCTCCTTAAAACTGGGATCGTTGTGGACATTTCGAATGGCGGCTATCGCGACGGTCAGTTCACGTCCCTAAAGCCGTTCATCAGCCCGCCGGCGTCCGATCTTGCCTGTGCAGATGGAGCGTCGGAATCGTGTCGCGCGCCGAGTTCGGGGGCAAGCCCCCGAGCTTCGCGCTCGCCCGCTCATGGTCCCCTTTGGGATCGAGAGGCACGGCACGAACCGTGTCGCGCGCAGAATTCGGGGGAAAGCCCCTGCGCTATGCGCTTGTCGACTCACAATCCCCAGTGGGATAGAGCGACACGGCACGAAGAGGCACCACATCCTCTGTCCGCCTGTGCGGCTCATTTGGATGATGCACAGAAGGCTCGTTTGTCGGCACTGTTACGCGACAACGCAGATCTTTTCACCGATCAACCGGGCTGTACCGATTTGGCGAGCCACGCGATCGAAACTGGTGACGCGCTTCCTTTGAAGTGTGACCCCAGGCCCGTCAGTCTTGCCAAGAGGCAGGTGATTGATGGTTTGCTGGACGAGATGCTATCGGCCGACATTATCCGCCGCTCGTACAGCGCCTGGGCGTCTCCAATTGTGTTGGTGCCTAAGAAAGATGGCAGTCGTCGCCTGTGCGTAGACTACCGCCGTCTGAACGGAGTGACTCGTAAGGATGCCTATCCGCTTCCTACGATTAGCTCCATTGTAGGAACCCTGGGCAGTGCGAGGTACTTCACTACGTTGGATGCCTCGAAAGGGTACCTACAGGTCCGGATGGATGCGCGTGACCGGTCCAAGCCCGCGTTCACGTCCCACAGAGGGTTGTTTGAGTTTACTCGTATGCCCTTTGGTCTATGCAACGGTCCTGCGACCTTTCAGAGACTGATGGACCGCGTCCGCGGGGAAGCAAAGTGGTCATACTGCATGTGCTACCTCGACGACATCGTGATTTACTCACGAACCTTCGAAGAACACTTGGCCCATGTTGCCGATGTGCTCGAGAGGGTGCGGGCCGCCGGGATGACTTTGAATCCTGCGAAAGCCCAACTAGCGCAAACCCGAGTTCAGTTACTGGGGTTTACGCTGGGCGAAGGCTCCATTGAGCCGGATCGGGAGAAACTTCGGGCAATCCTCGATTTCCCCGCGCCCAAGGACGTACGTGGCCTTCGCCGCTTTTTGGAAATGGCCAAGTTTTACCGGTCGTTCATCCCGTCCTGTGCCCGAGTGCAGGCGCCCTTGAGCAAGCTCTTGGGTAAGTCGGCCGAGTGGCAATGGGGACCTGAGCAGCAGCAGGCTTTTCGCCAACTGTCTAGCGCCATTGCGGAGACAGCGCAGCTCAGACTCCCCGACCTGACCAGACCGTTCGTTGTCCAGACCGACGCGAGTGATCTGGGTTTAGGAGCAGTCCTCCTACAGGAATACGATGGCATGTTGCAGCCGCTGGCCTTTGCCAGCCGCTCCTTGATACCGGCTGAGAGGAATTATTCCGTGACGGAGAAGGAGTGCCTCGCTATCGTGTTTGCACTACGTAAATTCGATGTCTACCTTGATGGTACGAAATTCGTAGTGCAAACGGACCACAGTGCGCTAAGCTGGCTGATGCGGCTCCGTGAGCCTGCGGGCCGGCTGGCGCGCTGGGCTCTCCTGATACAGCATTATGACTTTTCTGTGCAGTATCGAAAGGGGAGCACTAACGTGGTAGCTGACGCGCTATCTCGTGCCCCATTGTCCACCCAGAGCTTTTCTCCAGGTGCAACAGCCGCTGCCGGTGCCTTAGCGCCAGCTAGCGTCGGGGGCGAAACGAGCGGAGAGAGAGGCGAGTCCGCAAGCGGGCAAACCTGTTTCTCCGCGCTCCAGGCAAGCAGCGCGCCGGAAAGCGTGCGTGCGGGGGAGCTTCTCGAAAGCGAACCCATGACGCCGATGGCTGCAGTCCTGAGTGGGGACGAGACCAACCTCCCCTTTGGGAGAATTGGAATCGCTTTCAGCAGGCAAGAGCTACTGAAGGCCCAGCAAATTGATCCGTTTTGTCGCGGAGTGAGCGACGGTCTTAGGGAGACGGAGCGCCGAGACGCTGCGGGTAGTGCGGCGGGCGCAGGGGGGCCGGAAACAGCGTGTGTCGCTGAGTCCCCCGCGGATTTATATTTGCTGGATCATGATGGGCTCCTGCTGAAATACATAGCCACCGATGATGACGCTGTGGACCCGTTTAAGGTGGTTATCCCCAAAAGTCTGAGAAGCGCACTGTTGCGATGTTCTCATGACGAACCCTTGGCCGGTCATTTGAGTGGCTCTAAAGTTTTTGCGAAACTAAGCCAAACTGTGACCTGGCCTGGCATAAAGCATGACATTTTTCGCTATTGCCGTTCCGGCCATGTCTGTCAAATGGTGAAATCAAGGGGTGGCAAGCCGGCTGGGCTGATGAAACCAATCGACAGTGAGCGTCCGTAGCAAGTGGCCACCTGCGATCTTATGGGGCCTTTCCCCAGGAGTAAGCAGGGGTTCACACACCTGATGGTAGTCGTTGATCATTTTTTTAAATGGGTGGAACTGTTTCCGCTTCGTAAAGTGACTGCGCGGGCGGTGCTGGAAAGGCTACAGGAAGTGTTTTGTCGGTTCGGCTTTCCGAAAAGACTGATTACGGACAATGCGTCCTATTTCACCGCTCGGGTGTTTGGTGCTACGTGCCGTTCCCTGGGAATTAATCACTGCACCACTTCGCCCTACCATCCCCAGTCCAATTTGACGGAAACACTCAATAGAACTCTTAAACCAATGTTAGCGGCCTTTGCCGAACGTCAAAAGGATTGGGCAGACCACTTGAATGAGCTCGCGTTCGCAGTCCGAACCTCCGAGAATCGCTCAACTGGTTTCTCTCCCGCTTTTCTCAATTTTGGAAGGGAGTTGGCTAATCCGGTGACCAGTGTCATGCAATGCCAGCTCGGGGACGAGGAAGCGCCAGCAGACTGTTCTGGTTATGCTTCAGCACTTCGGGACAGGCTTTGTCGGGCTCTCTGTAGAGCAAGGCAGAGTTTGGCGTCGGCCAGGGCCCAGCAGAAGGCTCAATACGACCGGAAGCATCGCCATCTTTCATTTAAGGTAGGTGATCTCGTCCTGAAGCGCAACCACGCTCTTAGCGATGCGACGAAGGGGTTCTCAGCCTCGCTCGCTCCTAAGTGGCTTGGTCCGTACCGAGTAGAGAAAGTTTGGTCTCCACTCGCGTACTTGCTGAAGGATCCCCCTTCGGGAAAACTCAGCCGTGCCCATATCGCCGACCTGAAGGCCTTTGCGTCACGGTCCGACGAGCTCGCGCCAGTGCCCAGTGGCATTGCGCGCAAGCAACAGGGCACACCCGGAGCAACGGACCGCATTCGGACCACGCACCGGTACAATCTGAGGAAGCGGTCACCTGTGTGATTTCGCGCCGGACGACGGACTTTTCCGCAACCGAAGGCCCTGAGTAAAATGCGTAGCCTCAGTGGGCCAGCTTCTTTGCGGCCAGTGCACGAAAAGAAGCTAGTCCCAGCCCAGCGTATTGCAAATGTGTTTAGGTAGTGTTTTAACAGTGTGCATATTTTTTCCATTTTTTTTAAAGTACGCACGCTGAGTGTATTTTTTTTAAGTGTGTTTAATTTTCGCGTGTACAGCCTTATAGTTTAATTCATTACGTTTTTTTTTCCTTGTACGTAGACGGTGAAGATTTTTGTTTTTCTTGTTGTTTTCTTTCCTTTTTTTCTCTTTGCCGAGAAGGGGGTTGTTGATTTGCGCGGTCGTCAGGCGCGGGGAGGACAATGGTCCGATTGACTCGTCGGTGTGAGGGGGGCGAAGGACGCTTTGCGCCTTCTATGGCGCGGCGCGTTGTGGACGGCGAGGAGCATTGCGGTGTTTGGGAGTGTTGCGCAGCCATGGAGAAAACCTCAAGGAGTGTGTGCGTGCATGTGTATGTGCGCGTGCGTGCGTGGTGCCTGTTGCTCTTCGAAGCAACCAGAAGTCGCACCAACTGCGGCATCGGATCGTCGTGGACACTGAAGGTGGACGGGGTCACTGACCCTCTGACGACAGCCCGAGAGCCCGGCTCTCTGCGGTCGCCGCCGCTGTGCAAACGCCTTGCAGCCACGGTTGTGGCTGCCCCTGTCATCTTGGCTCCGGCGGCGTGGCCAGCTGATCCGGCAGTGTCCTGCCCCATCCGGCTGGAGTTCGGGATCGCCACCACCACGAAAGCAACAACGCCGATCTACCAACGGTGAGCCCGTTCCTGCTATCAAGACTGCCCTCGAGACTCCTACGTCTTCGGCCACCGCCCCTAGCCACAGAACTTTCCGCGCCGCTTCCCCTTCGCACCTTGGACACTGTCCCGCGCCAGCGGCCGACTATTTTGTTAATATTTCTCCCCCCTCTCGCGGCATTTTTTTTGTATTATAGAGCGTAGCAGTTTAATTTTTTATTTTTCCACGATCCTTGTATATAATAATTATTATTATTATTATAGTGCATAAAATATGTAACGCGGTGTTTTAAGAGTACTTGTTGGGCTGAGGTTAGCATTTAGCTTGTGCATGAAAGACTCAATTGTCTTTGATGCATAAGCCCCTACTAGCTGTTTCGCCAGGCAGGTAGGGGGGCATTTAAGGAGAGGAGGATGTGGGGATTGAGGGTTGCGCCGGCATGATTGCGCGAGCTTCACTGCTCTGCCATCCCTCGCCATCGTTCCCCGCTGGCCTCCTTCTCCGCCCGCGCCGCCTAACCGGTTCCCGCGGTGGCGCTGCGCACGCGGCGGTTGGCGGTGAGCGCGGAGCGCTGACGTCACGACGCGGCCGGTTGTCGGCTGCTAGCGGCAAAGCGTGGACTTTTCTCCGGGACCAGCGCACGGTACGTTCATGCTTTCCTCTCGTCCGCCGACACCTTTGTGACTAGGACTGGAGCTCGCGCACGGTGCCTTTGCCCGTGCGGGGAGCGCGTACTTTGTGCTGATCCTTTCCCGACGCTAAGCCGACGAGCGGTGCCATTAGTGCTCGCGCGAGGTCGTACCTCGCCCAGCCGCACTTGCCGAAAGCCTAAGCCGAAGGATATTGCCCGTGCTCTCGCGAGTTGACCCATTGGTTATCGCCAGAGCAAGTAGCATAGCCGCCGGGACTTTTCCTAGCGGCGTGTCCCAGCTTGAGCCTGTGCTCTCGCCGCGACGTGCTATAGGCGCCTGTTATTGTTCATAGTGTAATCTTTTTGCGCACACAATTGACACGTGTCAATTGTGTGCGCAAAAAGATTACACTATGAATTCGTACCAACTCGCCCAACTATCAGTTCTGCTGCCTGTTATTGTATTTTCGCCCTGGTGCGGGACCCCTTTGGCTCCCCTCCGTGCGGGCGTTTGTGCAGTGCTGGTGCCGACGGTTTCAGTAAACGGTTTCCGTCAACTCAGGGCTTTACTGTGTTTTTGCGTGCGTCGCTCTGTAGCCCCTTGCGGCCTCTGAGCTCGCGCGCGAGCGGTGCTGGAGGCGACGGCTGACGCGGCCCTGTGGCTCGCTAAGCTCGAACCCGCGGTGGTTGGTCTCCTGTGAGACACCAAGAACCCACAACCTGTACAGTGCCCAAAACAGCCAAGCTACTTTCATTCAAAATAGTGATGAACCGGATACATAGGCTCCTTCTACAACTAGCGCTGAAGTTAGAAGGGCCTTGAAAGACATGACGAGGGGAAAAGCTGCTGGAGAAGATCGAATAACAGTAGATTTAATCAAAGATGGAGGATATATCATGCTTGAAAAGCTTACGGCCCTTTATACGCAATGCCTCACAACTTCATGTGTACCAGAGAGCTGGAAGAACGCCAACATTGTACTAATCCATAAGAAGGGACACGTTAAAGAACTGAAGAATTATAGACCCATTAGCTTGCTTTCAGTATTGTATAAAATATTCACCAAGATAATTTCCAATAGAATCAGGGCAACACTTGACTTCAGCCAACCAAGAGAACAGGCTGGCTTCAGGAAGGGATATTCTACGATGGATCATATACATGTCATAAATCAGGTAATCGGGAAATCTGCGGAGTACAATCAACCTCTCTACATGGCTTTCATAGATTATGAAAAGGCATTTGATTCAGTAGAGATACCAGCAGTCATAGAGGCATTGCGTAATCAAAGAGTACAGGAGGCATACGTGAATATCTTAGCAAACATCTACAAGGATTCCACAGCTACCTTGGTTCTCCACAAGAAAAGTAGAAAGTTACCTATCAAGAAAGGGGTCAGGCAAGGAGACACAATCTCTCCAATGCTATTCACTGCATGCTAAGAAGAAGTATTCAAGCTCTTAGACTGGGGAGACTAAGGAGTGAGGATTAACGGCGAATATCTCAGCAACCTTCGGTTTGCAGATGACATTGTCCTATTCAGCAACAATGGAGACGAATTACAACAAATGATTGAGGACCTTAATCGAGAAAGTGTAAGAATTGGGTTGAAGATGATTATGCAGAAGACAAAGATAATGTTCAATAGCCTGGCAAAGGAACAAGAATTCAGGATCGCCAGTCAGCCTCTAGAGTCTGTAAAGGAGTACGTTTATCTAGGTCAATTACTCACAGGGGACCCTGATCACGAGAAAGAAATTTACAGAAGAATAAAATTGGGTTGGAGTGCATACGGCAGGTATTACTAAATCCTGACTGGGAGCTTACCACTGTCGTTGAAAAGAAAATTGTACAATCATTGCATTCTACCGGTGCTAACATATGAGGCAGAAATTTGGAGGTTAACAAAGAAGCTCGAGAACAAGTTAAGGACCGCAAAAAGAGCAATGGAACGAGAAATCTTAGGACTAACGTTAAGAGACAGGAAGAGAGCGGTGCGGATCAGAGAACGAACAGGGATAGCCGATATTATAGTTGACATTAAGCGGAAGAAATGGAGCTGGGCAGGCCATTTAATGCGTAGGATGGATAACCGGTGGACCATTAGGGTTACAGAATGGATACCAAGAGAAGGGAAGCGCAGTCGAGGTCGGCAGAAAACAAGATGGGATGATGAAGTTAGGAAATTTGCAGGCACAAGTTGGAATACGCTAGCGCAAGACAGGGGTAATTGGAGATCGCAGGGAGAGGCCTTCGTCCTGCAGTGTACATAAAATATAGGCTGATGATGAAGATGATGGTATTTCTAACTTCTTTTCCCCGTAACATTTTTGGTGGAGTTTGCGGGCTCAAGCGCAAGACGGATTTACGCAGCGGGCGCTCCTTGGCTGCATCTACCATGCCAGCTTAAGGCGAGGATGCTTCGGGCTCGTCGGCCTCGACGCCAACCGTCATTCTGGCACAACCGCGCGACCCCGGCACCTTTTCCGGCACTGACAACACGGATGTTGAAGATTGGCTTCAACTTTATGAGCGGGTGAGCAGGAGCAACCATTGGAACCAGACCACCATGCTGGCTAATTTGATATTGTATCTCGCGGGAACGGCAAGCGTCTGGTTTCAGACCCACGAAGAGGAACTTACCACCTGGGAAATTTGTAAACAGAAGCTCACGGATTTGTTTGGCAAGCCTGTTGGACGTCAGCGCGCCGCTCAAAAAGACTTCGCTTCGCGCGTCCAGACGTGCACTGAGTCCTACCTCACATACATCCAGGACGTGCTCGCTCTGTGCCGCAAAATGGATCCGAGAATGTCCGAAGCTGATAAGGTCGCACATGTCATTAAGGACATAGCAGATGATGCCTTTCACCTCCTTGTGATTATTCTACTGTACAAGCCATCATTACCAAATGCCGGCGCTTTGAAGAAGCCAAGAGCCGCTGCATTGCCCACCTGTTTCCCCGCCTCCCCAACACGGCTGCTACGTCCACCTGCGAAGACCTCCGCAGTCTGCCCACGCCCAATCGCTCTGATGACATCGTCCACATCATCCGGCGTGAAATCGAGGCCGCATCTCCTATCCAAACCCCAACCCTTGGCTCCGACAATTGCCAGTCCACCGTTTCCCTGATCCAGACCGTCGTACGCGAGGAATTGGCCAACGTTGGCTTGACCAACGTCTGCTCCATTAATCGGCCTGACTACGCTTTGTCCAGCTCGGCCATGCGCCCTCGCAACATGAATGCTCCTCCGCGGTATCGCAACCCGGCTGAAGGGAGCACTCCCGACGACAGGGCAATATGCTTCACTTGTGGCCGTATCGGTCATATTTCACGTCACTGCCGTTCTTCGTGGAATTCGACCCCTTGGCCCTATCTCCCATCCGACCACCCGCCTCATGCTGCTTCTTGCTTCCCACCGCGCATGCAACCAGTAACTCGTGGCGATACTTCTCGGCCCGCCCGCTCTAGCCGCTCTCCTTCGCCTCATCGCCGCTTCTCCCGCTCGCCCCCCCCCCCCCCCCCCGGACTGACCCACCCGGGGGAAATCGGCAGTCGCCTTTTCCTGTCCTCTTCAATCTTCGGCTTTCTCGCTCACCTTTAATCTTTCCTGTCGTCTTTTCTCTTCCATTTACTTCCAACATTCCTGGTGGTGAGGGTTTACCTTGTGTGTTATAACCACCCTTGGTTATACGTATTTGGTTATAGTAGTGGCGTACAGCTGGCGTTTTGCAGGACCTGTCTTTTCCAGGTCCTGCAGCGTCCCCTCGTTGGGCTCCATGGTGGTAGGCTGGCGTCGCTGCCGAAAAATTCTATACCTATGGCTGAACAATGTCCCCCTACTCCCTGATCGCCGTCTGAAAAGAGGGCGCACCGAAGATGTGTTCCAGTTTTTTGGACACCAAACACAGAATTTCCCCCGATTTCATGTCATTCACTCTGAAAAGTCAGACACATCAGTACGCACAATTTCACCTTTCCTTGTCTCAAAGTCTTTGACTGATATTTTTGGACCAGGCTACAAAGCGTCTAGGATGGCAAGCGGGGATCTCCTCTTGGAACTCCGTGATCTCAAACAATACGAGAAACTGCCCAATCTAGTGTCATTTGGAGATGCCCAATTAACAGTAACCCCACACCGTACTATGAATACCACCCTTGGCGTTGTCTCAGATGATGACCTGTTGCAGCTGAGTGAGGCTGAACTCCTTGAGGGTTTCAGTGATCAGAATGTCATCAATGTTAAACGGATTAAAATGAGGCCAGACGGCAAAGAACTCCTGATCAAGCATCTAATACTTTCAACTCAAGTGTCCTGCCCGAGTCCATCGAGGCCGGGTACATCAAGCTTCGTGTTAGGCCATACGTGCCAAATCCCCTTCGATGTTTCAAATGCCAGCGGTTCGGCCATAGTTCGCAGAACTGCCGAGGCCGCCAAACGTGTGCGAAATGCAGTGCTCACGAACATTCCTCTGAGTCTTGTGAAAGTTCTCTACATTGTGTTAACTGTGATGGGGAGCATGCCGCATACTCGCGGTCGTGTCCATACTGGAAAAAAGAAAAGGAAATAGTGACAATTAAGGTAAAAGAAAACATAACTTTCAAAGAGGCACGACGGCGGGTGACTCACCTGTCTAAAACCAGCTTTGCCGATGTGACGCGTCAGGGAGCAGCGTCGCAGCGGCTTCCGGCTGCTGTCCGGCCCACGAGTAGTGAGCCGGCGGTGAAGCCATCTGCCCCCTCGGTGACTGCAGCTAGCGCTGCTCCGCCACCCCGGCAGAAGGGGCCATCCACCTCCGGGCTGGTGGCCTCCAAGGTCTTGTCCCTCGAGACGAGGCCTTGACTGCGAACAAACCGCTCTCAAGAGCGGGTGTCCAGAGCTCCGCAAGAGCCGATGGACACATCTTCCAGCCAGACGGCGCAGCCAGCGCCAAAGGAGCGGCAAGAACCTCTCGACCGCTCCAAAAAAGAAAAAGCCCACATCACAGGGCCCGACAAGGGTTCTGTAAGTTAAGTTAGTGTTTTTACACGAGACACATAGCACAAACATTGTCTGCAACATGGCCACACAGATTCTACAGTGGAACGTCAGAGGACTACTTCGTAACCTCGACGACATCACAGAACTCATACATAAATTTAATCCGAAGGTGCTGTGTGTCCAAGAAACACACCTAAAACGTACACAGTCCAACTTTCTCAAGCAATATGCCATTTTCCGTAAAGATCGTGACAACGCTTCTGCCTTGTCCGGAGGTGTAGCCATACCTGTAAATAAGTCTGTTGCTTGCCAACAGTTTGTCCTTCACACGCCTCTCGAGGCTGTATCTGTGCGAGCAATATTATTCAACAAGCTTATAACGATTTGCTCCATTTACATACCACCCAACCATCACCTCAGTAAAACAGAATTTTACGGCCTCATCGACCAGCTCCCAGAACCATATATTATCACTGGTGATTTCAATGCTCATCATACTCTTTGGGGAGACTCGCGATGTGACGCGAGAGGTCGACTCCTTGAAAACTTCCTCGTTAACTCCGGTGCGTGCCTCTTCAATAAGAAGGAACCAACATATTACAATATCCACCATAGTTCATATTCATCAATAGACCTGTCAATTGGCTCTGCCTCACTTTTCCCTGATTTAGAATGGCGTGTAATTAAAAATCCATTCGGAAGTGATCATTTCCCAGTAACCCTAAACGTAGTAACCGAACAGACTCTCTTCCCCCATGTTCCTCGCTGGAAACTGGCCTCAGATGACTGGGAATGCTTTAGGGAATCCACGTATTTATCACGAGATTTTATGAATAATTTTACTATAGATCATGCCGTATCATATTTACTGCTTTTATCATTGACGCCGCTGAGAAGTTCATTCCTCAAACAAGTGGCACTTCATTGAAAAGACGGGTCCCCTGGTGGAATGACGATTGCAGACAAGCACGGTGGAGACAAAATAAAGCTTGGGGCAAACTACGTGAATGTCCTACAGCTGAAAATCTAACAGAATTTAAGCATGTTAAGTCCCAGGGAAGAAGGACGCGAAGACAGGCTAAGAGGGCAAGTTGGGAGAGGTTTCTCTCAGGTATCAATTCGTGTACTCAAGAGGCAAAAGTATGGGACAGGCTAATGAGGCTAAAAGGAAAAGAAATCCTTCCGTTGCCGCTAGTGAACGACGAAGCGAACAGCTTGGAAGACCAAGCTGACGCTCTTGGCGAACACTTTGAGCGCGTATCTAGATCGAATAATTACTGCGAGGCATTCCTAAAACACAAACAAATCGCAGAACGCAAGACTATTGACCGCAAATGCAGACAGAACGAAACCTATAACATGCCTTTTAACATCGCCGAATTTAGAGCCTCCTTGACTGCATGTCGGAGCTCTGCACCTGGACCGGACAGGATCATATACGACATGATTAAACACATCCACAGAGATACTCAAATAACGCTACTCGCACTTTTCAATGCTATATGGGCTGCCGGGTACCTACCTACTGCATGTAATGAATCCCTTGTCGTTCCAATTTTGAAACAAGGTAAAGACCCAACAAGAGTAACAAGTTACCGCCCAATAGCCCTCACAAGTTGTATTTGCAAACTCTTTGAAAAAATGATAAACTGTCGCCTTTTACACTTCCTTGAGTCAAACAAAATTCTTCATCCATATCAGTGCGGCTTCAGAGAAGGACGGTCTACACCCGACCATCTCGTGCGCATCGAAGCAAATATTCGTGATGCCTTTATACATAAACAATATTTCTTATCCGTGTTTCTCGATATGGAAAAGGCGTACGATACAACCTGGCGTTACGGAATCCTACGCGATCTGTTGGCAATGGGAATCCGCCGCAATATGTTAACCATCATTGAAAGCTACCTACACAACCGCACATTCCGGGTTAAAATAGGTAATGCACTGTCGCGGCCATTTATACAGGAAACGGGTGTACCCCAGGGAGGCGTGCTCAGTTTCACGCTCTTTATCGTCAAAATGAACACACTTCGAGCTTCACTACCACCATCTATTTTTTATTCCATCTACGTGGACGATATACAAATGGGCTTCAAGTCCTGTAACCTCGCCGTGTGCGAGAGACAGGTACAGCAGGGGTTGAACAAAGTGTCTAAGTGGGCAGACGAAAACGGGTTCAAAGTAAACCCCCACCAAAGTTCTTATGTTCTTTTCACAAAAAAAGAGAGGCCTAATCCCAGATCCTTGTTTAGGACTGTGTGGACCGCAAATACCTGTGAAAAAAGAACACAAGTTTTTAGGCATCATACTTGACTCTAAGCTTACCTTCATTCCCCAGATAAAATATCTCAAGGCGAAATGCGTAAAAACTATGAACCTAATGAAGATTATATCTCACACAAAATGGGCAAGCGACAAGAAGTGTCTATAATACTAAGACAATAATAAGACAGGTTTATTGATGCAGGCGTAGATGTAGGTCCTTCGGATATACTGGCACAGAACGGGCGGCTAAACAGTTAATTACGTCGGGCAGCGCTCTAAGCGGTAACTTCGGCGTCGTCTTTTGCGGAGCGATCACGATGCTGCTACTGTTGGTGGTGTGCATCATCTGCAGAACATGTTGGACGTCTTCTTCATCACAATCACCCCCGTGATAAAAAGCAGCCATCCTGGCGGCTCAAACAGTAGTGATCACGAGCGGCTCACGGTACGGCTTAAGGCGATTGACGTGAACAATGTCACGCCCACGACAACGGAGGTCAGAGGGGGGTGTCAGTGGTTCGATTAGGTAATTCACCGCAGACGTGCGCTGGACAATGCGATAAGGTCCATCGAAGCGGGGAAGAAGTTTTGAAGAGAGGCCAGGAGCATGCGCAGGTACTGACAGCCAGACGAGGTCGCCGGGAGAGAAGACAGGTTGCTCACAGTGAGCGTCATGGAGCCGTTTCTGGCGCTGTTGCTCAGCGGTGGTGAAGTGGCGCGCTAACTTGCGACACTCCTCGACATGACGTGCTGCAGTCGAAACGGGCACACACTCAGAAGCATCGGGCTGGTAGGGTAGCAGGGTGTCCATGGTGTGGGAGAAAAGCCAGTGGTAGTCTGGGTTGCAGTGTTGTAGGCGAACGTAACAAATGGTAGGATAAGGTCCCAATCTGTGTGGTCAGATGCGACGTACATGGCCAGCGTGTCACCCAGGGTCCGGTTGAAACGTTCCGTGAGTCCATTCGTCTGGGGGTGGTAAGCGGTGGTTGTCCTATGAATAACGTGGCACTGAGCCAGAAGAGCTTCGACAACCTCCGACAAAAAGACGCGCCCTCTGTCGCTGAGAAGTTCACGAGGTGGGCCGTGACGGAGGATGAAACAGCGGAGCAGGAAGGAGGCGACGTCGCGCGCAGTGGCGGAAGGTAGTGCCGCAGTTTCAGCATATCGCGTAAGATGGTCGACGGCGACGATGATCCAGCGGTTACCGGCGGGTGTCATAGGAAGCGGACCATAGAGATCAATGCCGCCTCTATCAAATGGTCGGGCGGGACAGGGAAGGGGCTGCAAAGCTCCAGCTGAACGGCAAGGCGCAGATTTCCGACGTTGGCAGTCCGTACATGAACGAACGAATTTGCGGACGAATGTAAACATTCCTCGCCAGTAGTAGCGCTGACGAAGTCGTTCATATGTTTTGAAGACTCCAGCGTGGGCGCACTGCGGGTCAACGTGAAAGGATGCGCAGATAGTGGAGCGCAGGCTGCGCGGTATGACGAGTAGCCATTTACGGCCGTCAGATGCGTAGTTGCGTCGGTGCAGAGAAGGTCGTCGCGAATGGTGAAGTGAACAGCTTGGCGGCGGAGTGCGCGAGAGGCTGGAAGCGTGGGCGAGTCAGAAAGTAGGTCGCGGAGGGCCGCTATCCAGGGGTCGTGGCGCTGCTATGAAGCAATTCTGTCGATGGTGAGAGGCAGGACGATGGGCGTTGATGTTGACAGGCAACTAAGGTCGGTAGGCAGAGGAGACCGTGACAGAGCATCAGCATCCGAGTGCTTGCGGCCAGAGCGGTAGACGACGTTGATGTCGAACTCTTGAAGTCGAAGAGCCCATCGGGCAAGGCGGACACATGGGTCTTTCAAATTTGATAGCCAACAAAGGGCGTGATTATCTGTGACGACGTCAAACGGGCGGCCGTACAAGTAAG
This sequence comes from Dermacentor silvarum, assembly GCF_013339745.2. Lineage (NCBI taxonomy): Eukaryota > Metazoa > Arthropoda > Arachnida > Ixodida > Ixodidae > Dermacentor > Dermacentor silvarum. The sequence continues at coordinate 175,274,523 of NC_051160.1, read as the reverse complement.
GGCGGAACTTGCTAAGGGCCCATACGATGGCTAAGCATTCTTTTTCAGTCACAGTATAGTTGGTCTCCGCTTTGGTTAGGGTACGGCTGGCATAAGCAACAACGTATTCAGGGTGCCCGGGTTTTCGTTGTGCTAGCACGGCGCCGAGACCAATTCCGCTGGCGTCTGTGTGTACCTCCGTCAAAGCTTCAGGATCGAAGTGACGCAGAATAGGAGGTGAAGCGAGAAGACGTCGTAAAGTAGTGAACGCCTCGTCGCAGGCTGGAGACCATGATGACAGGTTGCCGGAGCTACCCTGAAGCTGTGTCAGAGGGCGTATTATAGACGCGAAGTTGAGAATGAAACGTCGAAAGTATGAACATAAGCCGACGAAACTGCGAAGTTCTTTGAGATTTGTCGGCCTAGGAAAGTCAGTAACGGCACGCAATTTCGCGGGATCAGGTTGGACGCCGTGCTTAGACACGACGTGGCCAATAATGGGTAACTTTCGAGCGGCAAAGTGGCATTTTTTGAGATTAAGTTGGAGCTCAGCGTTGGTAAGACACGTCAGAACGCACTTGAGGCGGTGAATATGTGTCGTAAAATCCGGAGCGAAGACGACAATATCGTCGAGGTAACACAGACACGTTTGCCATTTCAATCCACGCAAAACAGTGTCCATCATTCGCTCGAACGTTACGGGGGCATTACAGAGGCCGAAGGACATCACGTTGAGCTCATAAAGTCCATCGGGGGTAACAAATGCAGTTTTGGGCTTGTCAGCGGCGGCCATGGGAACCTACCAATACCCTGAGCGTAAGTCGAGTGAGGAGAAGAATTCCGACCCCTGTAAACAGTCAAGGGCATCATCTATTCTCGGTAGAGGGTACACGTCCTTGCGGGTGATCTTATTTAGGCGGCGAAAGTCAACACAGAAGCGGATAGTGTCGTCCTTCTTCTTAACGAGAACGACCGGCGAGGCCCACGGACTGTGAGAGGGCTGCACGATGTTGCGTCGAAGCATGTCGTCGACATGCTCACTAATCACACGCCGCTCCGTAGGAGACACACGGTATGGTCGTTGCCTCAGTGGTGAATGGGAGCCCGTGTCGATGTGGTGCGTGACAGTTGACGTGCGTCCAAGGGAAGGCTGAATAGCTTCGAAAGAAGAACGAAAATGGTACAGGACGGCGATAAGCTCCGAACGCTGCTCTGGTGTAAGGCCGTCAGCGATGGTTGGGCTAAAGATGTCGGTGCAGGACTTGTCGGAAGCAGAAAGAGTGCAGATTTTAGTAAGGTCGTCGCGAGAAGTAGCATCGGGCACGTCGACGATGTATAGGGACTGAATGGCTTGGACATGGCCGAGACACTGGCCACGGAGCAATGTGAGCGGAGCGGACAAAAGGTTGCATGCGAAAATATGGCTGAAACCAGCCGAAAAATTGAGGGTCGCGAAGGGAAGCAGTACAGTATATTTTGCGATGAATGTCTCAGAAGGGGCGAACAAAACAGTGGCGTCAGAGATGCTTCCACAAGACACAGGTAAAACAACAGCGGCGTGCGGAGGAATGTCGGTCTCCTCAGAGACGACTAATTAGGGGGATGTTCGGGAGAATCGTCGGAATGGAGGTCGCACAAAGGAGAAAGTTCGACTTCGGCCCGCTCGCAGTCGATGATGGCTTTGTGTCGCGAGAGAAAATCCCATCCAAAAATGACGTCGTGAGAGCAGGATGGCAGCACAATGAACTCAATAATGTACATCATGTCCTCAATTACAACTCGGGCCGTACAAGCTGCTAACGGTTGAACATGCTGCGCTGTTGCGGTACGGAGGGCTACACCAGCAACTGGCGTCGTAACTTTCCGGATGGAGCGACAGAGTCTTTCATTTATTACACAAACGGCGGCACCAGTGTCCACAAAGCCAAGAGTTGATACTCCCTCAACAAAAACAGCAAGTACATTCGACGGAGAATTGTGAGGACTTGGACGCTGTGACGGCGACGCAATTCTTGCCTCATGAACTGCGGCGTTTAGTTTTCCTCTTCTGAAGGCATGGGACGACGACGCATTGGGGAGAGAGAGCGCCGACGTGGTGACGGAGATCGTCGGTCGAAGGACGCTTGACGATCAGGAGCTCTTGGAGGTGATCCTGGAGTGTAGCGGAGCGGTGGCTGGTCGGCATAGCGAGTCGTTGGTTCATAGCCATATGAGATGGCCAACGGCATGCGGCGGCGAAAGTAGCGAGCGATATGTCCGGGGCGGCCACAGGCAAAGCAAATTGGTTTGTCGTCAGGAGTACGCCAAGGGTTTGCGGCCATGGGGCCAGCGCCATAGGCGCGGGGTGGGGTCGGCGCGTGCAGTGGTTGACGCGGTGTGAAAACAGGGTGCGTTCGAGGCCGTGCGACGACATCGGCGTACGTGAGAGGAGCAGCTACCGGATGCGACTGAGGGGACACTGGTACAGCGTCGGCAATTTCTGCTTCGATCGCCTGCCGAATAGCGGGTGACAGGTAAGGATCAGGACGGGGCTGGGGCTGTTGCTGAGCAAACTGCACCAGTGAGAGCTGCCCAGCTACTTCCTCGCGTTTGAACGCCTGGAGCTGTGGCAGTAGTGTTGACTGGTCCGAGTGGACGGCCAGGCCTACGAGGCTGTCGTCGTTAGTAACCAGGCGACGAGTCAAGGCCCGCTGTTTCCGGAGTTCATCGTAGCTCTGACACAGTTTGATGAGTTCCGCTACGCTGGTCGGGTTTTTTGCAAGAAGCATCTGAAAGACGTCATCGTCAGTGCCTTTCAAGATGTGCTTGATTCTGTCACATTCGGGCATCGAGGCATTGACGCGCTTCGAGAGGTCGAGAACGTCCTCAATGTAGCTTGTGAACGACTCGCCCGGCTGCTGGGCGCGCTGGCGCAAACGCTGTTCAGCGCGCAACTGGCGCACAGCGGGGCGTCCGAACACATCTATGAGGGCGGCCTTGAATGCAGACCAGGTGGTGAAATCTTTCTCGTGGTTTTTAAACCAGAGATGAGCCACATTTGAAAGGTAGAAGAGGACATTGTTCAGTTTAGCGGTGTCATCCCATCGATTGTGGACGCTTACCCTATCATAAGTCGATAGCCAGTCTTCCACATCACTGTCGTCGGTGCCGCTGAAGACCACCGGATCCCTCAGGTAAGGCACCCCGGAGCAGATGACGGGTGGAGGGGGCGTGGGCGGAGGGGCCGTGGACGCCGGGGCCGTAGATGGCGGGGCCGGGGATGGCAGGGCCGTAGATGGCGGGGCCGTGGACGGTGGGGGCGTGGTTGCGTCTTCGGGCATAGCGGGACGAAGCGTACGGGTGCGGAGTTCCAGGATGGAAGCTTGGCAGGTCGTACCCCGCACCTCCACCAATTGAAATGAGGTTTATTGATGCAGGCGTAGATGTAGGTCCTTCGGATATACTGGCACAGAACGGGCGGCTAAACAGTTAATTATGTCGGGCAGCGCTCTTAGCGGTAACTTCGGCGTCGTCTTTTGCGGAGCGATCACGATGCTGCTACTGTTGGTGGTGTGCATCATCTGCAGAACATGTTGCACGTCTTCTTCATCACACCCAGATAAAATATCTCAAGGCGAAATGCCTAAAAACCATGAACCTAATGAGGATTATACCTCACACAACATGGGGCAGCGACAGGAAGTGTCTATTGAACCTTAATAAGAGTCTGATTCATTCGCGACTAGATTATGGGGCTGTAGTATATCACTCTGCCGCCCCAAGCACACTAAAGATGCTAGATCCCGTTCACCATCTAGGTATCCGCCTGGCTACCGGCGCTTTCAGAACAAGCCCTATTGAAAGCTTATATGTAGAATCGAATGAGTGGTCACTCCATCTGCAGAGATCATACACCAGCTTCACATATTTTCTCAAAGTACACTCCAATCATGAGCATCCGTGTTCTAAGACCGTTAACGATTTGACGTGTACTACACTTTTTTATAATCGACCCTCTGTGAGACGGCCTTTTTCACTGCGTGTGAGGGAGCTTAGCGTTGAAATTGATGACCCACTCCTCGAACATCGCATAATGTCTCCAGCTAAGCTGCCACCGCCTTGGGAGTGGCAGGTGATAGAATGCGATACATCTTTTGTAAAAATTACAAAGTACGCAGCAGACCTCGAATTCGAATGCATTTCCGTGAACTCCAATCAAAGTATTCGTGTACTGAATTCTACACCGACGCATCAAATTCGCATGCTGGCGTATCTTACGCGGCAATTGGTCACTCTTACTTTGAATTGGTCGTATTGAATCCTTATACAAGCATCTTTACTGCAGAAGCCTATGCAGTGCTGTCTGTGGTTAAAGACATTCAGAAATTAAAATTACAGAATGCAATAATTTTCACGGACTCCTTAAGTGTCCTAAAGGCACTAATGTCCTGTAAGAATACACAAAAATCCTGTTTTTATTCAGCTTTACAAATACTTGTGCAATATTTATTCATCTGGTAGACACGTGACAATATGCTGGGTTCCTGGCCATAGGGGCATTGAGGGTAATGAGCTAGCAGACAAAGTAGCCAAACCAATAACATCTCAAGCTAGTGGTCTTACCGCTGCCATTCCTGCCACAGATCGCAACCCTTTTTTTGCGAACGAAACTTTGAGACCATTGGCAACGCTTGTAGGACGCCGAAGCAAATAATAAGCTTCACATGATTAAGCCACAGTTAGGGTTCTGGCCCTGTACAATTAAACACGACGAACTGATGTCCTATTCTGTCGTCTCAGAATAGGACACACATATGGTACTCACAACTTTCTATTGAATGGTAATGGTCCTCCAACATGTGGTAGATGTGGCGAGAGGCTCACCGTCCTCCACGTCCTCTTGGAGTGTCGGGAAGCCGAAAGAGAAAGAAAGAAACACTTTCCTCTCGCATATCGCTATTGTGTCCCTCTGCATACCGCTATGTTTCTTGGTAAAGAACCGCTTTTTAACAACAACGCAGTCCTCGCATTCTTGAAAGATGTTGTGCTACATGTTATTAGCCCGAAAAGTTCGTAGCGCATCCTCTCTCCAGAGGATGTTGCTGTGATAGTTTTTTATAGCACATGCCTCCAGGCCCTTGTGTTTCAAGGGCTCTGTCTAGGCACTTTTGCTTCTGGCCAATTCTTGCATCTGTAATATTTTGTAAGTCATATCATTCTTTCGCAATGTATTGTTCATATCTATAGCATACATCATTAGTCATTGCCATAATCTTATTACGTATAGATTTTACGCACTTTACAGCGACTGATTTTAGGCCCCTTTACAGCCATGCCACATCTAATGTTCATATAATTCCCTATTCATCTACCACTAACAAGCCATTACCATCGTCTTGACGCTCTTTGGTCACATCTGGCCCTTGCGCCAATAAACCACAATAATCATCATCATTCTCCCGCTCGCCCCCATCGCGTCGGTCACCGTCCCCCAGCTCCTTCCGGCGCACGCTTTCGGAAAACTAACGGGTGCAGCACCTAGAGGTGATGCGTCTATACCGACCCGATGCGAAAATCCTCTTCTGACCCTGCCCACACATCGGAACCTCATCAAAGTGAACGTGGATGGTGTACCTGTTACGGCTCTGATTGACACTGGCGTGCACGTATCTGTGATGGGTGCTCAGCTTCGCCGTCGTCTCAAGAAAGTCCTCACTCCTGCCCCGTCGCCTGTGCTCCGAGTCGCCGACGGGGGAACGCCGGCCGTTATTGGCATGTGTCCAGCTCGTGTGAGTGTCGCCGATCATCATACTTCTGTTTTATTCTATGTCCTATAACACTGCCCTCACGACATAATCCTGGGACTTTACTTTCTCTCAGCCCATTCCACCTTGATATACTGTTCTGCTGGTGTTGTGCAACTCGCTGTACCTGTTGCTATTGATCCCCCCGATAGTGCTCCGATCCGGCTATGTTCCACAGAGCATATTCGCCTCCCTCACCTTGCCGTTACCTACATAGTTGTTTCACCCGTTCCGCCCATTCCAGACGGTGACTATATCGTATCCCCTAATCCGGATGTCCTGCTCTCGCACAACGTCGCATTTCCTCACACCGTCATTACCATTACGGACAACACGTCCTGTGTTCCAATAGTGAACTTTGGACTTAGTGCACAAGTTCTCCCGCGCGGCATATCACTTGCGCAAATCACGCCGGCACGAGACTACCAGATTTCTGGTTTAACTGCTGACGACTCCTCGTGTGCAACTCTTGCTGTGCCTCCTGCCCCTTCAGACTTGAATGCCCTAATGAAAATGATCGCGCCCGACCTTCCGCCCTAGTGTGCCAATGAACTACGTTGCCTCCTTGCCTCGTACTGGGACTTATTCGACCTTGGAGACCGTCATCTCGAACAAACATCTGTTGTCAAACTTCGCATTAACACCGAGGATGCGAGCCCAATCCATCGGCGACCCTACCGCGTCTCTCCTACCGAGCGAGACATCATCCAACACGAAGTTGATAAGATGCTTTCTCGTAACATCATTGAACCTTCTTGCAGCCCATGGGCATCCCCTGTTGTACTAGTTAAGAAAAAGGACAACAGTTGGCGATTTTGCGTAGATTATTGGCACCTAAACAAGGTAACTAAGAAGGTCGTCTATCCGCTACCACGCATTGACGATGCCCTGGATTGCCTCCATGGAGCACAATATTTTTTGTCCATAGACCTCCGCTCCGGGTACTGGCAAATTGCCGTCGATGACATGGACCGTGAGAAAACGGCTTTTATTACTCCCGACGGCCTCTATCAGTTCAAAGTGATGCCTTTCAGGTTATGTAATGCCCCAGCCACGTTTGAACGACTGATGGACGCCCTCCTACACGGTTTCAAGTGGTCCATCTGCCTCTGTTACTTGGACGATGTGATCGCTTTTCTCCGACTTTTGCGACGCACCTCGTACGCCTATCGACGGTCCTATCTGTTTTTCGTCGGGCGGGGCTACAACTCAATTCGTCCAAATGCCACTTCGGTCGTCGTGAAATTTCTGTGCTCGGACATCTCGTCGATTCTTCTGGTGTCCGTCCTGATCAAGGGGCAGTGAAAGACTTTCCCGTGCCAACGTGCGCCAAGGACGTTCGCAGCTTCTTGAGCCTCTGCTCCTACTTTCGTCGGTTTGTCCGCAATTTTGTCGGACGTTGCACAACCTCTTACTCAACTCCTCAAGAAAGACGCTGCCTTCATTTGAAGCCGTGAGCAAGCTCATGCTTTCACTGAACTGATCCGGCTGCTTACTTCCCCTCCCATTCTCGCGCACTTTGACGCATCAGCTCCAACAGAAGTCCGTACCGATGCCAGCGGCCATGGTATTGGAGCAATCCTGGCCCAGAAACAACAAGGACAAGAACGTGTTATTGCTTACGCCAGCCGCCTTCTTTCCCCTGCTGAGCGCAAATATTCTTTCACTGAGCGCGAGTGTCTTGCTCTGGTTTGGGCAGTGGGAAAATTCCGCCCCTATTTGTACGGCCGGCAATTCAGAGTCATCACTGACCACCACGCTCTGTGTTGGCTTTCTTCTCTGCAAGATCTTTCTGGGCGCCTTGGCCGATGGGCTCTGCGCCTTCAAGAATACAACTACTCAGTTGTATACAAGACAGGCCGGTTACACCAAGATGCGGACTGCTTGTCGCGCCATCCTGTCGACCCACCTGGCGTTTCTATGGCCGTCATTCCTGTAACCGTTCTCTCTTTGAGTGCTTTTGACGATCTCGGAGCGGAACAACGCCGGGACGACTTCTTAAAAGACTTATTCCACGGCTGACTTCAACGACGCCCGACCCTTCCCTTCGTATGTTTCAACTCCACGATGGCATCTTGTACCGCTGTAACATGTGCCCTGACGGCCTTGACTGACTCTTAGTTGTCCCTTCGCATCTGCGCCGGAGTGTTCTCGCTCAGCTTCATGAAGTGCCGACTGCCGGTCACCTTGGCGTGTCACGGACTTACGACTGCGTTCGTCGTCGATTTTTTGGCCTGGTCTTTACCGTGACGTCTGCTGTTATATCGCTGCGTGTGACCTTTGTCAACGACGTAAAAAGCCGACCACACTCCCTGCTGGCCGCCTTCAACCACTTGACGTGCCATCAGAACCATTCTTTCGTGTAGGCGTTGATCTTTTAGGCCCCTTTCCTACGTCTGTTTCAGGAAATAAGTGGATTGCTATAGCAACAGATTACGCCACCCGATACGCAATTATACGGGCTCTTCCGACAAGCTGTGCAACCGATGTCGCCGATTGCCTACTAGAAAACGTCATCCTTCACCACGGTGCCCCTCGACAGCTCCTCACCGACCGAGGCCGCTACTTTCTTTCTAAAGTTGTTAATGACATTCTACACTCGTGCGCGACTAAACACAAACTTGCTACTGCTTACCATCCACAAAAGAATGGTCCAGCCGAGCGTCTCAACCGGACCCTCACTGAGATGCTATCCATGTATGTCTCCGCTGACCATCGCGACTGCGACGTTGCATTACCATTTGTTACCTTTGCCTACAATTCTTCTCGCCACGATACCGCAGGCATCTCTCCATTCTTCCTCTTCTTTGGCCGCGACCCTACGTTACCTTTCGACACCCTTCTGCCTGATAGCCTGCATTTCACATCAGAGTACGCCCGGGACGCCATACTCCAGGCACAAGAGGCACGCCATATTGCCTGACGTCGACTTGTGGACTCGCAGGAAAATCAGTGACGCTTATATGACACCCGTGATTGTGACGCCCACTACACACCGGGCGCCCTGGTCCTAATTTGGTCTCCGTCGCGACGCGTTGGCCTCTCGGAGAAGTTGCTTTCACGCTACTCTGGCCCTTACCCCGTCTTGCGTCAAGTAACCGACGTCACCTACGAATTCGCCCCTCTTGACCCCACCGTGGCTCAGCCTTGTTCCGACGTAGTTCACGTCGCGCGTCTTAAGCCGTATAATTCGACCGCCTCCTAACCAGCACCGGGTCGGTGCTTCAGCCGCCGAGGGTCATGTGACAGAGCGATGAAGAAGACGTTTTGAGAGGACTTGAAGAAGACGAAGCTCGGGACTTCGCATGCTTACTATGATCTTGTCAGCCGCTGCCAATCTTGTAAATACACTGTAAATATATTTCTTACTTCTTTTCCCCGTAACAATATTAATATTTGAGTACTAAACCACCAAATGGGAGTCCGAGCAGGCCAACTGGCCAATCATCCCCTGTAGTTTGAAATGATTGAAATTCAAGTGAAGCTAATACAAACCTCATTTCCAACGACTGAAAATATCTTAGAAGATTCCAGCCTCTCATTCTTGTCGGAATCCTCCAAGCTTACTAGAAGTTCGGCCTCTGCAGCGGACAGTGGCCTGGTGGGCGATGATGGCTCAGGTGTGGGTGCAGCAGGTGACACGTGCTCTGCTCTGCTCTCCTAGGAGAAACCTGCACCTGTGGAGGAAGAGATCCACACCCTACAGGAGAAACCTGCACCTGTGGTGAAGGTTTCTTCTGTTGGATGTGTCTCTCGGCCATCATGTAGCAGCCAGGTTGATGCTCCTGAGACAGCAGGCAGTTTTCTGCGGAAGTAGACACATGGTGGTACTCAGTGGAAAATCATTGTTTTTGCTCACAACTTTTAACATTCGCCTACCACATGTGTTCAGTATAAGTGAAACAGATATGAGAAAACAACCAAATATGTACATCTTAGTATTTAGAGATAAAAATTGACTGTTGCAAATGAAATAAAAACTGCTACAGAATTCAAACCTGTCTTAAATATCCTGCTGCACAATGCTTTTTCGAGCATTTCCACCCTTTTGCGGAGTTTAACATTTTCAGTTTTCAGCTGCTCATTTGCAGCTTTAAGCACGTCGTTGTCCTTCTCCACTCGCTTGGCCTCGGCTTCCCAGTCTGGGTCACTAGGGTCATCTCTGGGAAACAGAGCATCCATGTGTTCTTTTTGAAAAACTGCTTCTGCTTCTTTCTTCTTCGATCGGCATCGCTTGGTTACCTGCATTTAAAACGGAGATAAATAAATGTGACCAGATAATATTTACTACACTTTTAGAGGGCAGAAACTTGAATAGAGAATTTGTGGTTCAGAAAAATTACAGCATGACCATTTGCATGGCAGGCTGTCATGGAAATGTGGTCATTTTTTTGTAGAAGCAAATTATTTGATACATCAAGGTGTCCTAAAGCTGCTACATGGAGAAAGAAACTGTGTAGGTAACATTAAATTACAGCAAATTCTTTCAACATTGAATTACCATCACTGATATGTTTTTTTCTGAGATGGTGGTGATTATCATTCCCCAAGTACGCAACTAAATCTCAGTTTACAGATGACATGAAATAAATTAGGCTATAGTACTTTCACGATGTGGCAATCAGAAATATATCACAGATTGAAAGCAAGGCAACCTAGATTCCAAAATGCTAGTTTCTGCACGCCAAACACGTGTCAAGCAAAAATGAGCTATACACCAAATTGGCTGCATGTTGCATGATTATGCAATTAGAGCAACTGCATTAATAAGGCACGCAGGTATACGTACGCTATGCACATTCTGTAATGAATTATACATAGACATATTAGTTGGCCTTCATCATATGGTTCTAATAACGTATGATATGTGCAACAAGTTTGATAAGCTGCTTTGCGCGCACTTGAACACATAAATCGACTATAGTGCTATTACGAGGCAATAAACGTGTTTTTGACACAATACGTACCTCACTTACACAAGCTGTACACCTACACAAAAAGAAAGGGTTAGCGAGTCTCCCAACTACGCTCACGTGCAAGGCGTGTCCTTGACCTTTACTCTATATTCATGCCGTTTATGCATGCTGACAAGCACAAAAACAAACTGTAACATTATTTGTGCGCAAATTCCCAACCTCGGCTAAAGAGTCCGCGCTTGAAATCGAGTCGTCGCTGTCCTCGCTGTCATCAGACACCGAACGCGGAGGACCAGGGACACGTTTTCCCGGCCTTTAGGCTTCCTCCCGTGTTTCTAATGGGGAAAAAATGTGAAATCAAACATACATCAAACATGAGCAAATCACACGCACTTAACTCACCAAACAATCGGAGCACTTGTACCTTGAAGTATCCTTCTTGCTGCTCGTCTTGCCAATATACTTGGTGCCATTTTGTAGAGTCAAAATCCAACACATTTTTGGCTCAGAAGTTCTTAATCTGGTTGATACTGACCACAACCTTCATGTCATCGTCGCGGAAGCGCATCAGAGCAAACCTAATTGAGGCTTGCGTCAACTAAAAGACACACGGGGTTCACAAAGCGGCTGAGCAGACAGAGCGACTCGGCTTGACTGGTTCGCAGGCTGGGCTTGTCTTCGTTCGGCCGAGCGCGTATGGCGCGCAGGACACACGTTCGATCGCGGTTGCAGATAAACATTTTCTGTCACTGTAATTTTATAAAACAACTTCTATTGCTTAGCATAAATTTCTTATACATGTTAAATATTATGAAATTGTTTTTAAGGACTTGGCTTAACTAGTTTAACCAAGGAACGTGCTGACAAAAAAAAAGTTCAAACATGCAGCGCTGCCACGCAATGCAGCGTTTCACTTTTAGTGTCAACTGACTGGTTCTATGTCGGTTGTGGTCTGTGACACCACGTGACACGGTGGTCGTTCCTTCCGACGCAAGCCACCACGAGCCTCGTGCATCTGCAAGTTTTCTCTGTTACAGCACGTGCGTCTCGTCGCCCTCACTGTATCATATTCAAAGCTATATATATATATATATATATATATATATATATATATATATATATATATCGATGTAGCTTTCAAAGCTATATATCAATGGGTGACAGTAATTCAGAAGTTGCGTGCTCTGCTCAGCCTCGCTTCAAGAAGCGGAAGCAGTATTTGAAACCTGGAGAACCTTTCGTGGTTCCACGAGCAATGCTCCAGTTCCAGGCAAGAAGCTCCTGCGCGGTTTTAGCCCGTCAATAAACTGCAGACGCAGAGCCAGCAGATTGCTCCTCGGCGGGAGATGATGCAATTATATCAGAAGAGAGCGAATATTGTTACAATCAGTCAACGCGTTGTGCCGACGATGCTGTGTTCACGGAGGACAGAACTACGGAGGAGGCTGCCAGCGGCGCAAGCGATGAAGACAATGCAAGTGATGAAAACACCGCAAATGATGTGGAAGACTTCCTTAATTCTGGTGAATGTTTGCCGAACTCCGAGTTAAGTGTTGTCGATGAAATGGTCGTTTTGATGGCACATTCGACGTCAGCTGGATTAAATTGGACTGACATGGAGAAAGTTGTTCACGTGATGAATCTTCTGCTGGGAGCTGAAGTGCTGCCGTCATCGCAGTATTTGCTGCGAAAAGCAAGGAAAACCTGGAAAGGACAGTTCAGCGCCACTACTTCTGCACATCGTGCAGTACTCATGCTGCAAATCCAACTGGCTGAGACTTCGTTTGCCTAAACTTTGACGCTCAGAATACAGCGCACAATTTCTTTGCAGTATTGAACTTAAAAAACAGTTTGAAGTATAACTTTCAAAGAAGAAATTAGCCGAGACACTTGTGGATTCTCTTAGCAAGAAAAATCGAGGCGGGAGTTCATCACAGAGTTCTGCCGATGCAGCTGTATTGACGGACATCATGGATGGTGCCTTATACCAGAAGCAAATGGAAGGCTGCCAGTGGAGTGACATATCCCTCACTTTCAACACTGACGGCGCCAAAGTATTCAACTGCAACAAGACAGCCTTGTGACCCATCCAGTGTGTAATAAATGAGCTGCCTGTAGCATTGCGTTGGAGCAATGTTTTACTTGGTGGTCTCTGGTTTGGAAAAGGACACCCGGAGATGACTAAATTTTTAGAAGTCTTTGTGAAGGAGGTGCTAGCGACAGGTACCATAAAGTGGCAGTGCAATGAACAAAAGCTGGAGTCAATGATTCATGTGATTTGCTGCTGTGTTGATGCACCAGCAGGTGCAGCAGTCCTGAACTCCAAGCAGTTCAACGATTATTTTGGATGCAGCTTTTGTCTACACAAAGGCGAAAGACACAACGGTAAGTCACAGTTACGTTTTTCTCCTGTATAAATATTGCTTACACTGTAGGCCAGAGTAACCAGCAGTTCCAACTTGACTTCACTATATTAGTCATTCAGTGCAAACTAAATATTCTGAATGCAATTATGTAGCTAACATCAATTCCCATAGTATTTATTACTGAGTAGCCTGTTCTGTGTTTCCTGCAAATAAATATAAATTCCCTGCCGCCTTATATATATATATATATATATATATATATATATATATATATATATACAGCCACTGGCAGACCGCGGGAGGGCGTGGTAGTTTGGACCCCCCCTCCCTTGCCCGAGACATGCAAGCCCTCAGTGTTGAGCGTGCAAGAAGCCCGCCTCCCCCTCTGAAGGCTACCCTGGATCCAGCCCTGCCTTAGCTGTGTGCTGTTACTCCTATATACTGCAATGAAGCTTATGTTAATTACTTGGTCATTTTGTGCTGTGCTATGATTTATGTGAATGCTTTAATATTTCAGGGTCCATGACGTATCCAGTTCAGGGATGTCAAGCGTCAGCTGTACGAACTACAAGCCAGGTCAAGTTGTACATCCGGGTGGCCCTGTCAACTGGTCAACCTTCGCATGGTGTGAAAGGATCCACACCACTTGTACACCTTCCAAAATTCGACTTAGTGAGGGGAGTATGCCCTGACTACATGCACGCAGTCCTTGAAGGTGTTGCCAAACAACTTTTGGAAATTTGGTTAAGTAATGTCCACTCACCAGCATACATTGGGGAGCCATTGAAGTCTCAAAGAGTGACTGCACGGCTGTTGCACCTAAGGCCACCTCAATTTTTTACACGACTGCCACGTACGCTAGACGACCGCAGCATGTGGAAAGCTAGTGAATGGAAGTGTTGGCTTTTATTCTATGCAGTTCCATGCCTTGACGGTATTCTAGAAAGAAAGTACTACGAGCACATGTGCCTCCTCGTCAATGGCATTTTTTTCTTACTGAAGGACAAAATTTCAAAAAATGACTTCAAAGAAGCCATGGGTAACCTTTTCAAATTTGTATATGAGGTTGAAGAGCTTTATGGAAAATTAGCTATGACATTTAATGTCCACCTGCTGCTCCACCTACCGCAGAGTGCACGGCTGCTCGGGCCTTTATGGTCTCATTCAACATTCGTGTTTGAATCGGGTAATGGCACATTGCTGAATTTGATTAGCGATGCAAACGGAGTACCACTCCAGGTTATCGAACGCTTTGCAGTGCGCCTACACCTTTTCCAGCTGCTGCAATCCGTGACTTTTTCTGAGAAGGCACGGGCATTGTGCCAAAAAATGACTGCTGCCAGTGCTTTAGAGAAACCGCCAAACAGGCGGCTTGGCAAGGGGTTCTTTTCTACAGATATCTCAAATGAAGAGCCCGTTTTCCTTGAAAAACTGGGCTATTGTCCCAAGATTGTTGTGGAGCACAAAAGGGTGTGCTTGAAAGGACAAGCTTTCCATGTGCATACCTACCAGAGGACCAAAAGAACATGCAACTCATATTTGAAATCTAAAGATGGTGAGCGCTATGTACTGAACAAAGTTTTTGTACTAGAAGATGGTATGTGTGTCCTTCTGTGTCGGAAGCTTATATGTCTGGAGCACAAAATAGTGAACCACATGCACATTTGTACTGATGTTGGGGATGAAGTGCCTTTGTATGGTGCTGAAGTGGACCGAGTTTGTGTTGCGATGAAAGTTGGAAAAACACTATACATTGCTGACATCTAAAACATGCACGAACGGGAATAGGTGCAACAGGCGCAGAAATTGCAACATATCTGCTTTTGCAGGAGTAGTTGTATGGGCTCACTGTGCATAATATTGTGCCAGCTGTTACATCACTGCTCTGCACATTGGATTACACTTAAACTTTTTTCTGCTTGTGTATAGAGTAGTACATTAGTCCCTAATGTTAGCATAATGTGAGCTTGCAAGGGACACTTAGTATATGTTGTGATTTCTGTTGAGGTAGTTTGTGGTAGAGCACTGCACGGGCTTGGGCTTACCCGAAAGCCCGGGCCCGGCCCGGCCCACGGGCCGGGCCGGGCCGGGTAGAACAGTTTTTTCACGGGCTCGGACGGGGCTCGGGCACGGCGTGTCCTTTTTGACCCAGGCCCGGGCCGGGCTCGGGTTTTTTGACGTTGGCCCGGGCCGGGCTCGGGCTTTCTGGTGGTGTGATATGTAGCGTGCAGCGAGTTATTCTCGGGCGTATCAACTCTGAAAAACATTATTTTTCGGTCTCGGGCAGGGTTCGGGCTGGTTTCGAGTCGGGCTCGGGTCGTGCCTAAGGTAAAGGGGTGGCGGGCCGGGCCGGGCGGGTAACGTAGATTATTTCCGGGCACGGGCCAGGCCCGGGTCGCACCATAAAAGTTTTGATCGGGCTCGGGCGGGCAGCCCAGCGTAAAAACGGGCCCGGGCCGGGCCCGGGCTGAAAAAATCGGCCCGTGCAGTGCTCTAGTTTGTGGTATTTGCAGATGTATGGAGCCACATAGCCCTCTGTTCATTGTATTTGGAAAGCTCAGTAGTTGCACCTTTATTATGTTAATGATCTGGTACATCATTTGCACCACTGTAGAATTCTCAGTATGCCTTGCATTACAGTGCTATTGCTAGCTTACAACTAGATGCTGTATAATGAAATTGTATGTGACAATTATTATGCACAAAGTAGTAAAAGGACTAAATTTGTTTGCAGTCTTTGAAAACTCATACTAGCTACGATTCCTTGTCATCATCATCAACCTATATTTCATTTACACTGCAGGACAGAGGCCTCTCCCTGCGATCTCCAGTTACCCCTGTCTTGCGCTAGCTCATTCCAACTTGGGCCTGCAAATTTACTAACTTCATCACCCCACTTAGTTTTCAGCCGTCCTCAACTGCGCTTCCCTTCTCTTGGCACCCATTCTGTAGCTCTAATGATCCACCTGTTATCTACCCTATGCATTACATGGCCTGCCCAGCTGCATTTTTTCCGCTTAATGTCAACTAGAATATCGGCTATCCCAGTTTGTTCTCTGATCCACACTGCTCTGTAACGTTAGTCCTAATATTTTTCGTTCCATCCCTCTTTGTGCGGTCCTTAACTTGTTCTCGAGCTTCTTTGTTGACCTCCAAGTTTCTGCCTCTTATGTTTGCACCGGTAGAATGCAATGATTGTACAATTTTTTTTCAACGGCAGTGGTAAGCTCCCAGTAAGGATTTGGCAATGCCTGCCGTGTGCGCCCCTACCCAATTTTATTCTTCTGTAAGTTTCTTTCTCATGATCAGGGTCCCCTGTGTTCTTATTTTCTGGAGTGTTAGGTGCCAAAACCAGTTCTGATTATGAGGCACGCCGTAGTGGAGGCCTCCGGATTAATTTTGACCACCTGGGATTCTTTAACGTGCACTACAACGCAAAAACACGGGCGTTTTTGCATTTCGCCTCCATCGAAATGCGGCCGCCGCGGCCGGTATTCGATCCCACGACCTCGTGTTCAGCAGCGCAACGCCTTAGCTAACTAAGCAACCGCGGCGGGTTTGGGTCCCCTGTGAGTAACTGACCTAGATAAACGTACTCCTTTACAGACTCTAGAGGCTGACTGGCGATCCTGAAATCTTGTTCCCTTGCCAGGCTATTGAACATTGTCTTTGTCATCTCCATATTAATCTTCAACCCCACTCTTACACTTTCTCAGTTAAGTTCCTCAACCATTTGTTGTAATTTGTCCCCATTTTTGCTGAATAGGACAATGTCATATGCAAACCAAAGGTTGCCGAAGTATTCACCATTGATCCTCACTCCTAAGCCTTCCCAGTTTAAGAGCTTGAATACTACTTCTAAGCATGCGGTGAATATCATTGGAGAGATTGTGTCTCCTTGCCTGACCCCTTTCTTGGTAGGTAATTTTCTACTTTTCTTGTGGAGAACCAATGCAGCTGTGGAAACTTTGTACATATTCTCCAAGATATTCACGTATGCCTCCTGAACTCCTCGATTATGAAATGCCTCAATTACTCCTGTTATCTCTATTGAATCAAATGCCGTTTCATAATCTATGAGAGCCATATAGAGAGGTTTATTGTACTCTGCAGATTTCTCGATTACCTGATTGACGAAATGGTGGTGATCCATCGTAGAATATCCCTTTCTGAAGCCAGCCTGTGCTCTTGGTTGATTGAAGTGTGATGATGATGATGATGATGTGCGGTGTTTTATGGCGCAAGGGCAGTTATGGCCAAAGAGCGCCATGCCAGTGTTTGTGAGTGTGCAGTGGAGCGATGAATTCTGAGAAGTAGATGAAGCGTGGCTGTAAAAGCGCCTAAAAATAATCGCTGTAAAGTGCGTAAAATATACATGTACTAAAATCATGGCAATGACATGAGGTGTACTATGAAATGAAGAATGCATTGAGAGGTAATGACACGATATTTAAAATATTTAAGATGCAGTAATTGGCAAGAAGCACTACTGCCTAAACAGAGCCCTTGAACCACAAGGGCCTGGAGGCATGTGCTATAAAAAACTATCACAGCGGCATCCTCTCGAGAGAGGATGTGCTACGAACTAGTTGGGCAAATAACATGCAGGACCACATCGTTCAAAAAATCGACGACTGCTTTGGCATTAAAAATCGGTTCTTCGCCAAGAAATATAATGGGGTGAAGCGGGACATGATATCGGTACGCTTGTGGAAAATATTTCTTTCTTTCTGTTTCGGCTTCCCGGCACTCCACGAAGACATGGAGGACGGTCAGCCTCTCACTACATCTACCACAGGTTGGAGGATCATTTCCATTCAACAGAAAATTGTGAGTACCGTATGTGTGTCCTATTCTTAGACGACAGAACAGGACATCAGTTCGTCGTGTTTTCGTTGCGGGTGACCAGAAACCTAACTGTGGCTTAATTAAGTGAAGCTTATTATTTGTTTCAGCGTCCCACAAGCGCTGCCAGTGGTCGCGCAGTTTTCTTCGCAGAAAAGGCTTCAGATCTGCGGGAGGAATAGTAGCCGCATGATTAATAGCTTGCGATGTAGTTGATGTGGCCAACTGGTCTACAAGCACATTACCCTCAATGCCTCTATGGCCAGGCACCCAGCATATAGTCACATGCTGGTTAGATATATACGCTCTGCATAAACTGGAATAGAGCTCAGTAAGTACAGGATTTTTGTTTTTACAGAGTAACATCAGAGCTTTCACCACGCTTAGGGAGTCTGTAAATATAATTGCTTTTTGAAGTTTTGATGCCCTTATATGATTCACAGCCGACAATAGTGCATAGGCCTCAGCCGTAAAGATACTCGTTTCCGGGTGGAGTACACCGGATTCCGAAAAGGATGGGCCGACGGCTGCATAAGATACCCCGGCATGTGACTTGGAAGCATCTGTGTAAAACTGTGTACACAAGTATTTAGATTGGAGTTCTAAGAAATGCATTTTAATGTGTGCCTCTGGCGCGTGTTTAGTGACCTCTACGAACGATGTGTCACACTCTATGAGTTGCCAGTGCCACGGCGGCAACAGTTTCGCTGGAGCCATAGGACATTGTTCAAGCAGTGGAACACCCATTTCCTCACTAAGATTCCTCACACGCAAAGAGAACGGCTTTCTCGCTGCAGGTCGATTATGGAAGAGTGTGGCATCGGTCACGTCATTTATAGTTGAATAAGAGGGATGTTCAATGTTTGCTTGTACCTTCAGAAAATATGTAAAACTGCTGTATGACCGCTGCAAATGAAGTGACCGCTTGATTTGACTCTACGTAGAGGCTCTGGATTGGACTTGTCCTGAAAGCACCGGTCGCAAGGCGGATACCCAGATGGTGAACGGGGTCTAGTATTTTTAATGCACTTGGCGTTGCGGAATTACACACTACAGCTCCGTAATCGAGGCGTGAGCGGACAAGACTTTTATAGAGGTTAAGCAGACACTTTCGATCACTACCCCAAGTCGTACGCGGCAGAAGCTTTAAAAGGTTCATTGTCTTCAGGCATTTTGCCCTCAGATACTTAATATGAGGAATAAATGTAAGCTTCGAATCTAAAATAATGCCTAGAAACTTATGCTCGCTGCTCACAGAGAGCGCATCTCCTTTGATTTCTATACTGGGGACAGGCGTTATGCCTCTCTTGTTTGTAAAGAGTACGCAAGTGCTCTTCTGGGCGTTTACTTTAAAACCGTTCTCATCTGCCCATTGGGACAATCTGTTTATTCCCAGCTGCACTTGTCGTTCGCAGATGGCAATATTGCATAACTTGAAGGCTATCTGCACATCATCGACATAAACAGAATAAAACATAGTGCGTGGGATGACTGTGTGCAGGGAACTCATTTTTACAATAAATAGTGTGTAACTAAGCACGCCCCCTTGTGGCACACCGGTCTCTTGGGTGAATGACTTAGAAAGAGCGTTACCCACTCTTACGCGGAATGTGCGATTCGATAGGTAACTTTCAATTGTGTTTAACATGCTGCCACGGACACCCATCGCAGAGAGATCTCGGAGAATGCCGTAGCGCCATGTCGTGTCGTAAGCTTTTTCTAGGTCGAGGAACACTGAAAGACAGAACTGCTTATGTATAAAAGCGTCTCTGATACAAGACTCAATGCGAACAAGGTTGTCTGTTGTGGACATACCTTCCCTGAAACCACATTGGAAGGGGTCTAGTAATTTGTTATTTTCAAGGAAACAGATTAAGCGCCTGTTGACCATTTTTTCAAATAGTTTGCACAGGCAGCTTGTTAGCGCTATTGGCCTGTAGCTGCTGGCTAGGGACGGGTCTTTGCCTTGTTTAAGCACCGGAATGACTATAGCTTCCTTCCACGAGGACGGGATATATCCATGCGCCCACATGACATTGAAAAGATACAGGAGTGTTTTAAGCGCTTCAGGATTCAGGTACTTAATCATTTCATACATGACACGATCACCGCCTGGCGCCGAGTTTTGCAGCAAGCGAGGGATGCTTTGAGTTCAGTTAAAGTAAATGGATAGTTGTAGGCCTCACTCGATGAACCTTTACGTTTTAGGGCCTGTCGCTCTTCGCATTCTTTAACTCTCAGAAATGCTTGTGTGTAGTGGGACGCACTGGAGATATATTGAAAGTGTTCGCCCAGACAACCAGCCTGATCTTCCAGGCTCTCTCCTTGAGTACTTACTAAGGGGAGTGGGTGTACCTCCCGGCCTTTTAATTTATTTACTCGATTCCACACTTTCGTCTCATCCGTGTAAGAATTTATACTGGAGATGTACTTCTCCCAACTCTCCCTTTTAGTACGTCGACGTGTTCTTCTAGCCTGAGACTTTATTTGTTTGAAACTAATCAAGTTTTCGGCGGCTGGAGAGTCGCGAAGTCGTCCCCAAGCTTTGTTTTGATTTTTCCGTGCTTCCTTGCATTCTTCGTTCCACCACGGGATACGACGTTTATTAGCCAGTCCGTTAGTTTGACGGATGCATGTTGTGGCAGTCTCAATTATAAAGCCTGTTATATATGCTACAGCATCGTCTATATTTAAAGAGTCAATATCATCCCTGCTTAAATACGTTTGTTCTTGGAAACTTTCCCAGTTAGCCGAGTCAACCTTCCATCGGGGAATGTGTGGGAAACATAGATCTTGTTTTGTCAGTTTTAACATGATTGGGAAGTGGTCGCTCCCAAAAGGGTTCTTCACAACTGACCACTCCAGATACGGAATCAGTGTACTCGATACGATACTTAAATCTATGGAGGAGTATGTGTTGTGCGCCATGCTGTAGTAAGTTGGCTCTGTCTTATTAAGTAAACATGCTCCTGAAGAAAAGAGAAAGTTTTCAATCAGGCGTCCTCTCGCATCGCAACGAGAGTCTCCCCACAATGTGTTATGTGCATTTAAATCTCCGACAACTATGTATGGTGCCGGAAGTTGATCTATGTAGTTCTGGAATTCAGTTTTATTAAGATGATAATTAGGAGGGATGTATATAGAGCTAACAGTGACTAGCCTGTCAAACAATACCCCTCGGACAGCAACTGCCTCTAGGGGCGTACGAAGTTTCAGTTCTCGACAGGCAACACCTCTGTCAACTACGATAGCAACACCACCGGATGACACGAAGGTGTCATCGCGGTCTTTGCGAAAGATGGCGTATTGCCGGAGAAAGCCTGTGTCTAGTTGGTGAGGCTTTAAGTGTGTTTGGACGGATGCCCGCCGAAGAGAGCTTAGACTATGACAAGGTGAAAAACACTTTATTACAAAGATTCCGGCTAACTGCTGAGGGTTTCCGCGAAAAGTTCAGGTCATGCAAGCCGGAAGACGCGGAAACTGGAAAACAGTTTGCATGTAGATTGACAAATTACTTTGAAAGATGGATGGAGTTGTCGGAGGCCAACAAGACATATGAAGGGGTGCGGGACAAGGTCGTAGGAGAGCAATTTCTCGCCAGGTGCAGCGACAGTCTGGCGGTATTCCTCAAAGAGAGGAAATTAAAAACAGTGGAGAAGATGGCAGCGCACTCAGATCAGTTTGTAGAGGCGCAGGGTCTAAGGAATTTAGGAAAGAGCGGCAAGGATGCGCCGATGGCAGCTGCAGGTGAGACGAGGAATCGGGGTCCAATGAACAGGCAAGGGACGCCCCAAAGATGTTTTCTTTGTAACCGGCTGGGACATATAGCAATGAACTGTCGGGCGAAGGATAGTAGACGTGGTCCACCAGTGGTTTGCCAGCTATGTCAAAAGAGAGGGCATGGAGCGCACGAATGCAGATCAGGATACGCAGACAAAGCTGCATGTATGATGAAAGGTAAAGAGGTTGAGACGAGAGAAAAGAACATGCCCGTGGTGGAGGGAGAAGTTCAAGGACGCAGGGCCACAGTTTTGAGAGACACGGGGGCGAACACAGTATTGGTTAGGGAAAGTCTGGTGCCGTCAGAGAACATGACCGGCTATTTCAAACCAGTCATTTTGGCGGACAGGTCCGTTAAGTATTTGCCAGAGGCACAAATTCAAGTTTCGACACCATTTTTTACGGGATTAGTCACAGCTAGGTGTGTAAAAGATCCTCTGTTTGACTTGATTTTGGGAAATGTATCAGGGGTGAGAAGGGCAGATGACCCAGACCCTAACTGGAAGAGGACAGATGATTTAGAGGAGAGGAAAAAGCCAGAAGCGCCAGAAGAGGAGACACCTGAGGTAGAGGTAACAGCGGTAGCACAAACGCGAGCTAGGAGTAAGAATACTAAACCCGTAACACCATTGCCGGTCACGAACATTAAGGGGTTGAGCATAACGGCGGCTGAATTCAAGAAATTACAGGAGAAAGACGAGTCGTTACAGAAGTGCATACAGAAGATAGGAGAAGTAGTACGAAGGAAAGGAAGTCGAAACCTGGTGGAGTTTTTCAAGAAGAAAGATTTATTGTACCGGAGGTGTGTGTTCAACTCGGGAAGAGAGGTGCAGCAGTTGATGGTCCCGAAGAAGTTGAGAGACAAAGTACTGAAGTTAGGGCACGATAATGCAATGGCAGGCCACCAGGGAATAAAAGACTCTTTAGAAAAAATAACAGAAGATTTCTTTTGGATCGGGGTACAGAGCGACGTGAGGAGATACGTCAGGTCATGCGATGTATGTCAAAAGACTATGGCTAAGGGGAAAAACAAGAAGAAGATGAGTGTGTGCACGATTGCTGAAGGGAAGGACACAGGCAGACTAGATAGTACCCGTGACGTCGGAAAGAAAAAGCTCACGACGGGAGAACCCTTGATTCAGGTTAACCGGGATAAGAGCACGTACAACATCCCGATCGAGCTTTCTGTACCCGAAGAGCGGAAGAGAGTGGAGAAAGTAGTTTCACCTCGGAAAGATAGGAGGTTGATAGGTGACGTGGAGTCCAGGGAGTACCAAACACTAGGCATGATGGGACAGTGTGACTCCGAGAAAAAGGGCGAAGGAGGTAGATACCCAAATGGCCCCAGACGTGTAACGCGTAAGCGTAGAAAGAAGTTTCGCAAGAGGTGGAAAAAATAGGGCAGATATAATGGTCAGAATCAAAAGGAAAAACATTTAGGAATGGCACGCGGAAGATTGCAGGACTCGGAAATGTGTATAGAGAGGAAAGAATTGAAACAGTACCTATGTAGATATAGAGTAGATAGAGTATTGTAAAACATGCTTTGATGCAAAGTTTATTCATGTAGAGTGTTTCGAAACATTAACTAGTGAACGTTGCGAACAGTTGAGTGAAGTGCATTATTTGGTGAAAAGTGCAGAAAGTGAACTCTTAAACACGGTGAACAGTGCGTCTGGTGAATTGTGCGCAATAGTGTGGTGTTGTGTAGTGTATCGAGTCTTCGCACGAACCAGCACCAATGTCACTACGAGGAGTCACAGTCATCACCTGAAGGCCAAGAGTGAGCAGTTTTTTGAGAAAAAACTCTTGAAGAGGGGGCCTATGTCACATGTAAGAGGCCACCTGTGGCGCGAAAAAGAAGAGGAGCACGCGATGCCCGGTGTTCCGAACGGCGCGAGCGCGCGAGGCGCACGAACCGAGGCATAGTCGAGGGATGAACGGCGCTGTCCGTTGAGTTTCAACGTGGCACCGGGTCAGGAAGGTCGCATCTCCAGCTATGCTCTGGCGACGGGAGACTTGGGGGTCTGGTTGAGTCCGCGACGCTGGCCGTTCAAGGTGTGGCCGTCGACCTCGGCAAGTTCGGGCGAGGCTCCTGGACGGGCTGC
This sequence comes from Dermacentor silvarum, assembly GCF_013339745.2. Taxonomy (NCBI): domain Eukaryota; kingdom Metazoa; phylum Arthropoda; class Arachnida; order Ixodida; family Ixodidae; genus Dermacentor; species Dermacentor silvarum. The sequence goes on along the minus strand of NC_051160.1, from coordinate 175,250,746 downwards.
AGCTTCTCACGGCAGGACCAGGCACCCCAGAGAGGATCCCCCTTCTGTGGCAGACCGGCACGTTCTAATCTCCTCGGGATGACACGTCGGCACTCCTGAAGAAGTTGCGACGCATCCCGACGCTAAGCCTAGGCAGGTGGGCCTAAGCAACGCCGAGCGTCATCGCTGACGAGCTGACGAGCTCATCACCGACAAACCGACGAGCTCACCGCCGAAAAAGAGACAACGCGAGTCGTCAGCACCTACGGCAGCAACAACACCCGAATGAACACGACTTGGACCCGACGTGAGGAACGTCAAGTCGGCGGCCCGTAAGAGTACACGTTTTTGATATCGACGCAGCTAGGCCGGGGCCAGGGTGGTCAGACTTTTAAGAACAAAGGCTAGGACTGACCTAGAGACTTTAAGGCGGAGCGAGGCTCCAGAAATGAGATAGTTGTTTGCTAGTAGTGTTGCATTAAGTTAGAGATTTGGATTTTCTATTAAGCAAGCTTTTTCGTTGAGTTATGTCTAGCTTCGCGTGTCTTTAGTTTTGACTTTCGGTTTCAGTGTTGTGTGTTGCATGCTTCTACCACTCCTGTATATATTAAATCTTCGTTTGCCGTGTCGCCAGTCGTCTCTCTCCTCCATCGAGAGTAGCGCATGCTCGCAGCTCTCCGCACTCCCAAGTAAAGGTGACATACTTATAAGACTGTGTTAATTCTACGGTGACATGCGAGATAGTATAAGGGAACAGGAGAGGATTACGTTTTCGGTTGAACGACACGAGTTTGCATTTATCGGGGTTTACTTCCATGAGCCATCGGTTACACCAGTTCTGGGCGCAGTTTAGGTCACTTTGGAGAGCTAGTTGATCAGAGAGGTTATTAACTGTGCGATAGATAACACATTCATCGGCAAAGATACGGACGTTACAATAGACATGTGTTGGTAGGTCATTAATATATATATATATATATATATATATATATATATATATATATATATTAGAAATAGGAGGGGACCAAGGACTGACCCTTGCGGTACGCCTGATGTTACCGGAAGAGAACTAGAGGCTTGATTATTAACGCGAACAAATTGGGTACGGTTAGTCAGAAATTCCTTTATCCACTGCAATATGTCAGGATGTAAATTTAACAAAGAAAGATTTAGTATCAACCGCTTGTGAGGCACCTTATCAAAGGCTTTCGCGAAATCCAGGAAGACTGCGTCAGTTTGGAGGTTAGAATCAAGGTTTACATGCAAGTCATGGACCAAAATAGCTAATTGTGTTTCACAGGATAAGTTCTTACGGAATCCGTGTTGAGAAGGATGAAATAAATTAGTAGAGTCAAGAAAATTCATTATGTGAGAGTAGATGACATGTTCCATGATTTTACATGGCACACTTGTTAAAGAGATGGGGCGGTAATTGACGGACGATTCTTTGTTACCCGATTTGAAGCCCGGAACGACCTTCCCGACCTTCCAATCGCTGGGTATGCTACCTGTGGAAAGAGATTGCGTGAACAGTAATGATCGATACACTGAGATGGCATGTCGAGTATTTTTTAACAGTTTGCTGGTGATTTCTTCAATACCTGCAGAAGATGACATCTTAATATTTTCAATGATACAGGTGATGCCATGCGCAGAGAATGTGACTGATGGCATAAGTGATCTAGGTTGGCCAGTTGGGACGGATGGTGGCATATCGGTTTCGTTTGTGAAGACGGATGAGAATGCAGTGTTAAACATGTTTGCACATTTAACGTCGCTCACTTCCTCACCAAGTGTGTTAATAAGTGTGATGATCGGTGCCTTATCAGGGTTTAGAACTTGCCCGAACTTTCTACGGTTATTGGTTAAGACCTTCGGCAGGTCAGTTTGAAAGAATGCGCGTTTGGCATAATAAATGGACTGTAAATATGTTGACTCGGCCTCGTATTATTTATTCCATGCGCATGCGCTCGTCTTTCGTTTTGCTGCACGGAAAAGGCGCTTCTTTTTGTTCTCAATTGTTTTCAATGACTTTGAGAACCATGGTTTGTTATGTTTGGCACGAAATGTAATGGTGGGAATAAATTTGGTTGTTAGTTCTGTAATCTTGGTTTTGAAAGTAAGCCAGTTATGTTCAATTGATCGGTCATGGAAACACCCTTCGAAGTTTGGAAAAAAAGCCAGCAATTGGTTATTGATTTCATTGTAATTGTTTTTGTCGTAAAGGCGAATCTTTTTATGGAACGTTTGGCGCGATTCCGGGATGAAGGCGAAAGTAGCATGCAGAACATTGTGGTCGCTAATTTCGCGGAGATAAGTAAGAGTTGATAAAGTTTCAGGGTGATTAGTTAGTATGAGATCCAAGAGTTTGACGATTCACGTACGACGCGTGTGGGTTTTGTTACTAACTGGGTGAGATTGAAATTTAGACACACGTCAACGAAGTTAGTTATTCCTGTAGTGCTTGTTGGTGTTAAGTTCTGCCAGTCAATAGACGGAAAATTAAAATCGCCAAAAAGAAGAATGCGCGCGTTGGGATGTGTAGCATTAAGTTGATTTAGGCTATCATTTAGGGTACAAGCAATACTTGTATTGCTGTGGGGGGGGGGGGGGGGGGTCTGTAGCAGACACCTAGTATGACGGTTTGGGGTGCATAACGGCAGATTACCCATAGTATTTCAAGCTCTGATGGGATGTTAATGACCGAACAGGGCAATTGGTGGTTAGTGGCAATTAGAACACCTCCTCCTCTGGTGCCCTTGCGGTCTTTACGGAAAATATTAAAGTTAGGTAGGTCGGCTAAAACTTCTGTATCGGTGATGTCGTCTGTCAGCCATGTTTCCGTTAGTATAAGTATGTTGCTGGCAGATGATAAAACAAGATTACAAATGTGCTCGTGCTTGGGGAGGAAACTGCGTATGTTTGTAAAGATAATAGAAAAAGAGCTGGTAATTTACCACGAGGACTGTTACGAGGAAGTTTAGTTACATGACGACGGGCCGTATGCTATGCTATTTCTTTTATCGTCTGCGATGCCTCGTCGAATACATATCACTTAGGGCCAATTTATTTATTTATTTATTTTGTACTGAAGGCAGTGGGCCACGGTGCTGGTGAAGGAAGAAGAAAAGTGACGCTTGCTCGCCCGCTTCGCCATAGCTCCCTTTGACTTGTTTCGGTCTACCGTTGAAACTCTAGATCGAGTGCTGCTAGGCAAACATCCCCATTGCATCTGGTGGAGGCGCTGGGTTTCTCTTCCGCATCCTGGAACTCCGCAGTCGGACGCTACCACCAGCTCCTGCGATGACTGATCCCGGACCGTCCCAGGCTGCTGCTCCCGTACCCCCGACCATTGTCTGCCCTGGCGTCATCCGGCAGCGCGATCCTGCTATATTTAGCGGAGCAGACGACCTCGACGTCGAGGACTGGCTCCCCGAATACGACCGTGTAAGCGCATATAAGTGGGCCGTCCGCGATAAGCTCACTAATGTAGGCTTTTATTTGACGGGCGTGGCGAACCTATGGTTCAGAAATCATGAATCAAGTTATACCACCTGGTCCGCTTTTACGAGCACTTTGACTGAGGTCTTCGGCCGTCCCGCCGTTCGCCGCCTTCGTGCTGAGCAGCGGTTGCGTGGTCGGGCTCAACGCAATGACGAGAGCTTTACCAGCTACGTTGAAGACGTGCTCTCGCTCTGCCGGCGCGTCAACTCATCCATGGACGAAGCTGACAAGATCAAGTACATCATGAAAGGCTTCGATGACCCCGCCTTCCAGATGCTCGTCGCCAAGAGTCCCCAGACGGTAGCCGAGGTGATTCAGCTCTGTCAGCAATACGACGAGCTGCGCAAGCAGCGTGCCGCAACACGTTGTGCTGCTCAGCAGGATACCGCGGATCTCGCTCCCTTGGATTTCAGCCGCGACGCTGCCGACATTTCTGCTTTAATGCCGCAAATAAAGCAGTTCATCCGCCAGGAAGTCACGCGGCAACTGTCTCTGGCGACTAGCCCTCCTGAGCCGGTGACATCCTTGGTTCCTTCGCTTCGTCAGGTGCTTCAAACGCAAGTTGCTGAGGCTCTACCACCTGCCCCTCATCCGCAGCCTGTTGTTGGACCACTGACGTACGCCAACGTTGTCGCCCGGCCTTATGTTCATCCGGCTCCTGACGCCTACCGGACCACCGGAACTTTCGATGTACCGCCACCACCTTCACGTCCGGTTCCGGCTCCTTACTCGACCGCTGGATCCCCTGTCGTCTCCGTGGCGCACTCCTGATAACCGGCCAATATGCTATTCCTGTGGTTTCCCGGACCACGTAGCGCGATTCTGCCGCCGTCGCAACTACCGTTTCCCTGACAGTGGGAGCGCCTCCGGCTACATGCCTGCTCAACTTCCGCGTCATGATGTGTCTAATCTTCCTCCGGACTCGTCTTCTAGTCGCCGCCCCTTCGATTCACGCCGGTCGCCCTCCCCACGTCGTCGATCCCTTTCCCCCATGGTTCGTCGACTCAGTCCAGCCCGCGAGGAAAACTAACAGTCGCAGTTCCCGAGGCAAGGACTGCGTTTACGTCCAACATTTCAAGGCCTCATTTTTCTCCTGCGAACGAAATTGAACTGTCCGTAGATGGCGTCACCGTACACGCACTTATTGACACCGGAGCCGCCGTTTCTGTTATTAGTGAAAAGTTTTGCCGCAATTTGAACAAAGTGACCACTCCACTTACCTATCTATCGCTGCGTACGGCAACCTCGCATTGCATTCAGCCTTCAGCATCATGCCCAGCACGGGTCGTCATTCAGGGCGTTTTGTATGTTGTCGAACTGGTCGTCTTATCCCGCTCCTCGCACGACGTCATTCTTGGATCGAATTTCCTATCTGTAAATCAAGCTGTTGTCGACTGCGCTCGTGCCGAACTTACGTTGTCAGTGCCGTGCATTGACCCTGACGACCACCATTCTACTAAAGTTGTTGCTGCCTCGGACATCGACATCGCACCTTTTTCAGCCGCTCTGGTCCCTGTGTCGTGTGACTCTGTCACGAATTCATCTGACCAGAGTGGCAAGATGGGCTTGTTGGTTCATCATGAAGGCTGTATTTCAGCGCTTAGTAAGGACGAGGACAAAGAAGGAGCGCATGTGTGTCCGTACGTCTCCTTCTTTGTCCTCGTCCTTACTAAGCGCTGAAATACAGAATTCATCTCTTTTGTTTACGCCGTCAGCCTCTTGTGCGAGCCGTCGGAACCTTCTGCTTCCTTTTGCTATCGTCACTTTTTGCGGCGGTTCTGCTGGCCTTTACGTGTGCAATCCTTCCGCGTGCCCTTCATCCATACTCCGCGGCGAGTGCCTGGGGAGCTCTGAATATTTCGACTGCGTCCTCCCGGCTACCATGTTTGACGATGCGGCATCCCTTCCACTTTGCGCCGTCCCTCCTCCTGGCGCGACCGATGCCCCTGTGGACGTCTTCGCTCATGCCGTCGACTCGGCACTCACACCTGTCCAGCACGCGGAAATTATCAAGCTCCTCCAGTGTTTTCGGGCCTCATTCGACATTGGCCAACCGTCCTTGGGTCAAGCGTCAGCAGTCGTTCACCATATCGACACCGGTCAACAAACCCCTTTGCGCCAGCGTCCGTATCGTGTGTTGGCCGCTGAACGCCGGATCCTCGACCAGCAGGTTGACGACATGCTGCAGCGTGGCATCATCCAGCCCTCTAACAGTCCCTGGACATCTCCGGTTGTCCTCGTTAAAAAGAAAGACGGCTCCATAAGGTTCTGCGTCGACTATCGCCGCCTTAACTGCATAACGCGCAAAGATGTCTACCCTCTGTCGCGCATCGACGATGCCTTGGACAGCCTACAGGGCGCGGAATTCTTTTCCTCGCTGGATCCCGGGTACTGGCAAGTGCCGATGGCAGAGGCCGATCGCCAAAAGACAGCCTTTGTAACACCTGATGGCCTATATGAATTCACCGTCATGCCCTTCGGCCTCTGCAACGCGCCTGCCACTTTTGAACGAATGATGGACACCAATCTCCGAGGCCTGAAGTGGAACACGTGCCTTTGTTACTTAGATGACATTGTAGTTTTTTCTATCGACTTTGCGTCACACCTCAGCCGCCTCGAGCAAGTCCTTGCGTGCCTCACCGCTGCAGGACTGCAGCTAAATTTGAAGAAATGCCACTTCGGCGCTCGCAAGCTTACTATTCTCGGTCATGTGGTCTCAAAAGACGGTATCCTCCCGGACCCTACGAAACTTAGTGCCGTGTGCGCGTTCCCCAAGCCAACTACCCTGAAAGAGCTTCGCAGCTTCATCGGCTTATGCTCATATTTCCGACGCTTCGTCCGCAATTTTGCCTCCTTGACCACGCTTCTTACCGGCCGTTCTGAGCTACCGGACTGGTCCCCGGCATGTGACGACGCATTTCAAGAACTGCGCCGCCTTCTCACTTCACCGCCAGCACTGCGCCACTTCGATCCCTCTGCTCCAACCGAAATTCACACGGACGCTAGTGGTGTCGGACTAGGCGCTGTTCTTGCACAGCGCAAGAATGGCTTCTATGAGTACGTCGTAGCGTATGCGAGCCGCACCCTTACCAAATCTGAGGCGAACTACTCGGTTACTGAAAAGGAATGTCTGGCTATTATTTGGGTTATCGCAAAATTCAGACCTTACTTGTGTATGAGCGCCCTTTTGACATCGTGACGGACCATCATGCCCTATGCTGGTTGTCGTCACTCAAAGATCCAACTGGTCGGCTTGCTCCTTGGGCATAACGCCTACAAGAATACGACATCCGTGTTGTCTATCGCTCAGGCCGAAAACATTCCGACGCAGACGCTCTTTCCCGGTCACCCCTGTCACCTGATCCTATCTGCTCGTCTGTTTCCGCCTGCGGTGCCTTCGCCCTCAAAATTTCCGACATGCCATCAGAGCAGCGCAAGGACCCATGGATCTGTTCGCTTCTAGATTTCCTGTCTAGCCGGTTGCCAGCGCCGACCTCTCGGACGCGCCGTCGCCAAGCCACGCACTGTATTATTCGGGATAACCAGCTTTACCGCCGCAACTTCAACTCCAGCGGCCGCAAGTGGTTGCTTCTTATTCCCCGACACCTTCGCTCCGACATCTGCGCCCCTTTCCACGATGACCCACAATGCGGCCACGCTGGGGTATTGATGACATACTCTCGTCTCCAGGTTCGGTACTACTGGCGCGGTATGTACCGTTTCCTTCATCAGTATGTACGGTCTTGCCCCCTGTGCCAACGCCGCAAGACGCCACCTAAACATGCTGCCGGACCCTTGCAGCCTTTACCATGCCCCGCTCGAGCGTTCGACCGCGTAGGCGTTGACCTATACGGTGAAGTCTAGGGTTTGACGAAAACTCGTCTGACGAGGAAAGAACTTGTCTGTATAAACGTACACTCACCAACTTAAGAACACAAAAACAACAGATTGACCTTTCGGCGCCCACTACGGGTGCCTTGTTCACAATGAACGATGCATGGTGATCTTTATCAGGCCGATGAGAACAAGGAAACGGGCGTCTCTCCTCTATGCACGAGGCGTGAGCGAGTCAATGTCAAGAATTTTCAAAGATTATGATGTACAAATCTGCCACGTCCCTTCAAGCAAGCTAAAACAGCAACTCGTCCGAGTCAAAGACAGCCTCGAAAAAGAAAAGTATCCCGGCGTCATCTGCAAAATTCCTTGCCAGGACTGTCAGGCGTGCTACGTAGGCGAGACGGGAAACTTTAAAAGAAGGCTACAGCAGCACCGCAATGATGTAGCCAAAGGACACACGGTTTCCAGCGCCCTAGCAGAGCATCACGAGAAGACTGGTCATAGTATTAACTGGCATTCGGCTTCCATCATCGAAAGAGAGAATAAATTATCATCGCGATTGCTTCTCGAATCATTTTGCATACAATCTACGACTAACACAATAAACCGGACACGGGGCCCCCTCCCTGAGTTGTACGCAAGTGCCTTACGTCTACCGCCGCTTATATAATAAAGATCACCGTGCATTCGTTCATTGTGAACAAGGCACCCGTACTGGGCGCCGAAACGTCAATCTGTTGTTTTTGTGTTCTTCAGTTGGTGAGTGTACGTTTATACAGCCATGTTCTTTCCTCGCCAGACGAGTTTTCGTCCAACCCTAGACTTCATTTCACTTCGCGAAAAGCATGGACGGTCCACCGTAACGAAGATGCGACAGTTTGGGTCCCTCAAGTCGAAGTTGGCATCTTTTCAATGCCACCTACAATTCAACCTGCGATGTAAAGCCCACAGCATCATCCCGAAGTCACTTCACCTACCCTTCTTGGTTCGTACGCCGTTTGGGAAGCATGTCATATCACGCTGCGAGAAGCTCCTTTTACAAGCCCGCATCCTTGAAACGAAGGCTACCATAAAGCGCTTGGAGAACGATGTTTTCTTTAGCCAACACACACTTGAGCGCATCGCCCCCACGGAATTCCACGATATTTTATTCTACTCTAATGGAACAGCTACGGCGACTTCGACATAAAAGAGAAAGGTGGCAGGAAAAGAAGTTTTCGTCTCTGCTAAACAAATGTCAGCCTCCTGACAACCAAGCTGCTGTTTGCAACTTGTCGTCACAGCACCTTGATACCGCCGAGCTTCATCTGCTAAGCCGCGGCCTGAACTTCAACATTGGTACCACGCCAAGTATGCGGAAGATGGCTTGTGCAGTTGAAGAGGCAGTACGTCAAGTCGAGCCCTCTCTGCAACGTGAAGCACGCACCCGCGCTATTGGGGCTCTTTCAAAGCTTCGTAATGCTAGGACCTCAAGCATCAGCCAACCCGATAAAGCAGCCATTAAAAGACTGAAAAATAACAAAGCTATAGTCATCTTGCCTGTGGACAAGGGGAATGCCGCGGTTGTCATGAAACGGGATGACTACGTTTCGAAGATGACGGAGCATCTCCAGGACCTGACCACATATTCGAAGGTCAACCGGGACCCCACAAGACCGCGTCAGAACTTCAGAAGCTACTGACTGACGTTTTCAAGTTTGTGCCACCCGAAAAGAAGCACATGTATAACAAGCTGCTGTGCCACAACGGCTCAGCTCCTGCAATATACGGCCTGCCCAAGGTTCACAAGCCCAATGTCCCGCTGCGGCCTATAGTAGACTACACTCGCTCTCCGTTGCATCGTCTCTCTGGCTATCTCCATGGTGTGCTCTGACCCCTCGTCGGACGTACGTCAACGTACGTAAAGGACTCCGCTGATTTTGTCGACAATGTCAGGAACGTGACTTTAGACAGCGAAGACGTCATGGTCTCCTTTGACATTTAGTCTATAATCACACGCATACCTGTGGATTATGCTGTGGACTGCTGCCGAAGAGCATTGCAAAACGACACATCTCTGCCCTTGCGCACCCCATTCGAAGTCGACGACGTGTGCCGCCTATTGGAGTTTTGCTTACGCAACACATACTTTTCATTTAATGGATCATTTTACAGGCAGGTGTTTGGAACGGCAATGGGAGCGTCGGTGTCAGTGTCTTGTGCCAACATTGCCTTGGAAGCCCTCGAAGATAAAGCCCTCACGACGTTCCAGCCTGTTCCAAAATTGTTCCTGTATTATGTCGACGATTGTTTTTCCTTTATCCGCCACGAAGACGTCGCACCTTTTCTGCAGCACCTGAACTCTTTCCAAAGCACAATAGATTGCACCGTTGAAGAAGAAGTTAATGGTCGCCTGGCTTTCCTTGACGTTGAAGTCATGCGTACTGCATCAGGCCTTTCAACAAGCGTTTATCGGAAGCCTACCCACACAGGGAAATATCTGCACTTTGATTCGGCCCATCCCGTTGGACACAAACGATCTGTTGCCTCTACACTGTTCACCCGTGCATTCCGATTGTGTTCGACTACTGACGCACTTAGAGCTGAGTTGAAGAGGGTGACGCAGGATTTGGTCAGCAATGGCTACCCCCACCAGTTTATAAAGACTGAAGAAAAGCGTGCCGCTGAACCCCCTATCAGGCCGATGAGAACAAGGAAACGGGCGTCTCTCCCCTATGCACGAGGCGTGAGCGCGTCAATGTCAAGAATTTTCAAAGATTATGATGTACAAATCTGCCACGTCCCTTCAAGCAAGCTAAAACAACAACTCGTCCGAGTCAAAGACAGCCTCGAAAAAGAAAAATATCCCGGCGTCATCTACAAAATTCCTTGCCAGGACTGCCAGGCGTGCTACGTAGGCGAGACGGGAAACTTTGAAAGAAGGCTACAGCAGCACCGCAATAATGTAGCCAAAGGACACACGGTTTCCAGCGCCCTAGCAGAGCATCACGAGAAGACTGGTCACAGTATTAACTGGCATTCGGCTTCCATCATCGAAAGAGATAAGAAATTATCATCGAGATTGCTTCTCGAATCATTTTGCATACAATCTACGACTAACACAATAAACCGGACACGGGCCCCCTCCCTGAGTTGTACGCAAGTGCCTTACGTCTACCGCCGCTTATATAATAAAGATCACCGTGCATTCGTTCATTGTGAACAAGGCACCCGTACTGGGCGACGAAACGTCAATCTGTTGTTCTTGTGTTCTTCAGTTGGTGAGTGTACGTTTATACAGCCATGACCTATACGGTCCGCTTCCCAGCACTCCCAGCGGCAACCGCTGGGTTATTGTTGCTATCGACCACCTTACGCGGTACACAGAAACTTCAGCGCTGTCATCTGCCACAGCAAAAGACGTTGCTACTTTTATCCTTCAGTACCTGATATTATGGCATGGAGCACCTCGAGAATTACTAAGCGACCGCGGTCGCGTTTTCCTCTGTGACGTCATTACAGCGTTGCTAAAGGAGTGTCGCATCATTCACCGCAATACCACGGCATACCATCCACAAACTAATGGCATGACAGAGCGTTTCAATCGCACCCTTAGCGACATGTTGGCCATGTATGTTTCATCTGACCACTCGAATTGGGATCGGATTCTGCCTTTCGTAACATACGCATACAAAACTGCAACGCAAAGCACTACTGGATTTTCACCTTTCTTTCTTCTTTACGGACACGAACTTTCATGCACAATGGACACAATTCTACCCTACCGGCCGGATGTTTCGGAGTCGACGACTGTTTCCCGAGCGGCTGCATATGCCGAAGAATGTCGCCAGCTCGCTCACTCGTTCACATCCCAGGACCAGTGGCGCCAAAAGCATCGCCACGATGCATCCACTACGGCTACAACCTTTGCTCCCGGCTCGCTGGTCTGGTTGTGGGTGCCGTCTACTCCACCGGGCCTTTCCTCCAAGCTCATTCCAAGTACCACGGTCCCTAACGGGTACTGCGACAAACATCCGCAGTCAACTACCTCATTGAGCCGATGGACGCGTCTTCCGACCAGCGTCGTCGCGGCCAGGAAATTGTCCACGTCTCCCGCCTCAAGCAGTGCCACGACCCCCCTGTCTTCTTCTGCCCCTAGGTCGCCAGGATGGCTCCTCTTTCGGTGGGGAGTGATTGTACTGAAGGCAGTGGGCCACGGTGCTGGTGAAGGAAGAAGACAAGTGACGCTTGCTCGCCCGCTTCGCCATAGCTCCCTTTGACTTGTTTCGGTCTACCGTTGAAACTCTAGATCGAGTGCTGCTAGGCAAACATCCCCATTGCAATTTATTTATTCATATTACCCCACAGGCTCCAGCGGAGCATTGCGTAGGGGGGGGGGGGGGGGGGGTTACAAAAAAGGCAATAAATAAGGCATAAAACGAACTACATAGTAGGAAAAAACAAGTAAATTTGTACATTGGAAGGGAAATAAGAACACTGGTAATCATAAAAAAAAGATATATTAATACAAAGTTAAGAGAACATACGAAGTTGCAATTGTTCACCAAATTTGGCAGAATCTTTTATTGAAACAATATCATTTGGAAGGTTATTCCATAGTGCGATGGCGCGTGGCAATGCAGAATTATTGAATGACTGTGTGGGGCCAAAAATGCGCCTGAAGCTGAGATGATTATGAAGTCGACTAGACGTGCGAGAAGGAATTTTAAGTGACAAATGGCTGGACCACGAGTTATAGAAGTATTTATGAAAGAGGCAAAGAAGGGCCACAGAGCGGCGGGAATCCAAGTCAGGAAGGGAAATATCACGTTTAATTTGGGTAATGCTAGATTGACGACTGTAATTAGAAGTTATAAAGCGGTCAGCACGATTTTGGATGGATTCCAATTTGTCTATTAGGTACTGTTGATGAGCAGACCAGATCGATGAAGCATATTCTAGTTGAGGGCGTACCAATGTTTGGTAGGCCTGTTGTCGAATGGTAGAGGGGGAAAGGTGCAAATGACGACGTAAAAGCCCTAAAGTTCTGTTAGCTTTAGCGCATATCTTCTCGATGTGAGTACACCAGGAAAGATATGTACAGAAATGAACACCAAGATATTTGTAAGTAGAGCCACGAGGAACTTCAGCCGAGGAGATTTTGTACGAGAACTTAAGAGCTGATTTCGCACGAGTGAAGGAAAGTACGCAGCATTTAGATGTGTTAAGTGACATTTGCCGACGGTCGCACCACTGATTAACTAGGTGAAGGTCATTTTGTAAAGTTTAATGGTCACCATGACAATCAATGGTTCTGTAAATTACGCAATCATCCGCAAAAAGTCGTATACAGGAAGAAATGTTGCTGGGTAAATCGTTAATAAAAGTTAAGAAAAGAAGGGGGCCTAATACACTACCCTGCGGTACACCTGACGTTACTACTGATATAGAGAAGCTAAAGTTATTCACAGATACGAACTGCTGCCGATTAGATAAGAAATTGCGAATCCCGGATAATGTTAATGAGTCAATCCTAAGAGCAGTTAATTTAGCTATTAGGCGACAGTGAGCAACTCAGTCAAAGGCTTTTGCATAGTCAAGAAAAACGCAGTCAATAATTTCGCTATTATTCATGCCATTATGTAGATCTGCCGTAAATTCCAATAGTTGAGTGTCACAAGACAACGCTTTACGGAAACCATGTTGATTTTGAAAGAAAAAGTTATTAGATTCAAGATGGTTGAAAATATGGGAGGCACTGATGTGCTCGAGAAACTTACACCAATGACCGCCATGGGAGCGGCCCAGACACCACTTGTTTTCCGTGCTCACGCCGGTTTCGACGGGAATTCAGGGCGCAGGCTCCTTTCCCAAGCGTATCACCCCTGAAGGAAGCCGAACGCCAGGCCGGGCTACGCTTGTACCCTTTTGAACCAGTGGGTGCGCGGTGGCATGTTAGCGAAATGGGGCGGTAGTTACCAGGAGAGCACCTGTTTCCATCTTTGAAAATCGGAATGACTTTGGCTATCTTCCAGTCAGCAGGAAGAAGACCAGTTGATAAAGACTGCTGAAAAATGTGGTATAAAATCTGACTGGACATAGCTGACGTGTTCTTTAGGATTTTAGAATTAATATTATCAATACCGCACGATGTAGACACTTTCTAATCGCGTATTATTTTCGAGATGCCATCAACACTAATACTTATAGAAGACATGAAGCGATAATTAAGGTCGGAGACACAGGGAATGGAGGAGCAGTCTTCATTAGTGAAAACAAAGCAAAAAAACGAATTGAAAGTTGAAGCACACTCAGATGCTAAGACAGGAACATTGTCGGCGTTAAGTAATGTAACAGTATTACAGCCACGGTCAGGAGAAACAGCTCGACAAAACTTTCTAGGGTTAGTGAGTAAAAGTGAGGACAGATCAGTGGAAAAATACTTATTTTTCGCTTCAGATATTGCAAGACAGTAATACTTTAAACAATCTTTATTTTTAGACCATGATGAAGGACATGATAGCCATTTAGCAGAAGCGTATAACTTTTTCTTTTTATTTCTGAGTGATCTAAGCGATTTATTAAACCATGGGTTATATTTGTCGTTAGATATTGCGACTAATGGCACGTACTTATCTACTAGAAGTGTCATAATATTTTTTAATGAATTCCAATTTTCTTCGACAGACCATGTTGGTGAATGATGGAAGAAACGTTTTATGAAAAAAAAAAACTCAAGTTCAGTGTTCATTTGTTCACAATTTGCCCTGTTATAATCCCTAATAACCTTACTTTTAACACCAGCAATATTCCGTGGAATATTAATCGAGAATTGCAGTAGGTTATGGTCGCTAAAGCCGTCAAGCTGCACGACAGGGTTAATGCTATGTGGCTCTGTTGTGAGGATAAGATCTAATATATTAGTGCCGCGAGTAGGCTCTGTAACAATCTGGGTAAGATTAAACTCTAAACACAGCTCAATAAAATCACTTGATTCACTGCTCGATGACGACAAGCGAGACCAATTAACATCAGGAAAATTAAGATCACCAAATAAGTGGATTTTGTTTGTGGGAAACTGTTCAAGAGCCCTGGAAATAGTTTTGTGAAGATCAGATACAAACAGGCGGTCAGAGGCAGGTGGGCGGTAACATACACCCATCAATAACTTTCCGAATAACGTAGGACAAGCTACCCAGACTACTTCAAGAGCAGAGTCAGTGTCAACAAAGAAAGGAAGGTATAGTTTTATTGATGGCTATCAACACGCCACCACTTTTTTTATGTGCACGATCATGGCGATAAATGGCATACTGGTTAGAAGTATGATATAACTCTGAGTCACATACATCGGCGTGAAGCCAAGTCTCGGTCAGCAATACAACATCGGGCTTACTATCTTCAAGATATGATTCAAGCAGGACACGTTTTGGCAACACACTGCGGATGTTAGTAAATGATACTGAAAATGAAGGTGCACGTGAAGTTGATGGCCACTGCACTTTCGCACTGCGTACATCGGCAACTAGCTATCGAGCAGTTACTACAGAGTCAGAAACACTGTCGTAAGTATATGTAATATTATCAATACGAAGTTTGTCGACATTCAATTTATCAGGGCAATTCTGTTCTCTGGCAAATTGAAGCAGTTTCCTGCGTGCCTGTCGTGTAGCCAGCGAAAAATCTTCTCTAACAGAGATCCCAGAATTTTTCAGCTTATGCGCACCGGTGAGAATTTCCTGCTTGTCTTTTAATAACGTAAACTTAGCAATTATTGGCCTACATTTATTTGAAGCAAATTTTTCCTGCCGGTGCAAACGTTCAAACTGAGAACTAGTAGTTGTCGTTTCCAACTTATCTGTGCACCGGGCAATAACTTTTCCCTCTGTAGTTGCCCAGCTCTCTTTATCCTCGTCGGGAATTCCAAAGAACAACAGATTGCACCGTCGCATTCTGTTCTCAGCTTCATCACACCTTGACACAACTGCCTGAAGTTGATTCGCAAATGAACCAGCAGCATGATCCGAGAAGTTGGATAGTGTAGGGCATATGAAACAAGCTTTCCTTCCAAAGTGACCACTCTCTCGGTCAAGCCATTTATTTCTTTCTCGGTTGCATCTTGCTTTTCTTTCAGCCACTTAATTTCACCGATTAATGTATTCTGACCCACTTCTAGCCTACGCACAGTTTCAAGGACAATTTCAAGTGTTTGTTCCACGCTAGGGCCGGGATTTGATTCAATGTCACCCGAAAGCAACAACAACAGACGTGCAGATTTCTTGCGCAAGCATGAAAAGAACAGCAGTAAACGACGCATCATATCACGCAAATCGGTCGGGCACGACACCGCTACAAGGCAGTAATGGCTGATTTTTCGACAGGAAGCATCTTTGAAGTAACCAGTCTGGAAATACAGCAGCGGTAACCGTCCCATCCCATCAGCGGCGTCGTGCCCAACCGAAATGGTGCCTGGCTGGCCTATATATCCCGCTTCATATCTTGCGGGGGCGTCAGTGAATGAACCATGTTGCCAGCCGCTAGTAGCCGAAGGAACCAAACTTGGCCATCCTTGCACTTTTGGAATCAGGAACAGAACTGCTTGACCAGGACTGCGCGGCCGAGGTTCGAGAATCCACGGAGATACGGCACCGAGGAACGCAATCTGGAAATACAGCAGCGGTGAGCGTCCCATCCCTTCAGCGGCGTCGTGCGCCCATGGACAATGTCTTGTACCGCAAGGAAAATTTTGTAGCTTTAGTTTTGGCAAATGTAATGAGGTGCTTTTGTGCGTTTGGGACAGGGTGTGAAAAGTCCTCCCCAATGCCGTAATCAGTCCCTTTCAACTTACGGCCACTAGAAAGGATAAACTCCTTGGTTTTAAAAAATGTAAATTTAACTATTGTTGGGCGGATATAACCAGGATATTCTGCTGGGACTCCATCACCTCACAGGTCGTCAACTGCGAGGTGATGGAGTCATTTCGGAGTCAATTCAATCGGAAATTCAGCATTATAGATTCTGCTTTCCACTGAACAAATATACCCGAAAATACAGCCCCTCGATCGCAATTTTCGTTATTGTTAGGATCCGTTGCCTGTTTTACTGAAAATCGGAATCGCAGCTTGTAGAGGAGCTACTTACAGCTTCGATGTGTGTGTCTTAAATAGAATGAATGCAGGTCCTGAAAAAAATTTGTGGGAAGTATGCCCATGGTATTGCAGGTGATGAGTGCCAGCTAGTCCACATTTTAAGGCGAGACCCTTAGTTGGATATGTTTCAAGGTGAGCGTTTGAGGTACAGAAAGTGACTTGACCTAATGAAGGCCAGAAGCGAGCCAAATCATGTCCAGCCGTGTATAATAGATTATCAATGATTAGCAAAGTAAATTTATGACTGATTAGTGATTGAATTAAGGTGGTTTAAGGTCGATTAAGGAGGATTAATTTCGATTAGGGTGGCTTAGGGTGGATCAAGATGTAATAAGGAGGATTAGGGTTAACGTCGAATAACGTGCATGAAGGAGGATTAAGATGGATTAAGGTCGATTAAAGTGTATTAAGGAGGATTAAGGTCTATTAAGGTGTATTAAGGAGGATAAGAGTGGATTAAGGTCGAATAAGGTGCGTGAAGGTAGATTAGTGTGGATTGAGGTGAATTACAGTAGATTTTACAAGGCTCGCATTCGCGTCTCTTAGACGATAGCTAAGGGCACCCAGTAACCTTTTTCAGTTCTTGAATTTGCTTTGCACTGGGCTGTCATGCGCGCGTGAGTGGGTGACGATTATTATTTGGTTTTCTCACGGATACAGGCAATGTGCAGGAGGAGATCGCGCACCCTTGCTGTTGAGTTCTAGGCGGAGGCCGGGAATCTTCGCTTTAATAGCGCATGCGTTACAATCACCTTTCTTCGATTTTGTTCTGTGGGTAAACCTTTTCCATTCATGTAACACGAGCCGATGTCATTGTATCAGTGCGGTTTGATTACGAAGGTTGATCAATAAATAATGATTATGGTTATGATGTAGCAATGCAGGGAATATTATGTAGGCAATAATGTTTAGCACTGCAGCGTATTAGCCTCTTGTACTTGTATAAAGGACGTTTTATTCATCCTGCCTGAGTGATTAACTCTTCGATAAATGTTCTAGCTACATTTCACTGAAGACACGTTTGAGCGGCGCATATTACAAGAACTTGGGAAAAAAAGCTGAAGCCCAACGCAGTTCCAACAATTTTCTCCCACCGACCTGTCGTGAAGCACAGGAAGCCCCTAGACAGCGGCATGAACCTCCAACTGACTGTAGTAAGTGATTGCTGCTGCTTGCTCCTTGTCCCGCCTCTAATGATTTCAGCAATAATGATCTCGGTCGCTTAACGACGCAGCCAACGACACTATGATCCGTTATGCAGAGCCTGTCGTCACCGCATGCTCGCCCGCAATCTACAATGCGCCGGCAATAGGGCCCCCCGCCAATAAAAATCACAATTGTAACTATCCTACTACATAATTTAACGGTATGTCGGTGCGAACTATCAAAATACCTTTTCCAGAGCCGTTTCTCTTGCCTAAAATATAGAATGCCTTCTCCCATAGGTATACCGAGTGTTTTATAAGCTTCATTGACACCGACGCCTAAAGAATAATCTGTAAATACCTTTGCTCAGCTTCTGTTATTGTGGGCGATGAGTGGTTGCCGGCACTGCTTCATCGCACTGAAATTGCGCAACCATCCTATTCAATGCTGAAACCACAGCACAAAAGCTACTTTGACATTGAGACAAACACATGGACGGACGATGCACTCACCACTAATTCATTAAAAGACGGCACGCTGAATATAATACCTGCGGTGCACATGCGCGCACATGCAGGAAAAAACTGCCAAACACACAGCGATTTGCCACAAGCAATACTAGATCAGATGCACAAAGTAAAGCAGCGTATCATGTGGCAGAAAAAATAACTGGAGTGTAGAACTCGCCTCAAAGCTCCTTTTACGTCAGTGTGTGTAAATCATACGTCTTTAAGATGCAACCAACCTCCTCCAACCAACGTTGCCTTCAGCATTCTCCATGCTGTTATCACCATTTTTCAAAAATTTCTACGCCACTGGGGCGCGCAACTGGCCCAAAATCATGCGCCTCTCTAGAATTCTGCGGCCCATCCGCGGGAGCCCAGGCGCCATAGCGTGCCGTGCGGAGCGCGCGCAGCCGGCGGGCGAGGAGTAGTAGTAGTAGAGGTTCGGGGTGGGAAAAGATGCATATTTCTGCAGCCCTTATAGGGAGCACGGCTCAGCATCTGAGGGGAGGGGAATGGGGGGGGGGAGAAAGAAGGAAATAGTGGGAGAAGGGTGGAAGGGAGAGGGCAGTCGTCCTCGTCTCCGGCAGGGTGTCCCTACAGCCGGTCAGCCAGCATAGTGTCCGCAAGGTAGCCGAGGACCACCTTGAACACTTGGCTGGGATTGCGGGCTGGATGCAGCAGGTCCGTGCTACCAGAAGGTAGGCCCATGCGGCGGAGTTGAGCCACCATGGTGTTGCGGTGTTGGTCGAGTGCGGGGCAGGAACATAGGAGGTGCTCCAGTGTTTCGTCTGCCCCGCACATAGAGCAGGCTGGGGAGTCTGCTCTTCCCAGGCGGAAGCTTCGGGCGGCTGTCCAGCAGCAGCCAATCCGAAGGCGTAGTAGGAGAGATCTCTCCCTTCTGGTCAGTCCCCTGTCAGGCAGCCGTGTCGGAGGGCTCCGCCTTGCCACGCGTGCGTCGGGGTGGCAGCTCAGCAGCAGTCGTTGCAAGGTGATCCTGGAGTAATCCGATGACACGACCGCCTGGCTGGGTGCCGTGTCCGTGCCGTGTGCCTCCTTGGCCAAGGCATCTGCCTCTTCATTGCCCGGGATCCCCACGTGAGCAGGTACCCAGTGCAAAGAGACATCAGTACCACTGGCACGGAGGGCGTGAAGCTTCGTCACCAGGAGGGCTGCACTGAAGCCAGCCCTCTCCGGGAGGCACACAGCCTGGAGAGCAGCTCGCGAGTCGCTGGCCACTGCGACCGGTACCCCAGGAGGCTCGGCTGCCAGCAGGTCGGCGGCCAGGTGGAGGCCCGCCATCTCAGCAGCGGTGGAGCTGGCCGTGAAGGGAAGTCGACAGGTCGATGCCCTGCCGAGAGCGGGGGCCACACAGGCTGCAGTGGCTGAGCCGCTGTCGGGGAGGGCGGAGCCATCCGTGAAGACGAGCAATCTCCCCGCCAGCTCTTCCTCCAGCTTGGAGGTAGCTACCTGAAGGAGTACGCAGCTGGATGATCGCCGCTTTCTGTGTCCTTCAAGCGAGGTGGTGATGACCAGGGGCCTCTCGTGTGGTGGCGGGAGTCGTGGTGCTGGGGGTACCTGGCCGACCACTGCCAGGTAAGTGTCGACGAGGCTCCCCATCCTGGAGGAGGAACGGCTCGCCAGGCGGGTGAGCAGGCGTTCTCCGTCAGGGGCGTGGGCCAGCCTGTCGATGTGCAGCAGGCCACGTTGCTGCAGCAGGAGGGGCAGAGGCCACACCCCCGCCTCTGCGAGCGTTGCTGCTATTTGAGAGGTCCGGGGCAGCCCCAGCACACTCCTGATGAAGCCTCTGTGTAGCTGCTCCCGACGTCTCAGCCGGGTTGCTGACAGCGTGACGAGTGGCAAGGCGTAGAGCAGCCTGGAGGTGGCGGCTGCAGAATGCAGACGCAGCGCCAAGGATGTCGAGCATCCTCGCCCCCTCGAGAAAATGCGGCTCACGGCTTTCTGGACTCTCTGGACCTGGGCCAGGGCAGCCTTTACAGCGGGAGTCCAGGTCAGCAGGTGGTCGATCTGCAGTCCCAGGTACATGACTGTCTTCTGCCAAGGTATCTCGGTGCCTCCTACGCTGAGACAGGCAGTGCTCCGTCGGGTGGCCGAACGAGGATGCACCAGGAGAGCCTTGGTCTTGGCAGACGATACCGTGAGGCCCACGGAAGCTAGGTGGCCCATCGAGGCGTCAAGGGCCTCCTGGAGGCAGGTCCGGACTGCAGGAAGGCTGCGTCGTGGTCCGCTGGTCCACAGGGCGATGTCGTCTGCGTACACTGAGCAGTGCACTGGGAAGCGCCGGCCCTTCGGGATAGATGAGGGCAGGCGTGCTAGGGCCACGTTGGAAAGGAAGGGGCTCAGCACCGATCCCTGAGGCACGCCTGCCGTGACCGGTCGCGGGGAGCTCTGTGCGGTGCCCACGCGCACTCGGAACGAGCGACCGGTCAGGAAGGCACGCACGAATTGCTCCATGCGTCCCGACACTCCCAGTGCATCGAGGGCGTGTATCACCACCTGATGGGGCAGGCCGTCGAAGGCACTCTGCACATCCAGGAGGACCAGCAGGGCTGCCTCTCCTTCACTCCTGGCCTGCTCCAGTGTCGATACGACGTCGCCGATGGAGTCAGCTGTGCAGCGGCGACTCCGGAAGCCAGTCTGCTGCTCCGGAAAGAACTCCAGCACCCTGGCTATCCACTGCAGGCGCACCAGGACCATGGTCTCCATGACTTTGCAGACCGCAGATGTAAGGGAGACAGGCCTGTAGGACGATGGAGCTGTGGCTGGCTTTCGTGCCTTCAGTATGGGCACGACTATGGCAGTGAGCCATGACTCGGGGAGCTGGCCGTTGTTCCAGACAGCGTTGAGACAGTCCAGGAGCCGGGACTTCTCAGCGTCCGCCAGGTTGCGGAGCATCTGGAAGGTTATCCCGTCTGCTCCCGGGGCGCTTCGCCGCCTGGAACGGTCGAGGGCCTTGGTCAGCTCATGGGGTTGGAATGGCTTGTTGCACAGTGCCGCCACTTGCTCCAGTATCCAGTCCTGGTGGTGGACGATGTGCGGGGCGGCTCCTCTCACCATGCTGGCAGGATCGGGGAGCGGGACAGGTGGCCGGGAGGTAAAGTGACTGGCCAGGAGGTTTGCCAGGGCCGTTTCTGTCAGCCCCATGGAGACAGCAACAGCCATAATTGGCTGTCGGAGACTTGGGCCCTGCTGGAGTGATCGCAGCAAGCGCCACACCGTTGAGCTGGTCGTGGCAGAGGAGATAGAGCTGCAGATCCCCTCCCAGCTTCGCCGACGGCGCTGGTTTGCGTGTCGTCTGCATATTGCGTCCAGCCTCCGGTAGGTGGTCCAGTCCTCCTGGTCAGCCGTGCGGATGGCCCGACGTTCTGCCCTCCTCCTTGAAGCCCGGAGATTCAACTGCCGGAGGTCAGGAACAGGGCGTCCTGGCTGCACTCGCGTCACTATGGTGGCTGCCGAGGCACTGTTCTTTATGTGCTGGAGGAAGTCGCCATCTGCTGGATCACCCATGCAGTGTCTCCTGAAGAGGGTCCAGTTCACCATAGAACAGACCCTGCTCCGGGGGGCCCGACCAGCGTCATGAGAGACGATGACAGGGAAATGATCGGACCCCCAGGTGTCTGGACAAACTCTCCAGCACAGCGTTCAGTCGCAAGACTGAGGTCTATTGCCGTGCGCACACCTCGTCGGACGTAGGTGGCCTCTCCGGTGTTGAGTATCAGGAGACCTGCACGTAGGCTGATGTCCGCGATGGCACGACCACGAGTGCAGCAGCGTTTTCCACCCCAGGCTGTGTGGTGGGCATTCATGTCCCCACACAGGAGGAAGTCTTTCCCGAGGCGGCTTGCCAGAGGCAGGAAGCTGGAGGCATCCCAGGCGAGATGGGGGCGGATGTATACGCTGGCCACTGTGGTGTCGCACGAGCCTATGCGGACAGTGACCGCACAGCACTCCATCGCGCCGCCGGCCAGATCATCCACTGGGACCACAGCATGGGGGATACTCGCCCGAACGTAGACGGCACATCGGGCGGCTCCCTGGACATGGCCGGCCGCCCGGCAGGGTGCCTCGGTGCACGTGTCCAGCGTGCAGGATGTGGTACTTAGGTGACCCACATACCCTGGCAAGCGTAGAGCTCCAGCCGTTACGTACACCTCCTGCAGGGCGAGCACGTCGTAGTCCTCCTGCAGGAGGTGTAAACACAGCTCCGCCTGCCGTCGCCGCAGTGAATTCGCGTTCCACTGCAGCACTCGAGGGCGTCGGCTGTTCCCTCGGCCACTAGCCATGGTGGTTCTTGTCCCCCTGCAGTCCCCCAGCCTGGAGGCAGAGGGATTTCAGCGGGCTGTCCGCTGGGAGGAGCTCACCCACTGCTCGGAGAGTGAGCTGCAAGGAGGCGATGATGGCGTCCCTCGGGTCAGCGGCAGGAGTCGCCAAGGGCTGTGCTGCATTGGCTGTTGGTCGAGCAGCAGGGGTGGAAGGCTGCTTAGAGGGTGCCGCGGCAGACTGGAGTGCCGGGGGGGTGGGGGCTGGTCTCCGGGGGCCAGCAGCCACTTGAGCATAGGTGCTGGCAGGCATGGCTGCAGGGGTGCCCTCCCGTACCATCGTCCGGACTACGTGCCTGGACAGTGGGACTGAGGAAGTCGCCAGAATGGTCGCCACCTTGCGTTCCTCCTGCCATCTGGGGCAGGCGGGAGTACAGGCAGGGTGGTTGCCTCCACAGTTGGTGCAGCGGGCCTGATTGCTGCAGAATTCTGTAGCCGGGTGTGTGCGGCTGCAGTTCTTGCAGCTGTTGGGCCATTTGCATGAGGCTGCCACGTGGCCGAGGCGTCCACACTGCTGGCACTGGAGCGGACGGGGGCGGGCAGGCCGCACAGCAAAGCGGAGCTTGAAAATGCTGACGCTTTCAGGAGGCAGCGGGCCGGCGAACCGGAGGACTACCGTGCTCTCCCGTCAGGTGGCAGCAAGGACGGGAATGCTGCTCCGGATGCCCTCCAGTAGCTCAGCCTCGCTGTGCGTTCCATCGACTCCGTGAACAAACCCTCTGCTCCGCGTGCGATCCGCGGGTAAGCAGGCCGCAACAGGGATGCCACGGAGTTCGGTGGTAGCCAGCAGCACATCGAGGCAGCTCTGCATCGCTGCATCCGCGGCAACCACATTTCTTTTCGCGTTTACGCGCACCGCACTCACTCCCTGGAGAGACGATAGTGCACTAGCCAGTGCAAGGCGCGATTCCTTCGCGAAGGAGCCGCCCTTCTCGGAGGGCCGGGATAAGACTGTTCCTGCCACGGAAGGATCTGAGGCCAGGACCACGGTGGCTCTGGTGCGACGGCGGGCGGCGCGCGACATCACCAGGCTGAAGTCATCAGTAACCTCAGGGGTGCTGCCAGCAGGCTCGTGGGCCCTCGCCCGGCTAGTCATGGCCTCAGGCGTCGGCTCTCTGGGGTCAGCCTGCTGTGGGGGGGATGTAGGTGTAGACGGAGAGGCGTCCTGCAAAGAGCTGGAACCAGCAAGGGGTGCGCCAGCCGGTGGGGGATGCTTGGCCCTAGCTGTTTTCTTTTTCTTCTGCTTTTTCGTTGCAACGTTTGTGGCTGGCCGCCGATTCCTTTTCAGGAAGTCAGCTGCAGTATGTTGCGGCACCTTTCGGTGAGGCTCAAGCTGGCGAGGTTCTGCCGTCTCCAGGGAAGCAGTAACTCCGGTGGGGGTAGTAGCCGGCTTCTCAGGAACAGCAGTTGATGCGGCTTTTTCTGCAGTAGGGGTGGAAGCTGCAGGCCCCACTGCGCCGGTCGCCGCCGTCGCTGCATCTGGAGCTCGTTCGCCAGCAGTAGAGCCGGAAGGAGGAGTCAAAGGCTTCCTCTTTGAGTCCGGAAGGGCACCGAGGCCCTTTGACTGCTTGAAAACCTCCTCCTCGTCCTCGCTGTCTCGGCCACGCTTCCGAGAGGTTGACTCGTCCATGACCTCCTCGTCGGAGGTCACAGGGAGCTCCACCGTGACTGGCTCGAAGGTATCCGTGGGCTGCAATGCCGCGGGAGCTGGAGTTGTCAGGTGGAGATCACTTGGGACCTCTCCCGAAGGGACCGGAACATCGGCGACAGACGCAGCCGGGGCAGATGGGCGCCGGGTGGCCGCGCCGCGCCTCGCCAACCACTGGTCGACGATGTCCGCAGCCCTTGCCCGTGCGGCATCGCGATGCCGAAGCTCAAGGCCCAAGGACTGCGGCATGTCCAGCGTCGCACTTGCCGAACGCCGATGTCCCTTGCGAGGAGGTCCGCAGGAGGGATCCGTGAAATCCGCCATGTCGCGTGGACCTCACGGGACACGGGAACGGGCTACCGCACGCAGCACAAACACCGCGCGAGCACGTGCACGGAAGAAGGCCGACGCTCACGGAGTGCACAAAAAGTTGTCGCAGTTTTACCTGAAAGGTGAAGCATCAATTGCGATAGCAAACTTGTAGAGAGCTATACGGAGTAATGATATTAGCTTTATCAGCTGTATAAACTTGGACATGCAGCAGCATCGGCACCACGCAGAAGTGTTGTCGACGCCATCCGCGTTTTGCCCGCGTTCGCTCAAAATGCGGGCGGCGTTGGTGACTGTTGCCGGAGCCTCTGATATAAATAGGCACTGCGTGCCGCAGCTAAACGTCGCCTCCCTTTCCTCCCCCTCCCCCACGGCCTCTCGCTCGTCGGAAGAAGGCGCGTTTGCTCTACATACATGGTGATTGTGAAGGAGAACAGAGACGCCTACTTCTGCAGCCCTTAAGCGAGCACGGCGCAGAACGCGCGTTTGTTCTCCGCCGTGCGTTCACTCCCCGTGAAAGACGCGCCCCTCGCGCCCTTTCACTCGCACATACAGCGTTCGGCGCGCGGCGACGATTTCTTCTCCAAATGACGTCATACGGAACCTCACGGCGACGGCGACGGCGACGCCGACGGCAGAAATCTGCTCTTGAGTGTCCATATAATTGCTATCGCAATAAAAGCACGTGGTACAGCACGGGTTGCAAGTACGACAGGCACCCGCGGAGCGCGGACACCTGACACACGAGGCACACGTACAGCGGCGAACACGTGGCACGTGTAAATCGCAAAACACTCAGGCATGTGCAATTCCAGCAGGCCGGGGAGCGGGTTGCTCGCGGAGAATCCAAGCGCAAGCTTGGAGGTGATGGCCGAAGTCCTCGTGCCACGGCCGCTCGATGAACGCGAGGCCTAACGGTCCGCGTTGGGCTCGAAGCAGGAAGAGTTCTGGACTTGAAGATCGGGCCAGAATTGGCCGTGAAATGATGGAAACGGGTGTAGAACACCTTCACTGACCGATTGCAGCTGGAGTCACATTCTGGGTCAAAAAACCGCCTTTACAAGTCGAAATTTCCGGGCCGAAGTTGAGTGCGTCCGCTAGCCCAACTCCGGCGGGCGAGGATAATCGAGGAGGAAAGCGCCGCGGGGAGGAGAGTGTCGCTACTTTCAAATTATCAAGGGGTTTTAGCCCGACCCCATCTTCCAGCGTTGCGCGCTCTGCGCAGATCGACTGGGAACAGCTGAGCAGGGTTAAAGTCCCTATATAAGAAAAGTACCGCAATCTACTCTTTCCTCCACCGTCTCCTCTCCTAAAGCACTTGTTTTTTTTTCTTTACTTTTTGCTTGCGAAAGCAAGTCGACGGTGGCGTAGCTAGAAAGTCCACGTTGAAGCTTTCAGGCCAGGCTCGCGCCGCCGCCGCCACCGGCGACTGCGGCTGCGCAGAGGACGTTCAACATGGCGCTGAGGCGGAAAAAAAACAACAAAATATAAAGAAGTGAAAGCGCACGCTATCATCGTCCAATCGGAGATACGGGAGAGAGCTAAGCGGCGTTGATGGCGGTACTTTTCTTATATAGGGATCTTAAGCAGGGTTAGGGAGCCTACATGCAACGCCGTTTTAGGGTGGTGACAGCCTTTGTAAGGGTACTTGGCGCCGCCAGCTAAATTGGCTAGTTAATTGTGGGGACAAAAATGGCGAAAGTTCAGCCGACAGACCAAACTTCCCGCAATCCTTGGTGACGTGAAATTAATTAACTTCTTTTCATAAACTTTGGCCTCAGCAGCCAGAGACAAACGGCGTGTCTGAGCGCCGTACACGGCACGTCTACGTTTTAGTTAAACAGATTAGTAAGACAGTCGTTATTACAGCACACTTCGAAAAGCACCCTTTATATATTATGTACAACTGGAAGGCAACGACAATGCTTAATGCAGTTCACATTCTTGGCGTGAGATAATCCTACCACGAGCACGCCATCGTGTCTTATAACTTCTTGCTTTATATGTGTCATACGACATGCACTAGAAAAGTAAGTTTGATGTGTTCAAATAAAAGGAAAAGGCAACTAGTATATTAAAGATGTATGCAGGTTCCTTGTGCAGACTGGCGGAAAACTAAATTAAAGAAATTTAATAGATCACGTGCCAACATGAGTACATCAGAGCGTGACAAAAAAAAAGGCAGAAAGACTGGGGACAAAAATGGCTTCCCACCAAATTTGGCGGTAAATAGCAGTCATAATTTTGGTGTGGTCACCACCCTAAAACGGCGCTTGCATGTAGGCTCCCTAAGCAGGGTGAGCTCACAGCGCCCCCCACCAAGCAGCGGCGGTAGGCAAGAACTAGCCCCTATGCGAAGGCCTTAAGAAGCGAGCGCGCGCGCCAGTTGAGCCAACGCCTCCTAAAAAGGTGTTTAGCCCGCGTTCGCACCGAACGCGCGTGGCGTTGGTGACTGTTGCCGGTGCCTCTGGGGGCGGCTCGGAGGTTTTCGGCGAGGTCAGAACGGGACACTCGTCGAGCAGCGTCGGAAGTCTTTGCCACCTTCTCGCCTCGCAACGTTTCTATATAAACAAGTTTCTGTTTGTAGATGTGTGCTTACTCACGTTATAGTGAACTAGATACTTTCTAGTGGCGCGACCGCCGCCGCTGGAGAGGGCCTCGAGCGGAAGAAAGATGCGGCGGCGCTGTAGTCGACCGCACTTGAAAGCGCCTCAGCTTTCGGGCCGTCGCGCTGCTAGGACGACCACTTCGTCCGGCGTTTTCAGCGGGTAATGCAATTTCAGTAATGCAAGACTAGCAAGTGACAAACATTTTTGCTTCCGGTTTTTGTTCTTTGCAGCTTCGTTATGCATATGGAAAGATTCAAATACCATCGCTTGCGCGTGTTGTAGTCGTGGAATCGTCTGGTGGGAGATATAGCCGCAATACTTCACATGTTGCGTTGGTATTCGTTGCAGTTTGCCAGGCTTAGTATCGACACTGTTTTTTATACGAACGTGCAAAATGTAAAATCAGTATTTGCGAACGCTTATTGCGATTTTTGCGAGCGGCTGAGCTGGCTAGCCGACTGCAATATGCAGGGTGTCCAAATTATCATGCATCAAAACTTAAAAATATGCAAATGCCACGTAGCTGGACAGAACCAAGGTAATCTTGTTTGCCGGCGCTTGGAGATACCCAGATTATTTTTAAATTGCGTCTAATTACACAATTAGTCTTAATTATTCAACTTCTCAAATATTGTATTTAGAAGAAAAGTCTCAATGAGAAAATTGTAGGGCAACATGAAAAACTCCCGATACAGGTTTCTGTTGCTCAATACGTTCTACATAAAAGTTTTTTTTTCGAGCGTGAAAGAAGACCGCAAATACACGCAAAATTGCAGCGCGAATGGCCGCTCGAGGCACTTTGCGTGTATTCGCTGGTAGAGTTATGAACAATAAACAACAAAGTTGTCATATAGCACACCAATGCCATTTTATTTATACAATATGATCGCTTTTCAGCCGACCAATGTCCAACGGCTTGGCATAACTACCCTCATAAGCGACTAAGCTTCAAGTGTTGGTGTGACTTTCTCCGCGCTGCATCACGAGACTTGTTTAACCCTTTAATATAAAAGTGCATCCTTGTTACTATATAAAATCCAATCATGTTCGCTGTTAAAGTTTTTCTGTGTTCCTGACATCCAATAGCTGCGATTTCTTTGCTATGTAAGACAGCCAGCAAATCCATGATGCTGTCTTGGTGCAGCTTGTTAGAGCTGAAGCAGCCTGTAAATATGTCCTCAAGGCTACTAACAAACTTGAAAAGTTTCACCGAGGGATAGAGCAAGCCGCCGAAGTCACAGGCTCTTGTGAACACCGCTGCATTCAACTTCTTCCCTTCCGAGGCAGGAAGTAATAGCTCATTTGTGCAGACAAGGCACTTAGACTTTAAAACACACTTCCTCGCCACGTAACCAGCCACGTAATAAGTCAGTCTCGAGTCACTTCTTTGCAGATCATAGCCATGTTCTTGTTCAGGCATATCATTGACTGCAGCTTCTGCTGCTGTAAGGTCTCCATTACCGAGCAGCATATCAATCAGCTGCTGTTTATGTGAACCTGCTGGTTGGTCATTTACAGTCATGAGTGAATTTATGATGTCACTACCTACATTTGCGCCAGGAACGCTCTTGGCCAGATTGTAATAGCTCAAGCAGTTGACTGTGGTCAAGAATTGCTGTGGGGTGGGATGCGCATTACAACCTGAGGATTGTCTCACAATACCAAACAAGTTTTCAATTTTGTCTTGACTAAGACGTGATGTCATGATATACGAGTACCCCACTTCAGAAGTAACATATTTCAAGAGCTCCAAAGTACTGGTGATGGAGACTCTGAGGCCTTCTGCTGTTGAGTCACTTAAGAAATGTTTTTTGTCGGCATGCTTTTCCCACTGCGTCATAAAGTCCAAGAAATCTTTAAGCTCTTGTACTTTTGGCGAATTCGGCCTCAAAGCTTCGGCCGGGAAGCGCGATGTCAGAATTTCAATCAGAGACTGCATTCTCCTGCACAAAGAAGAAACCAAACAGAAAGGTGATCAAAATGAAATTAGGATGTTACAGAGTTTCTAATGAAAGCACAAATATACCGGGTGTTTCAGCGAACATTTTCAACATTTTTTAAAGGTTGCCTGAGGCAGATTTTAAAATTCTAGTTCATGAGCTGGTCTACTCGAAGAGGCGGACATTACTTGCAAAAAAAGAACAACAGAAATGCATAATCAACTAATTAACAAAAAAATACTAATTAGTTTTAAACTAATTACCTTACGGCTCATATTGCAATTGACAAATTCTAGCCGAGGAGTTCACAAGGCAGATCCCCTTGGAACGAATTCTCAGGATGGTGCCAGTTTCAAGATATTAATTCCCGAACATGCATAAAACGACGTTTTTTAAGAAAGTAACTGGAACGCCAATGCATCTCTGCAAAGTTCGGGATTAATATCTCGAAAATGGTGTCATCCTGAGAATTCGTTCCTAGCCTTGTTAACTCCACGGCTAGAATTTGTTAATTGCAATGTAAGATAATTAGTGAAAAATTGAATTTTTGTTAATTAGTCTATTATACATTTCAGTTTTTTATGCATGTCCGCCTCTTCGAGTAGACCAGCTCATGAACTATAATTGTGCTATCTCTTACTGGCAACCTTTAAAATTTTTTGAAAGTGTTTGCAAGAACACCCTGTATACGTGACTGAAAAGTTAAGGAAAGAACTCATTGAATAAATTTAAGTCACAAATGTAGTTTCAAAGCTG
This sequence comes from Dermacentor silvarum, assembly GCF_013339745.2. NCBI lineage: Eukaryota > Metazoa > Arthropoda > Arachnida > Ixodida > Ixodidae > Dermacentor > Dermacentor silvarum. The sequence goes on along the minus strand of NC_051160.1, from coordinate 175,221,026 downwards.
TAACTTAAGGAAAATTTGATATATATATATATATATATATATATATATATATACTTAAAGTACAAACCTGAAAAATTTCTGTGTTGCATCAATGTTTCCACAATGCGATTCAACTTGTGCTTTGAAGAGCTGAAGGCCTCTCAACGACTCTGAGCTGAACAACTGGAAAGCGTAGGCAACTCTCATCTTTTCAAAGTTGTTCGGATCAAGGTGTGTCCTTGTTAGCCGAGGCATTGCCTTCATGGTGAGATTATTTGAATCGAGTTCAAAAGCTCTTCGAAGTGGCTCCAGTGACACCTGAAATGAATGCAATTGATTATAAAAACTTGCGTACAAAATGCAAATGACGAAAATTAACAAAATACGACTTCCTAATGCAGAAATATGCATACCCTTCCATCTGGTGTGTTGAAGCTTGTTTGCAGCAGTCTGTTGCGAATGTTTTTTACTAAATGGGGAAAATCCGAGAAAAAGTGAAGGGATCTTGTACCATCCACAGGATGTGTCCTTTTTCCGGATACTTCTTTTGAATTTCCCTTTATGCCCATTATTTTCCACATCTTGCGGTTCCAGGGTGCTGCATCACATGTCACATAGTCAACCAAGAGCCCTGCTTTTTCTGCTAGCATGACAGCCTCGAGAATAATTTTTGACAATAGATCTCCTTTCACATTATTGTTTGTTGCAAATGTGCCCAAGATTTGAGTCCAGCTTCCAGTCCGAGGTACAAACATCACCACAAGGCCATGGTTAGAGAGGGCGTGTTTTTCTTCTTTTGGTGTGTATGGCCCCAGGTCAACGAATCCAGCGACTTTACCAGCTGTGTCACAAGACAGATGTTCCGAGAGCTTCATTTCATCAATTACCAAACCCCCGTGACAATTGAAGGGGTTCATTGCAGATGTTTTTTCTTTTAACGTTTCGAACATCTTTTCATTGAAGCCAAAGCTACCCATGTAGTTTGACATGTACTTCCGTAATGTCGCCTTTCCTGGAAGTACTAAGATGTTTTGCGTCCGAATATATTCGTAAAGCTTGGGACTACGCATTTTTAGCAAAATGCATTCGAGCATCCATTCCTTGTTATATTTCATCCCTCGTGGGCTCTTTCGTTTTGCCGCTTCAAAACATTGTCTTACAGCTAGTTGCTGCTTTGTAGACAAGTGTTTTAATCTGTCTTGCAAGATCTCCTCGGTTGTGGCTGCAGTGGCATTTTTCATCCTTGAAATGCTTTCACTCAAGGTCTCTACTTTCGATGCCAGCCTCTTGAGTTTGCGATTTGCAGCTCGGAGTCGGTGGGATTTTTTACAACTTTGCTTGGGAAGCTTCTTTTGCAGGCGACATTTCCTTGTCTGAAGAGCTTTACGCAGATACTTACAACGTAAGCAAGGTTGCCCTAGAACAAAACATAAATGTATTTTTATTATGTGCAAATAAAATTATTCCACAGGCATATATGATACATGTTAGAGAGTCTAATTAAAACCTATGCTTAAGATCACAAACACAAAATTCATCTAAAGTGGAATAAAATACCTGCTGAGTGCAGCCAGTGAGTCTGAGACAAGTACTGATTTCTTTAAAACTATTCCAGAAAAGACAAGGAATTAATACAAGTACCTTGCACTAATAAATCATCAACTGGCTCTAAACTTTCATTAAATAAGTTGAAGTCATGCCACAAACTGAACTCAGCAGAACAGCTGTGTTGAGATTGGACTCACCTTCTTTTGATGATTTCCCAATGCAGCTCACGCTGAAGAAAGTGCCTCCATTTATTTCTGATTGTGTACGAAGACCTCTCGTCAGTTGAAACGACACCGAGGTCATTTCTGCTGCTCCGCAACATATTGGAATGCTAGCTGCTCTACGTAGCACATCTTCAGCTTGTTGAATGGACACAATGTGCGTTTCTTCGATTAGTTTGCCCAAAAGATGTACCTTGCACTCCACGATGCCTTCAGTTCCAGAGTTGAAAAACACTGTTCTCGCAACTCTAATTTCACTCGTGGCCGCATTCATTTCACAACACAGGTAGCACACGCCAGTGAAATTCGGAAACTCATGCAGCGCCCATGATTTCGTTGGAAGTGAAAGTCTACGGAGGCCGGCGACGCTAAGATTGTCTGCTTCGGCGACACGTTCACTACCTTGGCACTCTTCGCTGCCCACTGCAGCGTCCGCAGCATGATCACCCTCTTGGTGACACTGGTCCGTACGGCGTGCTTTACTGCTGGTATCACATGGCATCTCTAGCTGCCGTCTTTTCCTCTGAGGCCTCGGAGTCGGAGTGGACTTGCTCAAATAGGCGGGCAAGTTGGGCAGGATGGTTGGAACTGCGTCCGGAGCAAGCGTTGGGGTCCCCCTCGGGATTCTAACTTCAGTTCCATTAATCATGTGGACATAATGCCTCAAAATAAAATGCGGCTCGAAGTGCAGTTCACAAACAGCACAATCAGGGTCCAGCGGCTTGTCAAGCCTGTGGAGATTTCGCTGCCACACAAGCCTTTGTTGGTCATCTTTCGGAGCCTTAAAAAGGGATAACTTACGCTCCTGGGCTGTTCTTGCATAGCCAGTCGCACAGCCTGGCGCGTAACAGTGGTTTAACCGCCGCTTGGGCGGCATCATAAATACTAACGCAGGAAGAAGCGCAAAAGAAGCGACGTTTCGCGACGACGACAACGAAAAACAACGTGCAGACTGCGAAGAGGCGCACACTCGCTTCAAGTGCGGGCGACGACAGCGCCGCCGCTACTTTCTTCCAAAGCGGGTACGCGGCGCGCAATAGGATGCGCCTTTGCTCAACCCACTGTAAAGGTTCTAGTACACTGTACTCACGTGCAACGCATGCACGCTATATCTACAATATTGGTGCCCCGGACGTGATTCGAACACGCAACCTTCTGATAACTTAGCATAACTGTATTAATGAGTGCATGCTCATGTGTAAACTGCCAAATGCAAAAGTATTGATGGGAAACTGCGGAAGCTAGCCCTAGGGAAAAAATTCAGCATGCTAATAAGACGGTTGAATAGCTTTAAATTTTGCTGTACATGTATTGTCGGTGCCTGCGTATATGTGTGCAAGAGAAGGGAAGCGCAGTCGAGGCCGGCACAAAACTAGGTGGGGTGATGAAGTTAGGACATTTGGAGGCGCAAGTTGGAATCAGCTAGCGCAAGACAGGAGTAATCGGAGATCGCAGGCACTGCTTCGTCCTGCAGTGGACATAAATATAGGCTGATGATGATGCTGATAACCTGTGCGCAGATTTATCGTTCTTTGCCCTAAACGAATCAGTTTTTTTTTTGCTTGTTTTCTTACCCAAACAATATTTTTGTTAATAAGTGTTAGTGTTTACGTATCTATTACAGAACAGTTAGGAAGGAAATGCGGGAAATCCATAACGTTTGTGGGGCATTTTATTGCTGCGGCAGTCCACGGCTCATGAGTAATTTTTTCTTATACTGGCTTCTCAGTCATTCACATGCATATCTTGTATTACGCAGTTCTGTGCCGTTCACTTCGACCCATCATGCTTGGAACGAACGACATCGTATACCGACTGGAAGACGGGAAAAGTGGTAGACGTACCATTGCCTGTGCCACGTCTGCGCCCTGGGTCTGTGACTAGCGTGCTCCCCGGGTGTCCTTCATACCCCTCGAAGGAAAAACAGAGCTCGAGAGAAGCGCCAGACATCAAGCGATCCCGACAGGATGCCTCAGAACTTGCTCGTGCTATCCAAGAATCTGTTGCATCGTATGAAGCGGAGGAAGAATGGCAACGCTTTTCAACACACCAAGAAATGAAAGCATGCCTTCAAGCAGCATCAGTGCCAGATGTGTGGACTGTCGTACATACAGAGAGGTGCACAATGATCCTGTACATTGTAAACGAGAGTGAACCGTGTTTGAAGGCCTCCCTAACAGTGTTTGACAGCCTCAAACTTAGTGCCTGCTATCAAGGAGTTCCAGTCAAAAGGCTGAGAGAAGGTGTTGTTCCAGACACAGTAAACGATGCAAGATCCTTGTTTAAAATTTCGTTTATGTTTTCATGTGAGGAAGAAAACTGCCACTTGGTAGATGCAATCAGTGTTCTCCTTGACAAGCTTGAAGGCAACATTCATGCAGAAAAGAAAGAGACTGAAGTTTTTGAAGGAACAGCTGCTAACACTTTTAGAAGTTTATAAACTGCGCAAGAAAACGAAGACACAAGAAGGAAAACACACACGACACCACGAGCGCAGTTTTATTTTTTTTTTTTTCATCAAGCTCGATGGCCGTGGAACTCAAATAAAAGCTTAACAGTTCAAGGAAATGTTCGGTGCTCACCCCTGCTGTGTTCTGAAAGGCTACTTCTCCAGTCTCTTGAATTTGTTGCCTAATAGCGGCGAACAAACCGTCATGCGGGATTGAGTAGAACAGGTCCTCGATGTCAATCGAAAACCCTGTGGTAGCCATCGGAAGACTTTCTTTCAGGTGTATGACGACTTCCGTCGAAGATCGGACCAAAAAGGGGTCCTTGCCAACTATCTTTTGTAGGTTCGATTGAAGAAACTTCCCAATTGTCTTTTGCCAAGTGTCTTTCTCTGATACGATGGCACGCAGGGGGCAGTCCGGTTTATGGGTCTTACCGGAGAAGAAGATCTCGAGGTGGCTCGTTACTTTGCTCTCAACAACCTTCCTTAATGAATCCAGGTTCATGCTTTTAGTAGCTTGACGGCAAGACGTTTTTGCTTCTTCGGAAGGAAGTCAGCTTGCTTGAAATTCTTTTTTACGGCTTCAGTTGCCTTTCTGTCAAAAGTTGCGGCAGGCATAACGACGAAACCGCCTTCTTTGTCTGCCTGTAAGACGGCGAGATCGTTTTCCTTGAGGTGGCGCACCACTTTCCTTAAGGGGTTTTTATTCCCCGGCTGTTCACTAACCGTGCGTTGCAGACAGTCCAATCCGTCCCCCACAACGCGTTCCCGCTGCTTTTCCGGAACACGCTGCCCTGCTTGACGCACTAAGGCAAGAAGCTCCGACCGCTTGGGTGCTGGCTCGAACGAAAACTTCGGCCCTTTTTCGAGTATCCCCTGTACATCTTCAGGCAGAACAGCGTTCTCGAGAATGGTGACGGTACTGGCAGACACGCTTCTTTTGCTTTTCTCAGGGAGAGCCCATCTTGCGCGTTGCCATAAGAACTCTGCAGCGCTCGCAGCTAACCTTTTATATGCGGCGAGACGACTGGCCGCCATGAACGCGTCCTGGTCGCATTGGAGTAGCACTTTTAGCCAGTCAGAGTAGAGTCTCACGTTTCTCCAGCATTCAGACTTCAATATCTTCGTAATTCTTCGGACGTGGCCCCAGGACGGAATCAGAGGCCCAAATATCGCTTGAACGAGTGGAGGGACGATCCGGCGCTTCAGGCAATAAGCCAGAACGCGGGACTGGCACGTGGACACTGCGATGAGGTTCACACATTAAATAGCTGCCTCTTGCTTAGGTTGTGCACATAAAAAGTGTGTTTTCCTTCTTGTGTCTTCGTTTTCTTGCGCAGTTTATAAACTTCTAAAAGCTATGAACCAACTAGCCCACCAGAACGTCCTACTGCTAACACTTGCTAAAGGGCGTGTCCAATACAGTTCTCAACTAATTGTACTCTCATGTATTTTGTACACCATATCAGCACGTGCGTATAAGTTCTTAAGAAAGGTAAGCGGACTGACTTTGCCTCACCCGAGCACAATACGAAATGTGTGCTCATCTTACCAGCTAGCCCCACAGGCAGAGTCTTCAGGGAGCAGTTTTCTACAATATGTCGCACAGGGATTTAAACAGCTGCAGCCTCATGAGACTTGTGTTACGTTGATGTTAAATGAGATTCACATCAAGCCTTTCCTTGACTATAAAGGCGGGAGCATATATGGTGCTGCTGCAAATTCCAGTGAAGCAGCAACATCAGCTCACGTTTTTATGATTGAAAGCCTGCTGACATCATTTCGAGAGGTCGCCTATATTCTTCCAGTGAAAACATTGACTGGTGATGATCTCCATATCACACTGAAGAAGGTTATTTTGCGTCTGGAAGAAATTGGGTTTAAGGTTGTGGCAGTTGTCTGCGACAATAATTCGTTGAACAGAAAACCAATGATGATGTTTAGTGAACCACGCAAACTTCGAATTCTGTATCCCCACCCTGCGGACCCATCCTGGCCGCTCTTTTATGTTGACGCAGTGCACTTACTGAAATGTATAAGGAATAACTGGATTAACCAAAAAATGCAGGCACCAACTTCTTCTACCCACACTTTGACCTCTCTAAGAACAGCATACACCCAGACAGCATTAGAAGTGCCTCATTCAAGGATTTGCGAGAGGTATACAGACTAGAATCATCCCAGCTTTTGAAGTGTGGGTATGGGTTAACGTCCAAGGCACTGAATCCCAGCAACTTGGAGCGTCAGAATGTTAAACTTGCATTGCAGGTATTTAGCCCACATGTTGCTGAAGCCCTTGAAGCCCACCGTGAGACAACTTCCCTCTATCATGCGGAAGAAACATCAGACTTTCTTAAAATCATCATACGCTGGTGGAGCATCGTAAATGTGAAGACACCGGACAAGGGCGTACACCATCGTAATGTCTTTGAGGAGCCAATATCGTGCTTGACAGATGACCCTAAGTTTGCGTTCCTAGATTCCTTCATCACGTGGCTTGATGTATGGTTGTTCTACCGACATGATACCGGTGGCCTCACTAAAGAGACACTGAATGCGCTGAGGTTGTCTGCACACTCTCTTTTGGAGCTTTCAAAGTACTGCATCAGAGAACTAGGCCACAAGTATGTACTGCTTGGAAAGATACAAACAGACTGCCTAGAAAGCCGCTTTGGCCAGTACCGTCAGATGGCAGGACGAAACTACCACATATCAATTAGACAAATTTACGAGACCGAGGGGAGGATTCGTTTACAGAACACTCTGCCAGTAATGAGTTCGGAGTACCTGAAAGGCATCGAAGACACAAGCCCTGTCAGTGGCCCTTACAACAACTTTTGCAGCACTGTCAGAGATGCCGACCTTGCAGCACTAAGTGCACATATGCCTGTCATAGCATACGTTGGCGGTTATTGCGCCCATGCAGCAATGAAGGTGCTTAAATGTGAAAGCTGCCAAGAAAGCCTAGTTGTCGATAAAGAGGAGGCTGAGCTGGAAAGCGACCCACATTCCTTAATTACTCGATTGGACAGAGGTGGCTTGAAACTGCCCTCCCCGCTTGTTGTTACCGTGGTAATGCATACTGAAGTGGTCATCAAAAAGCTCACAGGAAAACCACGCTTCTGTATTTTTACAGGCACAGAACCAAAAGAAACTTGTTAATCAGCTCACTTTACATTCACTGCCCCAGTTTCAAGAACTGACAGAATGTGCAAATGGCCCTAGCTCCTAGTTACACTAATTGCAAACTGTGCCACGAATGTGTTCCTAAATAATTCATTTAAGCTTAGAAATGATCTTCAGCGTGCTGAAAAAGAGGAATGCACGAAGAAAAGGAAGGCACGTATCTTTGTGGACAAACAGTCTTAAATGCTTTTTAACATCCGGTTAGACATCAATTTTCTACGGTATGTTCAGTCGAAGTGATATCGTAATGACTAAGATGAACTGTAACTAAACATTGGAGGTCAAACATCACCAACGTGCTGTGTATGAAGTTGCAATGGCTGTAAGAGAGACTGACTGCAAATAAACATTTGTTCGGTCACCTTGTTGTCTACTTTCGGTTGTTTGATGGAAGGTAGAGTGGCGTTTCGAATATTTTTAAATGTGGTGCAGCCTTCAACACCTGCCGCACATATCGTCCGCATGATAAGGAAAATAAAGTAATAATAGTGCTGTAGTGATTCAAAATTACCTTGTCAACGGTTGCAGTTCACAATTAACCATTATATTAGTCCTCTAGCATAGCCAGCACTAATTCATGGAATCAAAAACGGCGCTTTCACTTTCGGGTCACTGACATGAAGAGCGCCAAAAAAAACCGAGGTCAGCATGAGCACAATGAAAAAAAAAACGTTTTGCATGAGCCTACTTCGTCGACCGCAAGAATCGCCCTATTGGTGGGTCACATTTGACAACGACAAACAATACACAAGAGTGTGAACGCGCCTGAAAACGATACACTCAGTTCACATGACGCAGAAATAGGCCGGATGCCAAATCGTTTTGCTTGCTGGTTGTGCGATGTTCGTTGCTGAAAACACGTTGCTGAAGTAGAGCAGGGACACCCTGCCGATCCACTCGCAAGGCAAGATGAATAGAAAAACCAACCACAGCAACGAAAACCAACTCTTAATCTGGCAATGGAATTGTCGCAGCTACAAACGCAAGCATGGATCATTGAGACAGTACATAATTAACGCCAACACGGCACCGAGCGTAATCGCACTGCAGGAAACAGGCACACACCCAACTCAAACTGGCTACAACACACATACTACCACGCCTGAAAGCCGCGTGGCCACACTTACAGCTAAAACGCTCACTACAATACAACACACAGTAGACGGCAGTGACGTCGACCACAACCTAATTGAGATTCAACCCCTCCAAAGAGGCCGAAAGAGCCTTTTCATACTGAACATCTACAGCCCACCCAAGCAGAAGCAGGCCAAGTTCGATTACTTGATCACCAAATCGATTACCATAGCCAAAACCAACATCCTCCTTATAGTAGGCGACTTCAACGCGGCTCACCAGGCATGGGGCTACACGACAGCCACATCAAAAGGCACTGCACTCCAGTATATGATACAGCAGCACTGTCTCACCATCCTCACAGATCCCGCATACCCCACACGTCTAGGAAACAGCGTCTCCAGAGATACGTGCCCTGACCTCACCCTCACTAAAGGGATACAACAAGCAACCTGGCACAACACGGAGGAAACCCTGGGCAGTGATCACTGCATCCTTGCAACCACATTGTACATTACGCATGCGCGCCACCCGATAAGAAAGATAACACTCACAGATTGGACAGCTTTTCGCAAAGAGCGAGCGGATGACTCCTCGAGGGCTATTGCGGATCTCGAACAGTGGCTACGAGAGCTCCAGCAACACGTAAACAGACATTCAAAACACATCACACTCACCACAGATATTACGGCAGTAGACCCGCACCTTCTTCACTTGTGGGAGGCCAGTCGAGGCCTTGTTAGGAGATGGAAGCGCCAAAAAAATAACCGGAAACTGAGACTACGTATAGCGAAACTCACGGCAATCGCGGAATTTTATGCTGGGGAGCTTACCCGTCACAACTGGCGACAACTATGCAACAAGTTGCAGGGCACTCTTTGCATGGCCAAAACATGGTCGCTACTACGCCATCTTCTTGACCCCACGCAAAGCAAAACGGTCAGCCAGCAAACAATTCAACGTCTCCTCCACAACCATCCGGGTTCTGACGACGACATCCTGGAAGAGTTGAAGGTGCGGTACATATGAGATTTCAAACCAACACAGGGACAACCCACGTACAGCGGAGGCGACAACCACGACCTGGACAAGCCGATCACCATCTCTGAGGTGCAACAAGCAATCCATGCACTCACACGAAACACCACCCCAGGCAAGGACAAAATAAATAACATGCTCTTGCGCAATCTGGATGACGGCACCATTCAATCTCTTACTGACCTATTTAATCATCATTGGGAGGCGGGTACGCTACCAGCGGATTGGAAGCACGCGGACATCATCCTCATTCCAAAGCCAGGCAAACCCTCCAGCTTAGAAAATCTCAGACCAATATCACTGACTTCATGCCTAGGTAAGCTTCTGGAGCACGTCATTCTGAACCGACTTCAACCTTACCTAGAATCCAGTGACTTGCTGCCCTAAACGATGTTCGGATTCCGGCCCCACCTTTCTAGCCATGACGTTCTCCTTCAACTGAAGGAACAAGTCCTTGAACACATTTCACCACACAACACCGAAGTGATCTTAGCACTAGACCTTAAAGGCGCCTTCGACAATGTGGCTCCTTACAAACCTAAGTCTTACCAACTGTGGTCGTAATACTTACAACTACGTACGCGCCTTTCTAACCAACCGCACGACCACAGTAGGCATTGGCTCACTCAGAGCCCCGACATTACCTACTCACAACAAAGGAACCCCACAAGGTGCCGTTCTATCACCCACCCTTTTCGACATTGCTATGATGAATCTACCTGATAAACTCAATGCAATACCAGGAATCAGGCACGCAATATACGCCGATGATATCACTATCTGGACCACCACTGGTTCTGAAGGAGAAAAAGAAGACGCACTCCAACAAGCGACTGACGTCGTCCAGCATTATGCAAGAAGCAGCGGTCTCCAATGCTCCCCCGAGAAGTCGGAACTATTAGTCGTTCGACAGAAATCCCGTAGAAAACTCAATGAAATACCCCACATTACACTCACCCTCGACGGCAAAGAAATACCCACAGTAAATCGCGTCCGCATCCTCGGCCTCCACATACAACAGGACGGCGGAGGCGCCTACACCATCCAACGTTTCAAGCATACCACTTTCCAAGTCATGCGAATGATCAGCCGCATCACCACCAAACAACACGGCCTGAAAGAAGACGACGTGACCCAGCTCGTCCAGGCCCTGATAATCAGCCGCATCGCCTACGCTGCCCCGTACCTTCCCCTCACTCCCAAGGAGAAAGATCAAATAGACATACTTCTGCGGAAAGCATACAAGCAAGCGCTCGGCCTACCACCGGGAACAGCCACACTCAAGCTCGAAGCCCTAGGAGTCCATAACACAGTAAGAGAAATCATAGACTCCCACCTCACAAGCCAACGAGAACGCCTAGCCCTCACATCAACAGGCAAGAAGCTCCTAGCGCACCTAAGCTACCCAACACAGGGCCGACGCCACGAAAAATCAATCTATCTGACCCCCAACATCCGGGAGCATATCAAGGTAGCCGCCATCCCCAGAAGCATGCACCCGGAACATCATGCCGGTCGTCGCAAAGCTCGCGCAAGGACTCTTCAAACAAGATACGGTAACCTCCCCAACATACTATACACAGATTTATTTATTTATTTATTTATTTATTTATTTATTTATTTATTTTATTTATTTATTTATTTTATTTATTTATTTTACATACTTTCAAGGCCCGTAGGCGCTACAGAAAGGAGTGGTACATACAGAGAAAAAGAATGCAGAACAATGATTAAAATAATTGTTAGATGGCATGGGAAACAGCATTCTTGAACCTCGATGCGTCTGTAATAGTGGCGACCGATGCGGGAAGGTGGTTCCAGTCATTGCAGGTGCGAGGTAAAAAAGAGTAATAGTACGCATTCGTACGACAAGATGGCACGAAAACTTTATGAATGTGATCGCTGCGGGATGAAACGTAACAAGGAGGAGTTAAAAGTTTATCTTTTAATACCGGGTTGTGGTAAATCTTGTGGAAAAGGCAGAGGAGACTGTATGCACGACGTACTGAAAGATCCGGTAGGTTAAGGGTTTGCTTCATGAGTGTAACGCTAGCATGACGAGAGTGATTAGATAGAATAAAGCGGGACGCGCGGTTCTGAATGGCTTCGAGGGAGAGGGTTAGTGATACTTGAGGGGGATCCCAGATGGCCGAGGCATATCCTAATTTTGATCGAACAAGTGTTTTGTAGAGCGTCAGTTTTAAAGATGCAGGAACGGCGTAGAAGTTCCTGCGCAGATAGCCTAGCGTGCGATTAGCGTTAGAAGTTATATATTCAACATGCTTGTGCCATGATAGATCGCGAGTGATATAAAGGCCGAGATACTTATAAAAATTAACTTGACAGAGAGGAGCGCTATTGAGAAAATACATGCGTGTATCAGTATTGTTAGTGCGGCGTGATATGCGCATATATTTACATTTATTTACGTTTAGTTTCATGTTTCATGTATTGCACCATATGGATAAATTGTTAAGGTCTTCTTGCAGTGTAGTGGAATCAGCGGGATCACTAATCTTATGATATATTACGCAGTCATCAGCAAATAGGTTAATTGAAGACGATTTGACGCAGTCAGGGAGGTCGTTAATATAAATCAGAAAGAGCAGAGGCCCGAGGACAGATCCCTGCGGGACCCCTGATGTAACCGATAAAAAAGCAGAGGAAGCGTTATTTGCAGTTACGTACTGGGTTCGATTGGAAAGAAAGTCTTTAATCCAAGCTAATACTAAAGGATCAATGTTAAGCTGGTTGAGTTTAAGGTTTAGTAGATCGTGCGTTATGGTATCAAAGGCATTAGCATAGTCCAAGAATATGCAGTCATCATCAAAGTTATTGTCAGATGCAGCAAAAAGATCATTAGTAAAGCAAGCTAATTGGGTTTCGCACGAGTACATTTTTCTGAAGCCATGTTGACAGGAATGAAAGAATGAATTGGTCTCTAAAAATTCAATAAGGTGAGATAAATGACGTGTTCCAAAAGTTTGCATGCGATGCTTGTCAATGAAATGGGACGGTAGTTCTCGGGAACATGCGCATTGCCTGACTTTGGGACTGGAACCACAAGTCCCAAAGTCACGCGGGAGCGAAGAATACTGCAATGACTAAGGAAAATTTTTAGAAAAAATAACAGATGAAAACACTTCAGTGCATTTTAATATTTTTGAATTAATACTATCCGGCCCACTGGAAGACGAAATCTGCAAATTATTGATTAGCCGGTTAATACCAACCCAGTCCATTATTATGGGATCCATTACAGGAAAGTTCGAACTCGGCGCACTCGGTAGAATGGCGATGATATTAGTACTGAGGAAAGAGACAAACGCCTCATTCAAAACGCTGCAACATTGATTAGGTGGAATACTGGAGCCGTCAGAGTAAGTTAAATGTACAATGTTTGTTTTAGTGCCATTAACAGCACTCCAAAACTTGCGTGGACTCGTTTGAAGAAATGAGGGCAGTGTAACATTCAAGAAGGTAGTTTTAGCGTTGCTAGTCATTTGGATGCACTCAGTTTCCACTTGACGGTACGTTGACCAATGCGCGGGGAGACTTGTTTGCTTGGCCCGACGGAATAGCCGTTTCTTTTTGTTGCGCAGGCGTTTAAGAGAGTTGTTGAACCGTGGCGATCGAGCGTTTGAGGGTATTCTTCTTTGAGGTACATAGCTGTAAATTAAAGATAATAGTTTATTTTTGAAAAGTTGCCAGTTATTCTCAACTGAGCGTTCGTCGAAACCGGGGATGTAAGCAGCTGTGAATGATTCCATTTCTGCCATGATAGAAGCAGTATCTGCGTGCTTGTAATCGCGAACAACCTTATAGCTCTTTTTAGTAGAAACATGGGCACGCAAAGTGAAATGAATAAGCAAGTGGTCATTTAAACCAGGGATATAAGTAAGTTTGGAAACCAAGTCAGGAGTAGTAGTAAAAATGAGGTCAAGGATATTAGCGGAAACTGTAATAGTACGAGTGGGTTTATCAACAAGTTGTGCGAGGTTGAAATCGGAACAAACACCAAGAAAGTGTGCGCATTCCGAAGAATGTTTTGTGATAGTGGCGGAACCATTGATCCATGTGATGTTTGCAAAGTTGAAATCTCTCAGTAGAAAAAAGGCAATGTGGGGTATCGCATAACTATGTTATTCCAGACGTCATGAAGTTCATCCCAGAAAGAACGGGGTGCAGTTGGGGGTCTGTAGCATGCGCCAAAAATACAGTCCCTATTGTCAATGCTGATACGCACGCACACCACTTCTAAAGCTGAGACGACTGGAACACTTGAGGAAGGAAACTCTTCATTAACAGCGATCAAAACACCCCCACCGACGCGAACATCGCGGTCATATCGATAAATAGCGTATTTCTTTTCACAGTCAAAGATTTCACTGCTTTGAACTTTTGCAGAAAGCCAAGTTTAGGATAGAATAACAGTGTCAGCAGAACATGAATCAATATGAGCTGAGAGTGCCGCTCGCTTGTTGAGCACACTGCGTGCATTGCTAAAAAGAAGAGACACATCATTTGCGTGGCGGGAAGATAGCTACGCTGATGAATTACCAGTATTGCTTAAAGCCGCGTTGCGATTACCAGGTAGGTGTGGCTCACGAGGGGAGTCAACTTCACAAACGTTATCAGTGGATGCGCAGTAGATGTAGCGCTTTTTGTTGATGATAAGTTTGTTAAAGCGTAGTGGAAAGGGTTGGCCGCTAGATTTTCCGTATTCAATTAGTTTTTTGCGTGACATGCGCGTTGATCTACAGAAGTCTTCGCCCACAGAGATGCCAGCTGTTTTCAGCTTAGCTTTCTGAGAAAGAACTAACTCTTTGGTTTTAAAAGACGAAAACTTGACGTGTCTTTAGTGGCTCAAAGGAACCCAGCCTGTGCGCTCTGTCGATCATATTGTCGGTAACGTTCAAGCTTAGATGACGCGACAGCAGATCTTTAATACAGTCTTCGGACTGTGCCTACGTCTCGTTAGCACTGTCAGATATGCCATAAAATAATAAATTATCCCTTCGAGACCAATCTTCCAACTCGTCAAGCCTTGATTTGAGTGCGGCACCTTCAGTTCTAACAGTTTCATGAACAAGGCGGTTAATTTCAGCTGGCGCCGATGTATTTTCAATAGACTCAACAGTAAATTCTAAAGTTACCAATCTTTCTGCGAGATCTGCGACTTTGTGCGTAAGTGCTTCTTGGTTTTCCTTTAACTCGGCCAAGGATTCCACTCCGCGTGACGCTTGTCAAATTTTGTTGACAATGCAGTAATGGCATCAAGCAGTTCCTTGTGCAATTTGCTAGGGTCAGGCTGAGGCGGACCGGGGTTTTGTTCTACTTCCCCGCTTAGCATCAGGAGTTTAACGACAAATATACAGTCGTACAAGGTATCGCAAACAACACTTGGGCACGGGAAGAGCAAGAGACATCTGTTGCTTGAACGTTTACAAGAAAGAGACGGGGCTGCACAACCTGCATATGAAAGCAGAAGGGGATTTTGAGCAACAACATCGTCGCTGCTCTCCCGTGCCCACTGAAGGCGGAAAGCGGATGCAAGTCCTTTAAATCCCTACGGCAAGATGCTGTCGATGGCAGTGCTGATGCCGTGCTTGACCATGATGGGAAGGTGGCACCAGGGCAAAGCTCGTACCAGACATAATCGCTCGCTGTCGCCGAAGGTATCAAGGGCGGTGATGATAACGGCAACGGCGTCGATGCAGGAGCAGCTGGTCCAACCGCTTGCGCAGGCGCGGATAGCCATCCAAAGAATAAGGCGATGAACTGCATATGAAAGCAGAAGGGGATTTTGAGCAACAACATCGTCGCTGCTCTCCCGTGCCCACTGAAGGCGGAAAGCGGATGCAAGTCCTTTAAATCCCTGCGGCAAGATGCTGTCGATGACAGTGCTGATGCCGTGCTTGACCATGATGGGAAGGTGGCACCAGGGCAAAGCTCGTACCAGACATAACCGCTCGCTGTCGTATCAAGGGCGGTGATGATAACGGCAACGGCGTCGATGCAGGAGCAGCTGGTCCAACCGCTTGCGCAGGCGCGGATAGCCATCCAAAGAATAAGGCGATGAACTGCATATGAAAGCAGAAGGGGATTTTGAGCAACAACATCGTCGCTGCTCTCCCGTGCCCAGTCGATGCCGCGCAGTACCCCCGAAAAGCAGCCATGGCAGTCAGTGTTGTCGACAGTGGCGTAGCCAGAAATTTTGTTCGGGGGGGGGGGGGGGGGGGGGGGGGGGGGGGCTGAGGTTGCAGCGCGGCCTCCTCCTTATAGAATTTGTCGAGGGATCAAATACATGAATAATAACTGCATTGCCAATGCCATTGTATATTAGATGCTGCAAACGAATTATTGAACGCTACGCACTGTCAAGTAAAATATGTATTTTTTCATAAAAGAATATATTCGTATGTCCCAAAAATTGTGGCAGAAATAACTGATAGCAATGCTTCCGCGTTTTTTTTTTCGTCTATTTAATAAGGAAAGAAAATATCACACGGACATTAGAACTATATGAGTTCGAAACCAGCAAAGCAATGTATACAGCTGATATGAAGAACGTAAAGGCCATCTAATGAATAAGTTGAGGACAAATATTTTGATGAATCTTCGTCATTCAAGAACCTTGTTTACATTTTTGCACATATGCAACGGCCAGGAAAAGACCTAAATGACGCTGTCCCTCGTTGCAATAGATTGCGCAGGAGCAGCTGTTATCGGTCGTGTATTGTAATTACACCGAGATTATACTCGCAACAGTGAGTACAAATAAAAAGTAGGAGAGAGAGAGAGAGGTCATAAGGGAAAGGCAGGGAGGTTAAACATGCTGAGCCCGGTAGGCTACCCTGCACTGGGGAAGGGGTAGAAGGGATTGAAAGAGAAGGAAGAGAGAAGTTCACAGTTCACACGTTTCATATTTACAGTTAAGCATTCATCGCTGCGTTTCGTCACAGGCGGTCATACAGACTTGTGCACTTCAAAAAACACAGCAGCGCCTTTATAGCCCTGCACATAACAGACGCACGAGGCCACGCGCCCAAGATATTTTCCTCCGTAAAAAACCTGTCGTCTAAGTGCCCCAAAGCCGTCCGAAGGGCAATCCTCTCTTCTTCGTATCTGTGGCAGTCACATAAAAGTAGGAGTTCTGCAAAATATACATTAGAAATGCGAAGATAGAATGGAATATACAAATGCGAAGATACAACTCGCTCAGGGCAAAAAAAGAGTCGCTAGGAACAAAGTTCACTGCTTGTATACACAACACCTCGCAACAAGATATTTAAATGTACGTCTAAGTCTCCAATAAATCTACGTATTTAAGCAAACGTCACTGTATATTATGCGTCAAACAAGACAAATAAACACGTTGCGGAGTCAGAGACAGTAAACTTTGCGCACAGAAAGACAGATGATCTAGGCAAGAACAAAACTATGATCGCAGACATCATGATATGTACTCGGGCCATGCAGCGGTCGCGACAGCACCATACAGGTAGAATAATACAGGAATAATGCAGAAATCAGTACGAAAATGTGTAATTTAAGTGCCTGCACAACGCCAACAATTATTCTGCACCCAAAATTAAAGGAGGGTTTTGCTTCGTTTCAAAAAAGAAATAAAAGCAGGCAGCTAAAAAGGAAAGAAAAGGACAAGCGAAAGACACAGATGATGCGGCAAGTTACTACCCAATATCCGAGTGTATTTTTGGCAAACGCATCGTGGGCCGGGCTTTCAATGAGCAAGGTCGGTCAAAATTGGTTATTGATGTCCTCGTAATTTTCGTATTCGCATGATAATTTTGATCATGATGCTAACTGCTAGAATAAACGGCTAAAATTTCTGCGGTTTTAAAAGCTAACGAACAGTCATACGTTTTCGTAATTACGAGCTTATGGACCTGAAGGAATAGAGCTTTTTAGTTGCATTGATTTTTGCTGCGTCGCTATCTAAAGGACAAACTTCTCTCGGCGGGGAAGTTGAGCGAAGCGGTCAATGACTTCGGACACGTTGATGCCGATGTCTTTGTGGGTGTATAGAAGCACCAGTACCACAGACATTGTGGAGCGCAAGTAGTTTTTTTAGTAAACTCTAGTAAAAAAAATATTCTCTCTGCGCTGGCAGTGGTCACTGGAAGGGTGACTAGAATCTGGAACAGTTTGTACACATTTAAATAGAACCTGCAGTCGCAATGAGAGATGGGCATCTATTCCAGTGCTAAAACCTAAAACACTCCCTCGATGTCGTTGGCATCCTTGTTTAGGTACTTTGCACAAACAGTAGGCTGTTCGATTCCGGCGATGTCCGTCGTTTCGTCAGCAAGTACGGAGAAGCAGCCTGCTTATGCAACTAGGCTTTCTTTGATAATTTCGCCACAAATTTCTATAATTTGGTTTTGTGCATCTGGGCTTAAATACGAGGCATTACTGGGGCAACTTTCCAAATGGTTCTTCAGATATGTATCTCCACAATCAGCTCGCATGCGAAGAAGCGCTCTGAAAATACCTGTATTTTCAGGGAGGCCTATGCTTGAATCCATAGGGCCACTGTCCCTCTGGCCAACGAGAGCCAGACCTTGTAGCCCGCCAAAAGAATTTCCTCAATAATAGGCCGTTTCCTTTCTCCTGTATTCTCAAATTTTACTTTGCCTGCCCTGGTCCAGCTGATCGATCACATTGGGCACGGGTCCTGAAAATGTTTGGAGAAAATTATCAGCTGCTAGCTCACAGTCACGGTAATATTTAGTATTTTCGTATGTGTGGAAGATTGCGAGCGCGTGCTTTCATTTCTGGAACGGCTTGGACACGAGGGCTCCAGTGCACGCATGTTGGTTCAAGTTTATAACAGCATTAACCCCATAAAGTTCCAGAATTGAAAATCTTTTGAAGCACGCCATTGAAAATGTCAGTGCACCTTTCGCGTCAAAAGTTTATGAGAACTTTACACCCATAAAATTTGGAATTGAAATCCATGCGCTCCGTAGATTCCGCGGCCGCTGCGAGATGCCGCAACGCGCCCGCTCGCTATCGAAAAGCCCTTGAAAGTTTGTGCTCGGATGGGGCTCCTTGCGTAATTACGTGACCCCAGGTGCCACGAAATCCACCACAGGTGCCACGAAATCCAGCCCGAGTTCGCAATGTTCGTGCCGAAATGTCTTTCGAGCGTGAAAAAGACATTGTAGACAGAATGGAGAATGATTGAACATAGCTCGCCTACACGAACATGTCGCAGCTTGATACACTAGGACACCTGAACAATGGAGAATTCTGCACTCAAGAACGAATTATGGTCAACAAATGCTTCGACATACACTTCCAACTTCACCTCAGTAACCTCGCTTTGCGAGAAATAGATCTTCTGTCCTTATGCAGTCTGCACAACTACTTTCAGTCAAACTAATCCTTGTTGTTTAATGAGTTTGTTCATATGCAATACTGTATGACTTTTCCCCCCTTTATTTGCTTTAGTTTATGCTTCACTGAATATAGTGCTATGTTATGTTTTTTTTTCCTATTTTTTTCCTGTTTTCGTATAATAAGGCTTTCTTTATGTAATCCTATAATGCTCATTATAAATTCAATATTTCCTTGTTAATGCAGACTACGTGTTTTTCTAATTGTTAAAGTCTGTTTACTCACATGTGAGCGCCCGACGCCCTCTGTTGACTTTGATGGGTTTTTGGGCTGGTCAAGTTGCCTGCGTGCAACTTTTTATCCAGAACCCCACCATGTCATTCTTTTCATGGGAAGTAAATTATTATTATTATTATTATTATTATTATTATTATTATTATTATTATTATTATTATTATTATTATTATTATTATTATTATTATTATTATTATTCCCGGCGTCGGTGGTAGTTTTGGTCAGTGGTGCATGCCGGCACGAAAACATTTCGGGGGGGGAGGGGGCTGAAGCTCCATCAGCCCCCCCCCCCCCCCCTGGCTACGCGCCTGGTTGTCGACCATAACCTTCAAGAGGTGGTCTCGATGACGGTCCGCACTGCCAACACCCTCGAAGCGGAGGAGACAGCCATCCAGGCGCGGATCCAGGGGGGATGTCCGGATGTCCTGATCCCCCCCCCCCTCAGATTTCTGTATCGCCCCCTCGCTAATAGGGGGATGGCCCTGTCACAAAAAAATATGGCCACCAGCATTCTTCAAAATTATTTTTCGTGAGTACCAGTGGTAATAGCCATGTAGAAGTTAGCTCGCTCACAAGCTTAGTTGTACTCCCTAGGGGTGTGGTGTCGCGAAGTTGCCGTGGTTAATTTTTCTCATGAACACCTTGGACCTCCTGGCGCCGGCCGTGCCTTACTCGTCCCGTCGGTGGCGTCGAATGAACGAGGGGAAGTCCCTTTTGCTAAGCACGCCGATGTCCGCGCGAACGCCTTCGCGCCTGATCAACTTAGTTCCGCATTGGGGTGTCATCGGTTGCCTCATTTGCTGTCATCGGTCCTGCGACCAAACTGCTTAATGAAAGAAATCTCTCGTTGAAGTGTTCATATATAAATAATAACAACTAACAGCAAAACTAAGAACTACGCATAGGCAACTTTTTTTTAACTGTAGCACTCATTGTGATCACAGTTACACGTTGACAATATCCAGTACGAGCACAGTACCATTCGTACGCTACAAGTTTTTCATTGTAACTTCGCAGTTTTATTGTCGTACATTAAGCATAGGAAGCTCAAAGCCGCTGGATCCGTTTATCTGAGTGAGCGTTCTCGCTGAGCGGGGCGAAGCCTCGAGCAGCGGCTGGATGTGGGGGAGCGTGACGTCAGCGGCCAACGCCAGCGCACGGGCCTAGGATGGTGTCGCGTGGTTAGAGAAACGGGAGCAGATACGCGCCTTGTGTAAAAGGAGGACGTCGCGTGGGAAACAAAACTTGAAGACGCTGGCTCGCGCTCTCGGCTACTACGCCACATCGTTCTTATTGTAGGTGGCGTCGTGAGTCTTCATACGCGGTTATTCGCATATCGTAAACAACCAGCGTAGTGGTTGCCGCGTTGGAGCGGAGCGTTACGCCCGTATTCAAGAACGTTCCTCTAGTCAACACAACACCTCGACTCAAGAGGAAAGATAGCACCGCCATCCCTCCAAAGAAGTGGTCACTGAGCTTCATGATCATTCATGGGAATTCTTGAGAATTGTCACGTCTTTATCACTCGAGAGGCGGCGCAGTGCTCAACAAGGTGGAGTGGAGGAAGAGCTTCGGGTCGAGGGCTGTTTGAGAATTAGGAAGTTAGTCCTCCAAAGCAAACGAAGGTGTCTCAGCCGAACACAAAGAATCTTCTTAAGGAAATGAAGGTGTCGACCAGAACTCCAAAGACGGACCCGTGCTTACGCATTTATAACGAACCTGCGACATATCATCCCAAATTTTATTTTAAGAAACAAAACGGGCTAGATATACCGGATGTTCCAAATTAAGCTTTATGGTTTTCTTAAAATTAGGCACTGGGAGGCACGTGTAGACCACCTGCGCAAATAAGTTGTGTGGCCAGGGGGACACAAAGTGAGATAATTATCGCTGTCAGCAGCCGAATTAACTAAAATTGAATAATTAACTTTTTATTGACTGCAGTAGGTGTGTATGTTTGTATTCAAAAGTTAGAGGCAGTCGTGTTTCTACAGTTTTACTTGGAAGAATTCTTCTAGCATGTCTATGCTCCGAGATATACAACTCCAAATTTTAATTGTCGTTCGCATGATTAAGCATGCAAGCGAGCGAGGATCGGCGCCAAGCTCCTCCCTGATGTGACGCGGCTGTTGGATGCGGCGTTTAGTCTGACAACGCGGCGGAGGCATTGGAAAAAAATAATAACTGCCCCCCTTTCCCTCACGGCTGGCGAAATAAAAATAAATCGAAGAACCCGTAACCGCTGTCGTTACACGCGACCACGCAGCCTGTAAAGATGGCGGCAGCTGCCATGCCGAGATAATGGCGCGAGCGAAAAAGCCGGAGGGCAGTGCGCGTGCGTAAGGGTGACTAGACGACCGGGCATGGTCCTTGTTTGGGCTACGCAAATAAAGTGACTGCTGATTTCCAAGTATTGTAAGTTTTATTGAAATCGAAAGCAACAACTGCACCATCAACAGCAGAAACCTTTTTAGCTATGCTAACGAATATTTCGTACTGCCGCTTTAACTTTGGTGTTGTCATTCACAAATGTCATGACAACAGTTCACCCATCAAGATGTCAATGCCCTAAAAATGTTCAAAATGCATCCCTTCCGCAGCAACGCAAAGCATAAACCGCTATCACGTCGAGTCGATAACTGTGCGCAGTACAATTGAAATTTGGAGTCAGATATCTCGGAGCGAACACGCTAGAATAATTCTTCCGACTGATACTGATACACGGCTGCCTCTAAGTTTTCAATACAAACATACCTACTTACTGCAGTCGACAAAAAATAATTGTTAAATTTTAGTTAATTGGGCTGCTCACAGCGTAATTATCACCTCACTTTGTGCCCCCCTGGCCACATAACTTATTTGCACAGGTGGTCTTCGCGTGCCTCCCAGTGCCTAATTTTAAGAAAACCATAAAACTTAGTTTTGAACAACGTGTGTTATCAGGCACAGCCGCCAAGCACATGGCTGTATTGGGTAACGTCCTTTTCCTATAAGCTCGGAGAAACCGATACCTGGCTTCGCTATAGGGCTTCTTCCTCTTTCTGGGGTGTTACGTGCCAAAACCAGTTCTGATTATGAGGCACGCCGTAGTGGAAGACTCCGGATTAATTTTGACCACCTGGGGTTCTTTAACGTGCACTACAACGCAAGCACACGGGCGTTTTTGCATTTCGCCTCCATCGAAATGCGGCCGCCGCGGGAGGGATTCGATCGCGCGATCTCGTGCTTAGCAGCGCAACGCCTGAGCTGACTGAGCCACCACGGCGGGCTAGGTGTTGCTCTAGCCGTATAAAACGCGGGTTTATCGTGAGCAGAAACGGTGAATTTCGGTAGATGATAAAGGCTACTATCATCATCATCATCATCATCATCATTGACAGAAGCTGACCCCCCCCCCCCCCCCTCAGAAAAAACCTGGATCCGCCCCTGCAGCCATCGCCTTAGCCATCGCCTCTAGTCAAACCAAAGAACACGCTACAATTAATACCGACTCTCAAGCAGTTGTCGTAGCTATGCCAGAGGCAGAATATGTTCCATCGCCGCCCGACTCCTCAAACAAGCCTCTCAATTACCCTACGTTGAAATAGTATGGACTCCAGGACACGAGTCCCTCCGTGGAAATCAGCGTGCGCACGCTGTAGCCCGAGCTCATGCCACCCGGGCGCCACAAGAGAGGGATACGGCCGCATCTATGGAGCCTGTACCTTTACAATACCACGCCATATTAGAACACCACAGATTGAACAGACGACAATACCCACCCCCGCACAAGACCCTCTCACGCGAAGACGCAGTAGCATGGCGACAATTACAAACCAACACATACCCCCATTTAAGCAGATTACACGCAATACACCCTGCACTGTACTCGTACAAATGCCCCCTTTGTAACGACTACGCTTCCCTATATCACACCACATGGGCATGCCCCAATATACAGGTAGCACCGCATATACCCAACCCCACACCCGAGCAGTGGGAGGCCGTGCTGACTAGCTCGGACCCTCGTGACCAGCACCAACGGGTGCGGCGGGCCCGGGAGACAGCAAGAGCCGCAGGAGCCCTGGACTGAGGGCACCTCCCAACACAAGCAGGAAGACGCCTGCTTGTTTTTTTTTCTCTTAATAATGGTCTAATTAGCTAATGGGTCTATAATTCTTCAGTTCTTTAACGTCTCCCTTCTTATGGATTAGTATAATGTTGGCGTTCTTCCAGCTCTCTGGTACACATGAAGTTGTGAGGCATTGCATATAAAGGGCCGCAAGCTTTTCAAGCATGATATCTCCTCCATCTTTGATTAAATCTGCTGTTATTCCATCTTCTCCAGCAGCTTTTCCCCTGGTCATGTCTTTCAAGGCCCTTCTAACTTCAGCGCTAGTTATAGAAGGAGCCTCTGTATCCGGTTCATCACTATTTTGAATGAAAGTAGCTTGGCTGTTTTGGGCACTGTACAGGTCAGTATAGAATTCTTTCGCTGCTTTTACTATGTCATCGAAATTGCTGATGATACTACTATGCTTATCTTTCAGTGCATACATCTTGCCTTGTCCTATGCCAAGCTTTCTTCTTACTGATTTAATGCTGCGTCCATATTTTACGGCTTCCTCAATCTTTCCCACGTTATAATTTCGAATATCCCTTAGTTTTTTCTTGTTGATTAGTTTTGACAGTTCAGCCAATTCTATCTGATTTCTTGAGTTGGACATTTTCATCTTCTGTCGTTTCTTTATTAGGTCCTTTATTTCTTGGGAGAGCTTACCTACTGGTTGCTTTGGTGCCCTACCTACCACTTCAATTGCTGCTTCTGATATCAACCTAGTTACGGTTTCATTCATTACCTCTATGTTGTCTTTATCCTCCTTTTCTAAAGCTGCATATTTGTTTGCAAGCACCAGCCTGAATTGGTCTGCTTTTACCCTTACTTCCTCTAGGTTGGCCTGTTTCCTCTTGACTAATTTCACTCTCTCTCTCTCTCTTCAAATTGAGAGAAATCCTAGACCTCACTAACCTATGGTCACTGCACTTAACCTTACCTAACACTTCTACATCCTGCACTATGCTTGGATTGGCAGAGAGTATGAAATCTATTTCATTCCTTGTTTCTCCATTAGGGCTTTTCCAAGTCCACTTCCTGTTGCTGCGCTTCCTGAAGAAGGTATTCATTATTCGGAGCCTATTCCTTTCCGCGAATTCTACTAACATCTCTCCTCTTGCATTCCTAGAATCGATGCCGTAGTTGCCAATTGCTTGCTCACCAACCTGCTTTTTCCCCACTTTTGCATTGAAGTCTCCCATGACTAAAGTATACTGAGTTTGCACCTTTCTCATTGCTAGTTCAACATCTTCATAAAACTGTTGTATTTCTTCATCATCGTGACTAGAGGTTGGGGCATAGGCTTGTACTACCTTCATTTTGTACCTCTTATTCAGCTTTACTACGACTCCTACCCTCTCATTAATGCTGTAGAATTCATCAATGTTGCCCGCTATGTTGTTATGCACTAGAAATCCTACCCCGGATTCTTTCTTATCTGGAAGACCTCTGTAGCAGAGGTCTAGCAGACGACTTAAGTATATTTAAGTCTGTCAACAGTGTTCACGACTGCATTGACCTCCAAAACGACATTTTGTCACTCTCAAGCTGGTGCAGAAGCAATAATGCTACTCTTAAATGCTTCCAAAACTATGATGTTAAGTTACACGCGCAAGAGCACCATGTACAATTTTCATACGCCCTTCGGGATGCTCCACTGCCCAGGGTCGATGAAATCAAAGATCTTGGTATGTACTTCGACAAAACACTAAGCTTCTGTTCACACATTAAATATGCACAACATGCCCTTCGCGCTCATGGAATTGTATGTCGTATATTGCATGATGACCACTCACCTGTTCTGTTTCTGAAATCGTATGCTGCTGTGTGCCTTCCACTACTAGAGTATGTCTCTGTAGATTGAGGTGCAACGTGCGAATCTAATTCTGACCTCACTGAACGCGTCCAGAATTAATTGATATCTGTCTTCAAGCACCAATCTTGCCATTCTGGCGACCATAGCCCAGCCCTCTCAAATGTGCCTCAACTCACACCTTTAGACTCTTAAACCTCACCCCTTCGATGAATAAAGTTGTTACTCACTCATTCAAGACTTATTAAATCAGACCTTTTCGTTCCTGTATAAGGTGGTATATGGCATTATACTTTCCCAAAGCTGTGCAATTTTTTGTGCTGCAACAGTATACCAGGTAACATTCCGCATTCTCTGCCTGGCCTTGTTCCATTAAAGACTGTCCTATATATGGCTCGACTCCAAAACACATAATAAGAATTGTGCCTGCATTGACATATTTCAGAGTTCATTTCCTATGTATTGTATATATGTAGATAGTCATGTTGTATGATTAACTGCAGTTTACGCTTCCTTGTTTTCTTTTCCCCTATTTGTTTCTCTATCTCGTATAGTTTTGTCTTCCACATTTGTGTTCTCTGTACATTTTGTCTCGCATATTGCTTTTTAAGTGCACCAGTACGAAGGCCCTCTAGCTTTTCCTGGGCCCTATAATAAACATTTGATTGATTGGTTATTGTTCTTGCAGTATGAAATTGATTTTTAAATATGTACTAGTATATTAGTTTAGTTCAGTAGCTTTTGTGCAATATTGTTATAGTGTGACAGTTGTTTAAAGCATCAATTCAGTGTAATAAAACGCTTTTTGCTTGATCATATGCATTGTGCCATTAATTTCTTCTGAGGTTTAATAACGGTTGGCTACCATGTCCAGTATTGTGCAATAAAATAATATGGCGCAGCAATTGTTGCGTGCCTCACAGAACAAATTGAATTTCTTTCTCAAAACATCATTGTAGGCTGAAAACAATAAAAAATTGGTATTTCTTTTTTTGTGTGTGTGGTGACTTGAAGTGTATAAATTTTAAAAATAACCTGCTTACATATATTTTTTCATATGCAAATGAGCTGCCCCACACATTTAATTAAGTGCTATAATAGTACGACTGGAGCAATGAAAGACACGTGTTAGAACCCTCCGATTCTCCGTTTTTAGTATTTGAGGGAATGTTATTTCATGAATGTCGAGAAAGACAAACTTCACATGTTGAAACCAGCTACAGAAAACATTTCTAGCAATACACTCAATGTGAAGGCCTCCCGATGCGGTGTTGATGCTTCAAAACAACCTAGAAGAATTTAATTCCATGGTAAAGATTAGACAGAAACAAGAATCAGGAGATAAGCTACGAAATTGGTAAATTTTAGCTGTTCTAAATGCCTCTTTGCGAGTGCCACAAGTATTTCAATTCTTTTTTTTTTTGCTGATTTTCTCAGTACCCACTTGCGCGTTTCTTTTATGCACCAACAAGCGTAATTATATTGTCACGAGCTCTGATAACAGAGGGCAGAAACAGCGCGAATGACCACGGGAACTGTCGGTGGAGAAGGAAGACGACGTTCCTCTGGTTGCTTTTGTACCGGGCTTGCAACACGCCTGATTTACTTTTTCGTCTAGTTTTTTTCTTCTTTTTCTTTTTTTCCGTCTCTCCCTTCCCTTTAACCTTTAACTGTCGGCTTCTTGGCCAATCCCCCGTAGTGGATAAGCGCCACGGATGAGGATCAAGCAAGCAAGCAAGCAACACGCCAACCGTTCCGATTTATCTGCCCTGCAGATTAAAATAAACGCTTAACGGCGTAACATTTGGTGGAGCTGTGCTGGGTACCTCCCACGACCGACAACGGAATCGTCCGTACAAGACCTTCGGAGAAGCCGCCGCCTTGCCGGACTTTTGCCATCGGCCACCATCATGCCTAGAGAGGAAGATGCTCCCAGTACTGCATCGGCAGGACCAGCGCTAATTCAACACTACCGAGAGCCCCGCACGTTCTCCGCAAAGGCAGGAGAAGATGTCGATGAGTGGCTCACCCATTATGAAAGGGTAAGCCAGTACAATCATTGGAACGCCGCCTCCCAACTGAGGAACGTTGTTTTCGTTTTGAGTGGCACAGCGATGGTGTGGTATGACAACCATGCGGACGCGCTAACTACCTGGACCTGTTTCGTTGACGAGATTAAGAAGTGTTTTGGCGATTCGGATGCCAAGAAGAAACGAGCGGAATTAACGTTAGCTCAGAGGGCTCACGTCCCCGGAGAGACTTGCACCACATTCATCGAGGAAATTCTAAAACTGTGTAAGACCGTAAACCCCCGAATGTCAGAAGAGGATAAGGTGGGACTCCTTTTGAAGGGAATCGCGGAAGATGTGTACAACTTGCTCATTGGGAAAGATAACTTGGAAACCCTATCAGATGTGATACGGCACTGCCGTACCTTCGAAACACTGAAGAGTCGTCGAATTGCCCCGAAATTTGGATGGCTAGCTAATGTGACGACTGTAGCCAGTGTAGACACGAATCCTCCAACAGACTTATCATCCACCATTCGGCAGATTGCCCGTGAGGAACTCCTTCGACACGAAGAACAAGCGCGGTATGTGGCCCCACGTTACAGTTCCTGCGCTTTCCGAGACGCCATTTGCGCAACCCCTTCGACTCATTGGCAGCACTCAGTAAACGCAGCGGACTTTGACAGCTATAGAGATGGTCCGCATTATGACCTGAACAAGCCGTCGTATAACGATTCTTTTGACCAAAGCCTTCATCAGCGCCCATGCAACGGTCGCTCTCGACGACCAGCTACTGCCTATAACTCGCAAGGACAGTTACTCTCAACGCACGGCCACGGCTGAACAGTGTCATCAGCATCCCGATGTTCGCCGTATGCCTATGTGCTACAGCTGTGGCACACCAGGTCACATAGCTGGATACTGCACCCAACGTCGACCATCGAGCTATGGGCAATCGATGCCGTCTGCGTGGCACAATGGTCGTATCATGGACAACCAGCGGTCATGGAACTCCCCTCTAGGAAGCCACTCCCGAGAAGAAAGGCCACGTAACTACACCTTAGGAAGCTAATTTAGAGAGGGAAGACCTAGTAACCGTTCGCCTGCTTCCGACCGCACCCTGACCTCACCACCAGCTTTCCGAGCGTATCGATCACCATCTCCCCGGCGGCGCATCCTGTCATCTTCTCCGCGGCGCCGCTTCCCGTCACCACCGCCGGAAAACTAGCCAGCGCGACCGATGGGGGTGAGGTCGCTGGAAAATCTGCGCTGCCGACTGAGATACCTCATTTTCATGCTGAAGAATAGGGTTCATGTGTGTATTGACGGTGTGTCTACCGTGGTATCTCGCGAGACACGATACCACCGGTTACTCACCGTTCTTCCTCCTTTATGCTCGTCCGCCTCGTTACACACTCGACACCATGTTTCCCTACTTCGCTCATGACAATAACTCTATTACCAAGGTCCTCTGTCGAGCAGAAGAAGCGCGATGCATTGCTCGGCTACGCACCTTGGCCTCGCAGGACCGGTCAAAGATCCGCTACGACGCTCGTCGCCTACATGTATATTTCGATCTTGGCGACCTTATGTGGCTCTGGACGCCTTTACGGAAGCGTGGCTTGTGCCAGAAGTTCATGGCCCACTATGTTGGGCCCTACGTTATACTTGAACGCCTCAGCGAGGTCAACTATCGCATTGCACGCCTCACGAGCACTGGACGACACTCGGCCAAAACCGAAGTCACTCACGCTGCCCGCCTGAAGCCTTGCAATTCACGAACGACTGACTTGCCCGGCGGGCTTCGTCTGCCAACGGGGAAATGTCACGAGCTCTCATAACAGAGGGCAGAAACAGCGCGAATGACCACGGGGACTGTCGGTGGAGAAGGAAGACGATGTTCGGCTGGTTGCTTTTGTTTCGGCTTGCAACACGCCAACCGTTCCGATTTATCTGCCCTGCAGATTCACGGCGTAACAACATTAATAATACAGATTTTTCAATGATACTTTGCAAACCTAATTCTTACGTAGTTGGCTGTGCAACGAACTACAAAAAAAGACATCGTACGAGAGCTATTGATGTGACATGCCATGCTCGTGCAGGTCGTGCAAAGCGATCTTGCAGACGACAACGCGAACGCAATCGCTGATGTCGATAGCTTGTGCAGTTACGTTACTTCAAGGAAACCGTTGCGGCAGGCGTACATTCATTAATCAAACGTGTTTTTTATATCTAAAATAGCATATAGATCATTAACTTATTGTTTCAAGCACAGTTTACAGCAGGCTGTTTTAGGCCGCACTTGGACGGTTGAAGACTGGTCAAGCAACAGTGCACCGCAACCGAGGAGTGAGCGTCGGTGCGCGTCAGAGCTTGTATCCTGTGGTTGCGCGCCCTTTTCCTCCAGCCGACGCGAAGCGACGCGCTCGCTTGTCGGCGCGCGCCGACGCGTGGCGAAGCGTGCCTGTGGTTGGTAAAGCCCCTTGATGTTAAGGGACTTTAGTGGTTGGGGCTTATGCAGTGGCGGCGCCTTGCGGCGCGCCATGCAAGCAGCAGCGAAAAAAATAAGTTGCAGTGGCTTAGCTCGGCTATGCCAGGATATACGTAGCGTTAGCAAAGGTTCAGCTGATTATTCTTAGCTTTCTTGGTTGTCTAGATTGTCAAGGATTAGCTTGATTGTCATGCTTACTGCTGCTCCAATGACACACACGCGGTATACGTATTAAGTGGCACATGTATATTTATTTTTGCTCAACGTCACGTTGCTTCTTTATTGCCACAAAGACGGCTCGGTGATCAGTGAAGTAACACGCTGCCGTCTCTATGGCCCCGACACAGTATTTGGAGTTGTCTGTCTGTGCGACTGCACAGCGAGCGCGCGCCGGCGCCAGTGCGTCTACCACGGCTACGACGTCACTCCTCTGGAATGCGCAGACCGGCGGCGGTGAGTCGAGCGCGGCGGCGACGGCGTGCGCGAGAGGTGCCGGCTCCGGTGGCTCCGGTGGCTCCGGTGCGCAAGCCGTGTGACATCACTGATATTTGCGCATGCGCAGCACTGCTCTTGATGTGCCGCGCGAAACGGGCTTGGCTAGGCCAGTGTAGCTAACGCTACAAAAAGCAGAAGTCCGGCGGTTTGCTCGGGCGCGTTCTCTTCGGCGGCGCCCGTGTCTCCCGCTCAAAGCAGACGCCAAGCAGGCGACACGGGCGTTCGCTTCAGCGTGCACGCCGTAACGTTGTTTTTGTGGGCTTTTAAGTCAAACAGCACGCTAGCGCAAGACAGGGGTAATTGGAGATCGCAGGGAGAGGCCTTCGTCCTGCAGTGGACATAAATACACGCTGATGATGAAGATGATGATGATGAAGTCAAACAGCAACTGTTCTTGTCGGTGTCTGTTCGAGGGTTGATAAGTGCAGCGCTGATAAGTGCAGTGTACTCTTGTTCGGAAATTGCTAGCCTAAAGCCCGTTTCACATGATGCGATTTTGTCTGCGAATTCGCACGTGCGAATTCGCAGCTGCGGAAAATAGGCCGCCGGACCCTTCGTGCGTGCGTTTTTTTCGATGTTCGGCGTGCTGAACTTCTCTGCGAAAAACGCATCTGCGTTTTTTCAGACGACCAATAGGAGGCGGCTCGCTCAAACGTCATCGCGCAGCGCGCATTTCAAACATTGAACTCCATGTTTACAAGCGGCTTCCAGGGCACGTTGTTTTTTTTTTATTTTCATCCAAGCGAAGCTAACTCAGGGCGTACACCGCTGCTGCTAGAGGAAGCGACGCTGCAGGCTCAATAAATGTTTTCATAATCTAATCCAATCCAATCAACAGCGAGGGACAGGACGGCGCGATCCACAGCAGACGATCTCCACCACACAGATGGTTTCCCTCTCGAATCAGCATCAGCACTGCAGCCTTTTCTGAGCTGTAGTGATTAGTCGTGTGCAAATACTTTTTGTGTCACGCGCGCGAGAATGGCAAAGGCAGCTTTCAATGAGCAGCTTATTGCCGAAGTCGAGAAGAGGCCAATTCTGTGGAATACGCGGTTAGAAAAGTACCGCGACTCCGACCTTCGTGATCGTCTGTGGGATGAAATTGCACAACTGCTGAAAGAAATGAAACCAAATGGTAAGTGTTTTGTACAGCTGTACGTTGTTGATATTCTTGCCTCAAAAAAGTGAAGCACGTCTGTATATTCACGTGAATATGCTTTTGACTACCTGCATATTTTCGTCTATCCATTTTCAGTGAGAGCCGACGAAACGCAGACCCGCTGGCGTAGCCTCCGCGACACGTTTCGAAAAAAGAAGAAAGAAAAGAAAGATGCATCAAGAAGCGGGAGTGCTTCTCAAGATGGAACAAAAAAAGAGTGGCCGTATTACAGCAGTATGTCATTTCTACATGACACCATGGAAGAAGCTGTGTACGTATTTTCTGAAGCCCTCAATACCTTGGGCACAACGCGGCAGTAAGCTTCGTAAAATGTGTTCGGTGTTGATTACATGGTTCAGTGTAGGCTGACAGCTATCCTTTGCACCCCCGAAGCTCTGCGCGGGTGGCGCCGGTTTTGACCGTTGTTGCCCCGCGGCACGGCGGGAACCGGACAGATAGGCTGGAAAGGAGCCCGCGTCCGGGTAAAATGAAAAGGGAATGGTACTTGTAGTTGCTTGTATTTATGCATCTCGTTCTTGTTACCTTTCTTTATTTTCCCTTGTTGCTTTGTTTTCTTTGCAGCAAAGCCAGTGTAAGTTCTGCCCAAAGAAAAGGAGAACTTAATGAAAGGGACCCATAGGGGTAGCAAAATAAAGTAAACTTTTTGCAGAGTTCACTGTCAGAGCAGTACACTTGTAAAGCACCTTGTGAATGGTAGTCCCTCAGCCATATGGCGCTGAGTGGGGGAGAAGTACGATTAATTCTTTGCGAATCAGACTGCTTAAAACGTGGCATTATTTTTGTCAAAAAGCAGTTAGAGCTTCTGTAGCTGTGTCACTTCACAGTGTTTTCGGCATGCATATTTGTAATAAACCAGTACTTACGGAGGATTTGTTGCGAGCCCCTTTGGTAATGTTTCTTTTTATGTTTTCTTTTTTGTGCAGAACAGTGAGCAACGTGAGCGACAACGAAGAAGAAATAGCCTTCGTTGAGCCAGCTCCACTCTCAGAAGAACAGACCCAAGAGCCAACAGAGATTGTGAATGAGCTTTATAAGTGCATTTCAGAGAGGGCGCCAGGTCCAAGCATGGTGAGCAGTGACAGCTCAAGCCGCAAAAGGAGTGCGAAAGAAAGGACTGGGGGTCGAAGAAAAGCGCTGAAAGAAATTGACAAACACATCGACACAGTGAGCAATCAAATTGCAGCGTACAAGGAATTGAGCCCAAGTGCGCACTTTAGGTTGGCTATAGAGCCATTTGTTGCTGCGACGCCTGAGCACATGAAAGCTCACTTATACATGGAGCTCATACATGTTGCCTCACATTATGCCCGAGGCATTTACCCACCAGCGCTTCTGTATCAAGGAATTCCAGAAGATGAAGGATGGTTTCGTCACAGCGTATTACAATGTCGCATTTGTTATGATGGTTTTGTCAAAGTGTATGACAACATAAAGAACATTATTTGATCTCTGCTGCTTTCTTTGCCAGTAGGGGGCCAAAGGACTCCCTCAAACCATCCTTCACAGGCTTTTCCCTTCGCCTCCTGCCGAATGTATTGTGATAAAGCTATAAAGAATCAGTCAATCAAATTCATTCATTCAGCATTCGTATATACAAGTACTGAATATGTATTTCTGCACATATATTTACAGGTACATGAACATCGCATAACAAACAATTGTGACATGCATATATGGTTACATTGCGTCAGACAAATTTGTTAAACAAACACAGCTGAACTTCATTTTATCGCATTAGTGTCCCTTTAACTGAAGTGTGACATTAAGAACGTAAAAACATTTTTGAAGAGCAATAGTGAAGATTATTAGTTCGTGTAGACTGTTTAGGCAAAACAAAGTGTTCTGTAATACGTAAAAAATGTAACATTTATCATAACAATTAACAAATGTGTGTACCTGTCAAGGCAGCATTTGCAACTTCGCATTTGCTTGGCATACCAAAACACTTTTTGGCAGCCACATAGACATTCATGTGTAGAATGGAATCAATCGAGATGTGAAAATCCTGAAAGCGTAATATATTTTCAAAGAAGGTGTGCAGAATCAATGTTCGGTGCAAAATAGTATGCTATGGCTCACAGATTAAATGGAACAAAAAAGTAGAGTTATCTGAACAAACAAAAAAAAGCGCCTACTAGACGGCACCTTCCAATTAGTAGTATACAACAAAAAATTCATGGGGTCCTACTGAGGAGCCCTTCGAAAGGTCGTATCAAACCTATGGTGGAAGGCCACATCGCTCACGTTGCCACGGTATAGCTCCTTCGTGCACAAAATAGTTGCGAAACACATCCCGCGTTTCGGCTGCAGACTTTGTGTAATTGTGTGCACCATGATGCTGCAGATTAAGGAAAGCATTCTTCTCAGCTTCCTGGCGCCACTGCCCTTCCACAAGGTTGCCGAAGGTGTCTACCTCGTCCACATATCTTTGTGGAATGTAGGACACGTCATCACGAAGGAAATTGTGCAACATGCTGCGAGTGTCACCATTCTGGCATTTTCTGCTAGAAGGTTCATCGGTCTACGGAAAATCCTGAACCTTGATGCCAGCACCCCAAATGCATTCTCGGCACATCTTCTGCAATTTTCAAGACAAACATTATAGTAGAACCTATTACGAATAAATTTAAGTTACGCGTTACCTTGCTCTGCTGAGGTGGTAGTTGAAGAGGCGCATGTCCTCTGCGAGGCACCTGCCAGGGTACGGCCGCAGGAAGTCTGGCCTCAACTGGAACGCCTCGTCGCCGACAAAGACGTAAGGGGCTACGGCAGTGGACAGTGGGATCAGCTGAGGAGGAGGCAGGTTTAAAGCACCTTGGCTGAGAAGTTTCCCAATCTTCGATGCCTTGAATACACCACCATCACTCTGCGATCCGTATGCGCCCACATCAATGCAGACAAATCGTAGCTGGCTGTCCACTACAGCCATTAGAACGATGGAGTAGGTGCCCTGTAATGACAGAGAATCACATCTCATTGAGAAGTGTTTCACTAAATCTTTGTACATGTAAGAATAATACATAACTAACGCTCTCTTAACTTATAATTAATATATTGAGATCCCGAATGCGGAGGGGCTTCTATTTGGACATGCTTCCCATCCACAGCACCTATGCAGTGTGGGAAATCCCACCTGCTCTCAAAGCCCTTGGCAATATCCTGCCACTGCTCAACGTTTGCTGGGAACTGAAAATGCAGTAAATAATCATAGATATTGCAGTTTTTCCTCGTACAAAAAATGCAATGGTTAAACATGAAAAATAGTAGTTCTGGTTAAACCTTCAATAAATGAAATTTCATAACTCGCATAACACTTATGCATGTAGGTCACCACGAATGTCTCATAACTTGCTTAAACAAGCTTACATATTTAAGAAATTTGTAGGATAACTTACCTTCATACACTTGGGTCGAAGGACATCCCACAGAAGAGCACATACTTCCTTCACAATGTTACTTGTAGTCGATATGCCTACCTTAAATGCCATGGCAACATCTTGAATTTGCATCCC
The DNA here is from genome assembly GCF_013339745.2 of Dermacentor silvarum. Lineage (NCBI taxonomy): Eukaryota > Metazoa > Arthropoda > Arachnida > Ixodida > Ixodidae > Dermacentor > Dermacentor silvarum. The sequence goes on along the minus strand of NC_051160.1, from coordinate 175,186,278 downwards.
CGATGCTAGGTATCTAAAGTAAACATAGAAAACGCATTGCTCGGCAAACTTGTGGAGCTATGTTCCCAAAACATTGTGCAACATTTCCTTCTTCCAGCGAAATAAAAAGACATTTATTTATCTTCTAATTAGCAGCAAAAATGCCATGTAGCTATTAGTTCCCTGGCAATGACAGATCTACATTGTTAAATTTTTCGCAAAACTCCGAAAATCCCCAGTTGTAAAAAAATGAGTTCACACGCTAGACAGCGTGCAAGATGCAGAGCATTTTAGTATTTGCATATCAGAAGCACAGGTCAAGAATTGTTTTCACTACATTACCATGGACGCACATTTAGCGCTGTTAACTTACCTCAATGTGATGGCAAGGCGGCATCGTGAGGGCACGGGCTCCCATATAACCCACTGCTTTGAAAGCCTTGTTTCGAGCAACGAATGCAGTTTTTCGAATGTCTGTGGTGTCATCCGATAATATTTTCGGAACACCTCCGGATCATGGGTCATCAGAAAGAGGGTCTGCGCAGGAAATAAGATTTCACAATTACTACACCTGCGCACTTGTACGAAGAATACTAAATACGAATGCGGCTCACCGTTGTGTAGAACTCGGACTCCGTCTTTCTGTTCTGCCAGCTCGGCCTCACCCACCATCGACGGGGGTTTGGTTGTAGCAGGAGTGCCTTCTTCTTCAGCAACTAAAGTTTTTTTTTTTTTTGTGAAGAAGCAGGAGCTTCTTATTGACTGGCGCCATTTAGATACGATCTTGCAGGCGCGAATGGCGCGTAGCAGACGATACGCTCGCGCAAAAAGCGCACTCGCCAATGTTGCCGGTACCTTCGTGCCAGTCAGAATGCAGCTAAAAACAGCTGAATCGCTTTGTTTATTTCTTTTTATTATTATTAAACACGGTAATGATACTTTCAGTAGTGTAAATATATAGTTTAGAAACATTGAAGAGTGGTTAATTTAGCAAAAAAGTTGCTAAAGCATATACCAAACAATATACGAGTTTGCAAACCCTGTGCTACGAGTATGCGAAAAACGCAGCTGCCGTGGATCCATGTGAAACGGGATTGCGAATTTCGCATCTGCGAAAAACGCAGCTGCGAAAAACGCACTGAAAAATCGCACCATGTGAAACGGGCTTAAGACGGGATGCAGGTGGGACGCGTGAGTGCCCTCAGTAGAACTTGTCAGGCGCGCGGAGGAACGGGAGCAACACACGTGACCGGTTGCCTTGGCAACTAAGACGGCGTTAATTTCTTTCTCGGCCGCCAGGTGCCGCCAGCATGATAGTGGCTCCTGGTGGATAGTGGCTCCTAGTGGATAGAAGAGAAATGAAAGTAGGTAGGAGGCAAGATGAACAACCAGGTGGGATATTTTACTCGGAAAAGCAGCTTGAAATAGCAACCCAACAAATTGAGGAATTTCAGAGGATACAAAAACAGAATGGACATATGCAAATTTAACAGGGCTATTTGAGCCAGAGCTTGCTAAGGTACGAGTCAGGCCAAAAGGGAAGAGAAGACGTAAACCCAAGAGCTGGTGGGATGAGGAGGTTAAGAAGGCCATAGAGAAACGTCAGGAAGCATCCAGGGAACACAGATATTCAAAGCGGAGAGGTGAACCAGAAGCTGATGTAGGCAGAAAATGGAATAACTTCTTAAACTGTAGAAGGGAAGCATCCCATTTGATCAATGAGAAGATTAGAAGAAAGGGGAGCCAATGGTTGTCAGAAGTAAACAAAAAGGATAGAAAAGCAGCAAAGAAATTTTGGAAACGTCTCAACTCCTTGAGTAATAAGACTAGCCTAGAGCAAAGGTTTATAGTTACAGCTCAAGGTGTTCGACTAGAAGGAGATGAGGCAATGGAACATATAAGAACAATGATGACAGAAAAATTTAAAGAACGAAACATAGCATGTGCTCAATCAGGTGAGGATAGACTAGTTAGTGCAGTGGCTCCACTTGCACAAAGCGAGTGGGAAAGGGCCGAGAAGAGGGTTCCTAGTAGCACGTCGACAGGTCCTGATGGCATCCCAATTGTGTTGATAAAGAAATTGGGCCCAAAATCTAAGAAAGCATTGAGAGAGGCAGTGAGCAAAACGATAATGGACGGCAAAGCCCCCGACGGGTGGAGACTGAGCAGGATGAGCATGATATATAAGGGAAAGGGGGACAAAGCCGACATAAACAACTACCGTCCCATAACAGTGACTTCAGTGGTTTACAGGGTGGTGATGCAGATTATAAAGAACAGATTGCAGGCATGGGTGGAGAGCGTGGAGGTGCTGGGGGAACTACAAAATGGGTTCCGAAAACAAAGAAGGTTAGAAGATAATCTGTTCTCATTGACACAGTGTATTGAAATAGAAGAAAAGGAACACATGCCTCTATGGCTTGCCTTTCTGGATATCAAGGGAGCCTATGACAGTGTAATCCAAAAGGATTTGTGGGACATACTGGGCACTCTAGATGTGGAAGATGGAGTAAGTAATCTTTTAAAAGATATCTGTAAAAGTAACAAGGTGCTTATAAAATGGGAAAACAAGGTATCTAGGCCTATAGAGATACAGCAGGGGCTTAGGCAGGGGTGCCCTCTGTCACCTCTGTTGTTCATGCTGTATTTACAAGGATTAGAGAAAAAATTAGAGAGGAGCGGACTTGGCTTCAACCTTTCCTTTTTCAAGCAAGGCGAATGGATTAAACAGTCATTACCAGGGCTGATGTACGCGGATGACATTGTACTTATGGCTGACAGCAAGGAAGACTTGCAGAGATTAATGGACATCTGTGGTAAAGAGGGAGATAGCTTAGGTTTGAAGTTTAGTAAAGAAAAATCGGCAGTCATGATTTTTAATGATAATCAGGGCAGCGAGCATAGGATACAGGAGGTTACGCTGGAGGTGGTGGATAAGTACAAATATCTTGGAGTGTGGATAAACAATGGGGCTGAGTACCTAACGGAACATGAAAAATATGTAACGGCTAAAGGTAGCAGAAATGCAGCTGTAATGAAAAATAGGGCACTGTGGAATTACAATAGTTACGAAGTGTTAAGAGGGATTTGGAAAGGGGTGATGGTCCCTAGTTTGACTTTCGGCAACGCGGTCCTGTGCATGAGATCAGAGGTTCGAGCAAGGTTGGAAGTTAAGCAGCGAGGGGTAGGTAGACTGGCCCTGGGAGCACACGGAAATACACCAAATCAGGGGGTACAGGGTGACATGGGATGGACGTCATTCGAGGGCAGGGAAGCCAGCAGCAAGATAGAATTTAAGGAGCGATTGAGAGAAATGGCAGAAAAGCGGTGGGCAAGGAGAGTTTTCAGTTATTTGTACATGATGAATGTTGACACAAAATGGAGGAAGCTGACCAGAAAATTGTCAGTCAAATATTTGGACTGCCGGAGGGGTGCAAACCAGGAAACAACGGTTAACAAAAAGGTTAAAGAAACAGAGAGGGGTCTGTGGAAACCAGGGATGCAGACGAAATCAGCACTGGGAACATACAGAACTTTCAAGCAAGAAATTGCCAAAGAAAGTATCTATGATAATTCTAGGGGAAGCTCTTTGCTGTTTGAAGCCAGGACGGGAGTATTGCGGACTAAGATGTACCGAGTCAAGTACCAAGGTATAGATAGACACGTTGCGCTGTGCGTGTGGAGAAGAAGAGGAAACGGCTGAACGCCTCATACTTTTCTGTAAAGGCCTTAACCCTACAGTGCAAAGCAACGGGGCTGATTTTTTCAAAGCATTGGGGTTTAGGGACAGTGAAGGCAAAATAGACTTTAAGCGGGTAGAAATAACCAAACGGAGGTTCCTGATTGGTGGATAAAATCAAGGCATGGGGGAAATTTCACCCACCACAAAGTACAAAATATGTTAATAGTCATGGCTAGGTGGCGTATCGTCAGTCGTGACGTAAAGGGTTCAGCCTCATCCATCCATCCATCCTCCGCGGGCTTGTGACATTATCTGGTCGCCGCAACTGGTGGAGTTTCCACTCCTAAAGGTTTCTTGCTCCGTGGCAGCGTACAAGCACAGTCCGTCAATACATTTATTAAGGGACTATGGTACAAGCTCAGCTCAACGTACTAACAGCGCCACGGCCGAATACAGCCGCGCGCGCGGCCGGAGAGCCATCTGCCTCCGCGCAAGGCCGCTCGGCCGTGCTCCGCGGCGTCGTGACGTAGCCGGCGTCGTGGCACGTGACGCGCAGGCCTGGAAGTTCTAGGGGAAAATTTAAATTATGGGGTTTTACGTGCCAAAACCAGTTCTGATTATGAGGCACGCCGTAGTGGGGGACTCCGGAAATTTGGACCACCTGGGGTTTTTTAACGTGCACCTAAATCTATGTACACGGGTGTTTTCGCATTTCGCCCCCATCGAAATGCGGCCGCCGTGGCCGGGATTCGATCCCGCGACCTCGTGCTCAGAAGCCCAACACCATAGCCACTGAGCAACCACGGCGGGTTGGAAGTTTAGGAGGCGTTGGTTACGGTGGCGAGAAGGGGGAGGTGGGAGCAACGCAGCCGTCGGAGAGCGCGGCGCTTGTTGCAGTGATTCATGATGCCGAGTGGTGGCGCGCGCGTCGACACTAAGATGCCTACTTGGCTAGTTTGGCTGCTACCGGAGCTAGCGAGTGCGCTCAGTTTGCATGGTTCTGGTCGGTTCTTTTAGCTCCACGGCTCATTTCTGTTTGCATTCACGCTGTGCAGTTGTACCTCCTTGTGGTGACAATAGTTTTACACGTTGCCATGCCGTAAGAAGCCATGGCAAGTCACATGAAACGACAGACGCACTGTTTTGCGCCGGGCTGCACAACAGGCTATGTATCTGCTATAAAAGCAGAAGAAAAAAAAACATCCCAGTCACATGTAAGAGGTCGCCTGTGGCGAGAAAAGAAGACGACAACGAAGATCGCGGAGCGTTCCGAACGGCGCGAGCGCTCGAGGTACGCGAACCGAGGTGTAATCCGCGAGGGAGAAGTGACGAAACAGCATTATCGATGTGGCTTTTGAGCTGGAAGGTCGCCTCGTCAGCCATGCTCTGACGACGGGAGAGCCGAGGACCCGGCCACGAAGTCGTGAGACTGGCAAGGCCCAGGTGTAGCTGTAGTCCTCGGAGACGTCCGGACGAAGCTCCTGGGACCAGCCACTGCTGCTCACGGTGGTTCCGGTCTTCTTCTCGAGAATCCCTCTTCCTCGGCCAAGCGCGTTCAACCGATAATCGCCGGGGCACCGGGCCGCCACGCAGATCGACGTAGGGCGAAGAACACTTCATTAGGCAAGTGACACGTCAGCGGCGGCTACCGGAGCTCCAGCCACGCACTCGGCCAGGTCAACGGAACCACGAATCGTCGGCACGTACGGCATCAGCGACGCCCCGAAAGAACAAGTCGTGAGGCCTAACCCGTCGAACTTCTCAGCCACGTGAGCGCCAGCGACCGGGTTACGGGCTTCTACCAAGCTGGACTTCAAGTTGATGGACCGATCTCAAGGCAGCTACGATTAAGCGAGGGCCGGCGAGAGCAACGACAGAGAGAAAGGATCATCGAGATTGCCGCCGATAAAATATGAGCAACAGCGACGAACTGAGTGAGAGATATTTACTCTTGTAGGGAGATATCAGTAGTCCAGAGTTGCGAGACTCTCGTGCGAGAAACGCCCAGGGCTAACGTAGAGGAAATTAAGGGCATGTTTATGGATTCACTAGGTTGTATTCTGGTGAACATTTATTTGTTTATTGTGTTTTAGTTTAGTGTGTGTTAGTTTGTGAGCTTTATTTTTAGTTTGAGTTTTGAATTTGAGTGTGATTAAAAATATGCTTGCTGTGTTGCCATGCGTCTTCCAGTCCCATCTCTCATAACACCCGCACGCCCCCGAGATCAGTGACAAAACACATCACAATCCCTTATCTCGGTGCCTGATGATGATGAGGCACTTAAAGCGTGGCAGCGGCGCGGGCCCCGTGCATATAAGGCCTTAAACAGGACTTGGAAGATCTGCGAGCTGCACTTCGAACCCCAGTTGAATCATCTACAGGGTGTCCCAACTATCATGCAACAAGATTTAAAAATATCCTAATGCCCTGTAGCTGGACAGAACCAAGGCAATGTTGTTTGCCGTCGCTTGTAGATACTCAGATTATTTTTGCATTCCGCTTAATTACATAATTAAATTAGGCTTAATTATTCAATTTCTCGAATATTACAATTAGATGAAAAGTGTCAGTGTGAAAATTGTAGAGCAACTTGAAAAACTACCGATACAACTTTCTTTTGCTCAATACGGGCTACATAAAAGTGTTTTTCCGAGCGTGAAAGAAGCCCGCGAATACACGCAAAGTGCCTCGAGGGGCCAGTCGCTCGGCAATATTGCGTGTTTCCGCGGGCTTCTATGTTTAGTAACATATCAATGTTACTAAACCTTAAGGCAAAAGCATCGCCTGGCCCTGACAATATACCCAATCTTTTCCTTCGCCGATATGCTGAGATGCTCGCTCCATATCTAGTAGTTATTTTTAACAAATCATTGACGACAGCTATCATTCCTGAGGACTGGAGGACGGCAAGAATTGTACCAGTGTTAAAGAAGGGCGACTCTGCATTGCTAACGAATTATAGACCGATATCTTTAACCGCGTCTTGCTGTAAGCTCCTTGAACATATTATCGCAAATTATATTACGAAATTTCTTAATGATAACAGTGTACTGTCTCCATTTCAGCATGGTTTTAGGAAAGGTCACAGTAACTCAACTAACCACAGTCATACATAATTTTGCCTCTATTCTAGATAAATCAGGCCAGGTAGACGTAATATTTTTAGATTTTAGGAAGGCTTTTGATCTTGTTTGCCACACAAAACTAATTTTAAAGTTAAAAACCATAGGACTACCAGAGTTCATCGTTGCTTGGGTTTCCGCATACCTTGCAAACCGCACACAGTTTGTAAGTACTGACAATAATTTTTCATGACATTTGCCTGTTAGCTCAGGAGTCCCACAAGGAAGCGTACTAGGCCCGCTTTTGTTTCTCATATACATCAACGACATTGTCCAGGTCATAAATGAACCAGTTCAGATTAGACTTTTTGCAGATGATTGCTTGCCTTTTAATGAAATTAAATCTCCGGATGATCAAGCCTTGCTGAATACTAAGGTGCAAAACATACATACATGGTGTCAAGAGTGGGAAATGCAACTTAACGCTGACAAACCGGTTTTCATGAATATGAGAAGAAAAAAAAGACGTTTTACTTTTTTCGTATAGTCTCCCTTCACAACAGCTATCGAAGGTCCCTCACTACAAATACCTCGGCGTCACAATAACTAGTACACTCAGTTGGAATACCCATATTTCGAACATTTACACATCCGCCTTCCGTAAACTCTCTTTTTGCGACATAAGTTAAAACACACACCACCTGATGTCAAACTACTCGCATATTCATCCTTTATAAGACCCAAACTCGAATACGCATCCATTGTCTGGGACCCTCATACAAAAAAGAATGTCGAAGCATTGGAGATGATCCAACGAAAATCAGTTAGATTCATTTATTCTAAATACCGCCAAACTGATTCTCCGACTCAACTAATGAATCTTTATGGCATAAAATCATTGCAATTACGAAGAAAATTGACAGAATAAAATTTCTCTTTCATTTGAAGAGTCGTCAATTGCTACTCCCCCCTGAGCCATACGTGACATCACTGGTGTCACGAACTACAAGGCATCGACATGAAGAATCACTAACCCCATACAGCACCAAAACTAACCTATTCAAGTTTTCATTTTTCCCGCGCACAATTAACGAGTGGAACTCGCTGCCAATATCATCAGTGCAAAGTATAAAAATAATTGAGTCTTCAGGGTTGATGTTGATTATTTCACTTATACTCCTTTTTGTGTGAATATTTAGATATTCAAGGTATTACTTTCGTGCTTTCCTGTACAAATTAAACACTGTATGAACTAAACTGTATGTAAATGTGACTATGTATTGCCTTCACGTGTACACTTTTACCCCTCCTGCTAGGGCCCAAGTCGGGCGTTTTTTCATTCGTGTAACTTTATTAGTTTTCCTAATAATGCGGCCGAAAATAAGCAATATTTAGAATTGTGGTTTTATTTTTGCCCAGTTTAGCGGGAAGGTAATAAGGCTGCGAAGCTGCGCTTTAAAACTAATAAAGTTACATGAATGAAATTTTGTGTCCTAAATGGAAATTCCTTGAACTCTACTTTATCCAAAATTTAGCTTCCTTGAGCATGTAGTTGCCGGGCTGTTTACAACAGAAGATTGCAATATTTGGCAATTTTCAAAAGCAAATTATCCAAAAAGTAAAAATAAAAAATTAATTTGCTATGTCTAGGAACGAGATAAATATGTCCTAAAGCTACAGAGCAAGCCGCAATGCAGTAAGTGCGGTAGTTTTTTCTAAATATGGTCACAACTGAGACACAGTTCGCAAAAACCATGTATCACATGCTTGTTCTTGAACATTTATTTCTAAATCACACCAATCAATTTCTTTATATTATATATAGTTGGAATCTACAAGAATTAAGCTTTTTATGGTTTACACGACAACTTGATATCTTAAGTAGAAGAGCCGCCACGGTTGCTCCAAAAGTACTTAAAAAAGGGGGCTCGTGCCGCCGGAGTGGGACCGCCGCCTTAAATGCGAAGCATTTCTTGGCGAACATTTGCCACTTTGACAATATCTATCTATCTATCTATCTATCTATCTATCTATCTATCTATCTATCCATCTATCTATCTATCTAGCCGCCTGCGTCTTGGTGCTCTCATGGTCGTATCGTAAACTTGATATTTACCAAAATTGGCATACTATGACAAGTGTATGACGAACATAAATGATAGCTCATAACATGAAAAGCCGGCAGATCCCCCGCCCTGTGGGAATCGATGTTATGGGAAGCAGTGTACGGGGAGGCTACCAAGTTAACGAAACAACCATGAGAGCACCAAGACGTCGGCGGCATGCAGTTTCATGATCTACATGACACGCAAGTCATGACATTCATGTCATGAGTCCACAGGAGTCCCTTTAGCTACGCCTAAGAGACCTTAAGGCGAAAGACTTAGTCATGCTCACGACTATGACCATTAACCTTTATCCTTCACTTACTACCACATCCGAACCCATTTCGTCCGTTTTTGAGTGCTGATCTTTTTTCGCTGAGTAATTGTCATTTTTGCTGAGTCATGGTACGACTATGACTTCTACCATCAACCTTTATTGTTTCCTTCACTTAGTACCCAAGTCAGAAACCCATTTCTGTGGTTTTTGAGCGATATTTTTTCGCTGAGTCATTGTAATTTTAGGCAGCTGTTTTATGACCTGCATGTCATGACCTATCATTTATGTTCATCATACACTGTTGTCATACCATGCTAATTTTGGTACCTACCAAGTTACCGATACAACCAGAGAGCACCAAGACATAGGCAGCTGTTTCATGACCTACATGACACACATGTCATGATATTCACGTCATGACCTATCATTTATGTTCGTCACTCTTGTCATAGTATACCAATTTTTGTAAATATCAAGTTAACGATACGACCATGAGAGCACAAAGACATAGGCGGCTAGATAGGTAGATACTGTCAAAGTGGCAAATGTTCGCCAAAAATGCTTCGCATTTAATATCATAACATGCGTGTCATGTACGTCATGAAACAGCAACCTACGTCTTAGTGCTGTCATGGCCCCGCCACAGTGCCAATCGCAAGAGGGGCACCTTGTGGCTACACTCGGATATCGCTGGTGCGCAGGGAGGAAGCGCGGTAACATGCACGCTTGCAGTCGCGGAGGGACGTGCATGCGCGCAAGCGTCGGTCGCGACACCAGGGGTGAGCGGCCAGAGGGAGAGGAGGGCCGTTTCGCGACGCGCTCGCATACCCCGCAATATTTTGCGGCCGAGTGTACACACAGGGTGTTCAAAATTAAACTTTACGGAATTATAAGAAATCGCCTGTGGCAGGTAGCATAATTGGTATCATTGAGCTGGATTATTCGATGAGGCGTCATTAGTAGCACGGAAAATCAAAACACATATTCAACTAATTAACAAAAATTTACTAATTAACTTCGTTACTTTACAACCCATACTGAAATTTACAAATTGTAGCCATTCAGTTAGCAAGACGCATCCCCTTGAAGTGAATTTCCAGAATGACACTAGTTTGGAGATATGTGCCACCAAACGCACCGTAAAAATGCAATGTTGTTCCACTTCTTACCAAAATTCTGTTTTATACATTGAAGCACAAAAGTAACTGGAACGCCCTTGTAATTCGTCCCACACTTTGGAAAATACAGTTAAACCTGGATATAACGAAAAACTTCGTTATAAAGAGGATTTCGTTATATGCAGGTTCGGCACAAAAATTTGAAAAAGAAACGCTTACCGTATTTACTCGATTCTAACGCGCCCTCCACTGTAACGTGCACCCGTTTTCCGTTTTCGTCGAAGCACTCATCCTTGGAATGTCACACCAGGTACTGGATGCGTGGACGCGTGTCGTTTCGCACAAGAGCGAGGCATCGGAAACGAAGAGCGAGCGTCACGATGGCGCCGTAGCATCGTATAGTGTTACAGTAGAACCCCGCTGTTACGTTCCCGGGTGCTGCATTTTCCCGGCTGTTACGTCGTTTTCAACCGGTCCCTGCACAGCTCCCAAAGAACCCAACGGTCCCGCTGTTGCGTCGCAACTGTGGGACCGTTCCCGCATGATACGTTGCGAACTGCCACCCCGCGCCGGCCCGAGCGGCCATTTTAACATTTCATGCCACTTGGCTTGGTGGCTTGACGATGGCATTGGCCGCCCAAAGTGCCGGGGGCGACAACTATGACGTATTTTCGGTTTCCGCCAGCAAAAGCATGGCCCTTGAGATCCGTATTTGCTATCTAAAGATGGTGTCTATGACGCGTTGTGGCCCTTAAATTGGTTTTGGCTCATAGATGTTCCGTATAAAGTCCAAAGGCGATAACGCAGTCGCCGCGCGCCCTACTATGTTGCATGTGTGAGTGAAAACGTGCGAGGGGAGCCGACGACCGCCTCTAAATCTCGCGCGCGCAAGAAAGAAAAGCAGGGAGGAAGCGCGCCTTCTTCCGTTGCGCTCGAGGCACCGGCGAGGGAGCGAGGGGGGAGGGATAGCGGGCGGCGTTGTACTGTACTCTGGCATCAACTGCGTATAGCGCGGCGGCGCGCGGTCGCGCGGGCCGTATCTTGAAAGCGATCTGCGTTGGGGCAGAGTCTAGGCAGTGTAGGTGCATCGGCGGCTCGTAGATTTGTGCGTGCTGTGTTCTCGGCGCTCAGTTTGCGTTGAAGCGATAGTAGAGTGTACTAGAATATTGTCTAGTACACTCTAGCGATAGACAACAGCACGAAGGTCACTTCGCTCGCTTTTGCAGCGACGCTTCCACACGCCGCCAGTGTTTGACAGCGCGCGATCATCGAGTGTGATGTGACTGCCAGCGCGTCGGCAACATCAACTGGCAAAGGAGAGCGCCGGCTTGGCGGGCTAGGCCAGCTGCAGCAAGCGGCAGGACCAGGTTTGAATGAAAGGAGGGGGAAAGGTCACGCCCGCGGCAGCAAGATCACGTATTTCTATTTCAGCCCCAGTACAGCGCTCGACCGCTGGCGCCGCGCTGCGCCGCTCGCGCGTACCATGTTTCTAGCCGCCGCCGTTGGAACGGAGGAGGCGTTGACGGAGAACACGCTGGGTTGGGGGTGATTAGCCTGCTGTTAGGGGATCGGTGGTATTCCTAAATAAACGCATCACTGTTTTGATGATCCAAATATAATCTCACTATCAGGGAGGGAGCAGTCTACCTGACTGGAGCAGTATTTTTTTATGTGGGATGTTGCTACGCTGCGCTCCGCAACACCCCAACGACCGCCGCTTCGCGTCGGCGCCTGGCACCACGGCTTCCGCCGTGGCGCCGGGGTTCAAACGACCGCGCTGGCAAACAGACAGGAAAACAAAAGGAAAAGCGTGATATGAAGAAAAAAAATCTAGCCAGGGCGGGATTCGAACCCGCGTACGCGAAATCCCGAAGCGGGCGCCGTAACCACACAGCCATCCAGCCACACTTGCGCGACCTGCAAGCATGCGAACCATATGATTGCGTTCGAGCGCCCTCGGCGAAAGCAACCACCTAGAAACGCGGTACGCGCGAGCGGCGCAGCGTGGCGCCAGCGGTCGAGCGCTGTACGGGGGCGCAAATAGAAATACGCCACCGGGTCGAGGGATGTAGGCCCGCCTTGCTCACGCACGCGCACGTGCGCTCGCTTCGCATTCCGTCGCGGCGGAGAAGGTGCTTCCGGTTGCTGCTCGCGCAAAAATGACAAAATTTGGGGCGAAATCTCTAAGTTGTCGGCGGGGAAAATTCGTTATTTCGAGGGAATCTCCCGCTGCCACTTCGTTACGTAGAGGTCACAAATACATGTGCTTCTATGGAGTAACGGCGAGGAATCGAAAAACTTCGTTATATCCAGGAATTCATTATATGGAGGTTCGTTATAAGCAGGTTTAACTGCTCCAAACGTGTTATCCAGGAAATTCATTTCAAGTGGATGCATCTTGCTAACTCACCGGCTACAATTTGTAAATTGCCATGTGTGTCGTAAAGTATAATTAAATAAGAAGTTCCTTAGTCAATTTTTGTTCATTAGTTCAATGAGTGTTTCGATTTCTCGTGCTACTAATGTCTGCCTCATCGAATGACCATCTCAATGATAACAATTATACTACCTGCCGCAGGCGATTTCCAAAAATTCCGTAAAGGTTAATTTTGAACACCCTGTATACACTTTGTATACAAGCGCATATACAATCAGACGCACGAACGTATGGCTCAAAAGTTCGCGTGAAAACGCGCAATACCCTGCAACAAAAAGCGGTGCGATGTTTTTCAGCATGCATTTTCTCGCCGAGGTCGGAAGGCAAGAAACGTTTTGAAGGGTGTTGCAAGAAAACTTCACACCAGGGGCGTAGCCAGGGGGGGGGGGGGGGGGGGGGGCGGGGTCCATTCAGTGGCGCGATGAGAGAACGTTGCTCCATACGCCCACTGTACCTGTCATACTTACTGTATTTACTGAGCTTACTTTACTTTTTCCTTTATTGATCTGCACCATAGCCTCCTATATACTTTCTGTGCCCGCGCAATCACACCGGGAGCGCCGTTCAACCTCCTCTCCTGACCTCCTCGCAGGTCGCCCGCTAGGGGCGCTGCTACCCCAGAATAGGCACTGCTGACTAATGCCATAGAGCAAGTGATTAGAACAAAGAATATTCCCGTTGGATGGCGTGAAAGCAAGATGAATCTTATCTACAAAGGCAAAGGAGATAAGGATAAGACGAGCTCGTACAGGCCAGTTACAGTAACGTCGGTGATATATAGAATAGCAATGCAAGCCATAAAATTAGAACTGTTGAAGTGGGTGGAAGGAAACGGTGTATTGGGGGAACTACAGAATGGGTTCAGGCCAGGCAGACGCTTAGAAGACAATATGTTTGTACTAACTCAGTGCATAGAGATTTCAGTAGCTCAGAAAAGACCTTTATGGATAGCATTTCTAGATATTAAAGGAGCTTATGACAACGTAGACAGGGAATTGTTGTGGGATATTCTTCAATACGAAGGCATAGATGACGATTTCGTGGAGCTGCTGAGGGAGATATATCGAGACAACCAAGTACAAGTGGCATGGGAAGGCCGAAAAGGAAATGAAATGGTGGGAATTCACCAAGGATTGAAGCAAGGATGCCCTCTGTCACCATTGTTGTTCACGCTTTACGTCAAGGGCATAGAAAGACGACTGGAAAACAGCGAATTAGGTTTTGATTTATCCTACATGCGTAATGGACAAATGGTGCAACAGAAGATCCCTGGACTGATGTACGCAGACGACATTGTGCTACTAGCGGACAATAAAAAAGATTTACAGATACTTGCGAATATCTGTGGGAACGCAGCGACAAATCTAGGCCTTAAGTTTAGCACAGAGAAATCAGGGATTATGATCTTTAATGAGCACACGAGTAACTTCGTGGTGTCAATTCAACAGCAAGTAATACCCATAGTGAAGCAATATAAGTACCTCGGCGTACACATAAACGAAGGAAAGAATTACTCAAGCAACCACCAAGATAATCTGAAAATAAAGGGGAAGCGGAATGCAGCATTAATGAAACACAGAGCACTGTGGGGCCACAATAAGTATGAGGTGGTGCGTGGAATCTGGAAAGGAGTAATGGTGCCAGCGCTAACATTCGCAAATGCCATTATATGCTTAAAATCGGATATATTGGCGGGTTTGGAAGTTAACCAAAGATCAGTAGGCCGGCTGGCTTTGGGAGCACACGGTAATACGACAAATGAGGCAGTGCATGGAGACATGGGTTGGGCCTCTTTTGAAGTCAGAGAAGCACAAAGCAAAATTAGTTTTGAAGAAAGGCTGAGGAACATGGATGAAAATAAATGGGCGGCTAAAGTGCACAAGTATCTCTACATGAAAAGCGTGGACACAGAATGGAGGAAGAGGTCAAGGAAGTTGGCAACCAAGTACAGGATAATCGAAACTGTAAATAGACAACCAGGGGTCATCAGAAAGAAAGTGAGAGAAATAGAGACCGTGAATTGGATGCAAAGAATGGAAACGAAAAGGACAATGGAGATTTACAAGAATGAGAAGAAAGAAATTAGAAGGGAAAATCTGTACGATAACACAAAGGGCAGTGCCTTGCTATTTGAGGCTCGAGCCGGTTGCCTAAGGACGAAAACATATCGGAACAAATATTCGGAATTAGATGAGACATGTGTATGCTGCAGTAAAGATCCAGAGACCACTCAGCACATCCTAATGGAATGCGACGGGATCCACCCAGCGAGAACCGTAGGTAACGTGCAACTCCCAGAAGCGCTTGGGTTTAAAGTGGAAGGAAACATAAACAGATCAGCCGTAGAGATCAGCAAGAGACGATTAGAGTACTGGTGGAAAAAAAGTAGGGAAAAGATGGATGCGACCTGATCTCTTAAAATCATAGGCAGCGGTACAAGGTAAATTTTTGAAAAAGAAAAATAATGATAGGTATACAAAAATGCAAGATAAAGAACATGTATAGTATACCTGATTAAATCAAGCAGGCTAGGTGACTATTTGTCGCCGCCCCGTTTCAAAGGGGATGCCAATAGATCATCATCATCATCAAGTTAAGAATAGTTCGCTAGCCGCCGTGCATGGTTAAAGGCGGGAAAAATTGCGTGTGCGCGTCTCCATTAGTGTCAAATTGAGACAATATTAATTTGCCTCGCCTGCCGACGGTTCGCTGGTTTGCTGGGAGATCACCTTTCTGCAGCAGTCCACGGCTGGAAAAAAAAAAGAAAAACTTGCCTTCTGCCTTGGATTGACGCGGTGAGCTGCGGCAGGGTATTGAAGGACTGTGGCTGTGGTGACACTGTCGGTTCCGTATTGAGGATGTCTAGCAGCAGCGCAAATGAGAGCCTTCTGGCCGAAAAGAAGACATTGTGGTCACGAGTGAGTTGTGCTACTTTAAATGGTTTGATAGGGCGCTTTGCGAGTTGACACCCAGTAGTATGGCGTATTGTTGTGGACCTGGATGCACCTCGTACAGTAAGAGAAAGGTCCCGAGCATCTCATTTCATGAAATTCCGAGCGATGAAGAACTTCCAGAGAAGTGGCTCCAAGTTTGAATGTGTCAAACGTGGAATGCGTCAGATATTTTCTGAGAGAGATGCACTTTCGATTTGTTCTGACTAGAAAGCTCTCCTCTGACGCCAATGAATCTTTTTTTGGGTGGTTGAGGAGGTCAGCTGGAAGCAACGATCAGACAGACTCACGGACAGTTTTGTGCGGAACAGAAAAGTATCTGAAGACAGGCATTGCGTCAACATCGACAAGCAGCAACGTGATGGACACGGAAGATAGCACATGCTCGTCGCTACTCCGGCAACTGAGCGTAAGTACTACGCCAGAACCATCCAAAAATTTCCCGAAGAGGCGACAGCAGCGCTGTTCAACCACATTACCCGGCGCAAGGAAACGTTTCGTTCGCCAGAATGTGCAGCACTAGCGATGGTTGGCGGATACCTATCGAGAGCTGTTAAGCTGTTAATGAGCGGGTGTCTTGCAAAGAATGCCTCAGTTTGTTGACAAAGCCCAAGCCCTCGGAGCCATCAGATTCTCTGATTAGGCTTCAAGACAGAAGCCGTCTGCTGTATCGGTCAGACGAACTCGTAGTTGTGCTGAACTCTCTGCGCAAGTAGGTTGAAGTAGTGCTCGCTAAGCTAAGAAATTTTACGCAGCCGCTGAGGGAGACTGCCGTGAATGCTGCTCAAGTGCTGCGAGAGCGTGAACTATGTAATTGTTCAGTGCCTGAGCACCACGAGAAGCTGTTTGAGGTCATGGTGACAAAGTTCTTCCGCCCTCTATTCACTAATAGCGTCCTCGATCACCCGCACCGGTGCGCACCGGGGCGCCTTGGTGCGCACTTTCATCCTCGATCAACCGCACCGGTGCGCACCGACCATCTTCGATCACCGGAAGCGCACCCGGTTGGGGCGGTTTTCCGTTGCCCCGTCTCGCACCGAGAAAATCGGCGGTGCGCCGGGGTGCAATCCCAGCAAGCACTGCGGGACGCGCGCGCACCGCCGACTGCGGAACCGCGCACGCTCTGGCCCGATAGCTGCGGTTGCACGGAGTTGATGGAGGTACTAGTCGAGATGTCGGCAATGAGACAGGTAGCGCTGCTAGTTGCCGCAATCGATGAGCTTTTTTCAGTTTGGCTGACAGCGAAGACGACATGCTGATCGACCTCGTCCTAAAACAATGTGGTGAAGAGCGGCCGAAAGTGGACAGCTTCGTTGAACGGGTCGTCAGGCGCCTCGACGACACCGAAGTAGGGAGATTATTTGGCTCCCCATCTTTGTGCTACCAGAACTTGCTGGAAGCGGGCCGCAGAAGCGCACCGCGCTGTGTTCCTGACTCCCCGCGCGTGCGTTGCTAAAAACGAATACTCGCCATAAAATCGTTCATTTCATCCACCGACATCGCCACATTATGTCTCTTGCCATTAACTATAAAATCCATTGGTGTGTACTTGTAACCAGGTATGTCGGAGCACGCAGTTTGACAAGGTTCGAGTGCTTGCCGCGTATCCTCTGCACCTGCAAACAAAAAACGTGCGCGCGCGCGTTTTGCGCACGTTTTGGGCGCCAGGGGCGAAGTGGCGCTTCATGCAAGCATCTGCACGGAGTGCAGTTTTGTCCTCGATGTTGACCCTCCGCAGTGCGCCACCACCGCGGTGCACAGCGCACCATTCTGGTTTCGGGGCAACCCCGGGGCAAGGTGATCGAGGACGCTATAATTTTGCGCTGAAGATAACAGACAAGAACGAAATCGCAAAAGTTTTTCACAGAAGCCCCTGTCACGAAAGCTCCACAAACTTTAAATCCAAATGATGGCAATAAAAGCTTTTGTTGTGCAGTTATTAGAGTCGACATTATTTTTTTTCGACACTGACATAGAAAACATATGTAATAATAAGCAGAAGGAAAATGAAGCTTCATACTAGTACAGATAAGAGCTGTGGTTTTCCTTTTATCGTTCTTTTCTTTGAAGAAGCAATGCGCGGCGGCCTGTACGCTTCTGTGTCGGCGTTAAACGCCCGGAGATGTTGTAAACCAATAGAATCGGCACCGGTAAAAAAAAAATTGCGTGATATGTATAATTATGCTACAGCGCACGCCGCCGTAGAGTGTCCAGTATTTCTATTCTGGGGTAGCACCGCCAACTGGTGGTGAGTGACGGCACTAGGCGCGACGACCGGTTCCCTGCATTCTCGGCGCCGATGGGCAGGCATGAAGTATATAGGAGGCTATGTCTGCACACGCACACGCGAGGGGGGGGGGGGGGGGGGGGGGCTGTCCCATGTCTTTGATATACATGTATAGAGTCTGCTTAAACTACCGGATATTTATTATCGTGACGTAGCGGAAAGCAGAAGCTTGCCCCCACCCCCCCCCCCTCCCCCCGCAGTCGGGCCGGTGAACCCCGCCCCCCCGAAAAAAATTTCTGGCTACGCCCCTGCTTCACACACATAAAGTGTCGAATTACGTGAGCGCATACTGGCTGCCGAAGCCAGCTGATTAATGACCATCGCCAAGACAACTATCGTGCCTGCACTTATGTCAGTGGCCGTTCACAGAGTGTCATTTATTACTAACCGTCGTTCGCAGCAGCTGCACGTTTTCGATATATACAGTGCAGACACGTAGATTTAAACGTATTTCAAATGTTCACATGCGCACATTTTATGCAAAGCTTATTTGTTACGAGTCATTCATTCCAGAGACTAAACAGCTGCTTCGAAGCAGCAAACCTGCAAGTAGAAAAAGATTCAAGTTGCAGAAGCTTCTAGATCAAATTTATTTCGTACAAGGGAAGGGATGACCAATGGCTACTGGCAGCAGCGCAAGAGTGCTGGTTTGTGGAGCCTTGTGGGGCAGAATTGAAAGCAACTGGAAAGGCAACAAGCTATTAAGAGTAACAACAGGTTATTTTTATTGCACTAATCACAATAAGATGGCAAACTTGCAAAACAATTATTCACACATTGTCGACTCTGATATGACAACACATTTTTCTTGATCTCTTCATACTACTCAGATCAGAAGAACCAGTAGTTGAAGACACTGTACCAAATCAATGAAATCATTAATTAGGTTTTGTACGCAAAACTAGGTTACAAAGCTTTGTGACCTATTGCATCAGAGGCAAGGAAACTTTACGCCAATCAACAATGCATTCAGTTCAATTCCACCCACAGAAAAAGCATTCACCAAAGCATTACGTACATTTCAGGAAGTTTGAATGACAAGTATTTGTTCCACTGGCTGACATACAGCTCAAAAGCTCACAAGCTAGCATACATACAATTCATGCTTACCTTCTATGGCAGCAATTAGTTAACAAAATAAATAAACTTACACAAGACAATAAATTAAGACTAGAATCAACTTTACTGTTCTCAAAACTTCACACAAAGAAGGAAAATATCACAATTATCACAGCTACCGAGCTAAATATGTCTGTGCCAGCTTTGCACCCGTTTTGTCCTTGAGCCCTTGCGTGCATTCTGCAAAGATGTCTTGTTCTTCAGAAATCGTGGTTGATAAAGTGGGGCACAGATTGTTACGGGGAGATTTACAGAAAAGGGGGTTTATTTACACTATGTACAAGGAGATTAAAAGTTGGACAGCAACAACAAAGATGGCGAACCACAATTTCACTTCTTCGTCGTCTCATCGGCTCTATGCTTCAGCATCTTCTTTGTCCGCCGGACAACTGGCTCATAACACTACTTTCCGGCGGCGAAAGCACCGACTCGGTGCAGGTGAACGAAGGCCACATGAAAAATAAACCTAGCGCACAATGTATTAGGGTGTGTCCGGGGCACGATAGGGCTTGAGACGTACAACGTGTACAATATCCTTGCGGGAATGAGCAGAGGATGACGAAGGCAGTAGTGGAGCGATTTCATAATTGACATCAGTCACTTGGCGGCACACGCGATACGGACCGGTGTACTGGAAGAGCAGTTTTTCGGATAAGCCGACACGTCGTGCTGGGGACCACAGGAGAACGAGCGATCCAGGGACAAAGTGGGTGGTCCTGTGGTGGCTGTTGTAGCGAGACTGCTGGTGGATCTGGGACTCAGAAAATCGAGTGCGAGCAACTTTACGTGTATGGTCGGCACGTGCAATAGTCCCTCGAGCATATTCAGTGGGTGGGCACCCAGAAGAAGGCACCAGGGTGTCCATGGGCAATGTAGGATTTCGACCGTAAAAGAGAAAGAACGGCGAATAACCAGCGGTCTCATGCCTGGAAGTGTTGTACACGAATGTCACAAAGGGTAGTGCAGCGTGCCAGTTGCGGTGGTCGGCAGACACATACATGGCCAACATGTCGGTAAGTGTGCGGTTCAGGCGTTCTGTCAAGCCATTCGTCTGTGGATGGTAGGCTGTAGTCAGTTTATGTTGCGTCGCACAGGATCTCAGAATGTCATCGATCACCCTTGACAGGAACTGTCTGCCGCGATCAGTGAGCAGTTGCCGAGGAGCTCCGTTCTGGAGTATGACGTTATGCAGCAAGAAGTCTGTAACTTCTTTGGCACAGCTAGTTGGAAGTGCACACGTAATGGCAAACCGCCTCGCATAATCTGTGGCAACGGCGACCCACTTGTTTCCAGAGGCGGATAGGGGAAACAGACCAAGTAAATCGAGGCCGACGCCATGAAAAAGCTCGTACCGAATGTCAAGAGGCTGAAAATGGCCTGCAGGCGCCACAGTCGACTTTTTTCGGCGCTGACAAAGGTCGCATTACCTCGTAACGGCGCACTGAGCGGGACATCCCAGGCCAATAGAAATGGCGGCGTGCGCGGTCGTATGTGCGTGACACGCCAAGATGTCCGGCCGTTGGTGCGTCGTGAGGCTGCGCCATGACAGTGGAAGGGAGGTGAGCTGGGATGACTAACAACAGGTCAGGACCGTCAGTAAACTGTGATGATATAACGTCTCATTTTTGAATACAAAGAGGCGGAAGGAAGGATTAGGAGCGTGGGAGTGCAAATGTTTGATGATCTTGCGTAGAGACGCGTCAAGACGTTGTTCGGTAGCAATGTTGAAGAGTTGAGACGTGGAAAGAACACACGGGCTGGTGCCGCTCAGGGTAGCGTCCGGTGGATCTACGGCGTATCTGGAGAGGCAGTCGGCATCCTGGTGCAAGCGGCCAGACTTGTAAACGACTGTATACAAGTATTCTTGAAGTCGCAGTGCCCAACGACCAAGGCGACCAGTAGGATCTTTGAGAGAAGACAGCCAGCATAGAGCTTGGTGGTCAGTAATGACGGTGAAGGGTCGGCCGTAGAGGTAAGGGCAAACTTGGCGATGGCCCAAACTAGAGCGAGACACTCTCTCTCTGTGATCGAATAGTTTTGCTCAGCCAAGGAAAGGAGGCGACTGGCATAAGCAATAATGCAGTCCTGACCATGCTGGCGTTGAGCTATAACTGCGCCGATTCCATGGCCACTGGCGTCGGTACGGATTTCTGTGGGCGCAGATTCGTCAAAGTGAGCCAACGCTGGTGGTGTCAGTATTCCAATCAGCTGTGATAAGGCGGACGCTTGTGCAGGACTCCAAGAAAAAGTCGCGTCTTTCTTAAAAAGGCAGGTGAGGGGCCGTGCTAGCGCTGCAAAATATTTCACAAACTGCCAAAAATACGAACACGGGCCAAAAAAGGAACGGACGCCCTGAGTAGAGCGAGGTGTCGAAATGTTGGCAACGGTGCTAGCTTTGGCACGGTCAGGCCATATAACTGTAGCATTGACAAGATAGCCAAGTACAGAGATCTCCCGGCGACCGAAGCGGCATTTGGGAGAGTTAAGTTGAAGACTTGCATTGCGAAGGATCCGCAGAATAGCCGAGAGTCTACTTAGATGACTGGAGAACGTAGGCAAGAAAATGACGATGTCATCGAGATAGCACAGGCAAGCAGACCACTTGAAACCACGAAGAAGGGAGTCCATCATTCTTTCAAATGTTGCGGGGACATTGCACAAGCCAAATGGCATAACTTTGAATGGTAGAGCCCATCGGGTGTTATAAAGGTGGTCTTCTCCCTGTCTTTTTCGTCAACGGCAATTTGCCAATAACTGGACCGAAGGTCTATAAAAGAAAAGTCCTGTGCGCCATGCAAAGAGTCGAGGGCGTCGTCAATTCGCGGCAGAGGGTACACGTCCTTCTTAGTAATCTTGTTTAGATAGCGATAGTCGACGCAGAACCGCCAGGTGTTGTCTTTTTTTCTGACAAGCACCACAGGGGACGCCCAAGGACTCGTAGATGGTTCGATGATGTCCTTTGTAAGCATTTTCTCAACTTCCGTTTGAATCAAGGAGGTTATAAAAAAACTTCTGGAGTGGAGAACCCCTATGCGCGCCCATGCGACCGGCTGAAGCCTTGGAAACCGGTTGGCGGCCATCTTGCTGCGGGCAAGAGCGAGCGCTGCTTGCACGCTGGTAGCGTAACCAGTGCGCTTTCGTGGTGGCGTTTTATGATGAAAGCGGGAGAAATACTATGATTTATTTAGCACAGATGTTTTTTTAATGCGACAGCCTTTTATGCATACCTGATGGTGGGTTGTCCGTCTCAAGGCCGTTTCAAAACCCTGTTGTTGACACGAAATGATCCTCTTATAGGATAAGAGGCGATAACGCGCGCAAAACCACTATTATGTATACAATATTAATTAAGCATGTGAACTGAAGTAACAAAAGAATACAGAGAGGTGAATGAAGTGTATTAAGACTGTAATAGTGTTGAATTAGCAGTAAATAATGGTGGATTAAAGGGGTTTAGCTGGGTGATAGGAGTTTAACGAAAGGTATTGATGGGAAGAACACGCGGTGCTGTTCTAGTTGATGATAATGAGAAAGCCTCATTTAACAGTTTAAAAGTGATTACGCAATTGAACTGAGGTGATAATGCGTGCACAGAGAGGTGAATTAGGCGAATTTAGACTGACTTTTTACTGAAAAACTTGTGACGAATTAAAGTGACGAAGACTCCGTAAAAGAAGTGGAAATCGGCTGTCGTATCATTGAGTTAGCGACGCTAGAGCTTTCATGTCGCCTAGTTGTATCATTAGGAATCCCCAGTAAGCTTTGTCATGTCAGGTTAAGGACAAATACACAAGGCTGTAGTTAATGCAAGAATACGTGGGCTGAAGCTGGTAACGCCTTTTATGCACATCAGCTTGCCACATTACCGAAGTGACACGAAGTACACGGTGAAATCAGCAAAGTGGTAAATAAATTTTTATTATGTCCTGGCTATTTTGATAAAAATAAGCATAAAACAACATGGTGGAAAAAATGAATAAAAATATTGCACTACTACCTGGTGCATCACAGTGTATACTATAGGAAAACCATACCAAACAGGCATATATAAAATGCAAACACATCAAAACAAACATATTTTTGGCTGCGCAAATACAAAAAATTGCGCCAATGCCCAAAATTAAAGGCATGCTGATAATGTCACTTCTTAAGGCGCCCGGTTCAGTAACTACGAATGATGGCTTTTAAATATTGTAAAGATCGTGAGTTCGCAATAGACGAATTTGTATGAACTCGGATTTGTATAGAACTTAACATGACGGCATGCAACAGCAACTTGATCTCAGAAAACAGTAATATTCGCGATCCAACCTAAGTTAAATTACGCCAAGATAGGATACCTATGACTCCAAAAGAACTGTTGTTGTTCCAGGCACATATCGTGTTGTTACACAAACGATATGTGACTGGCAATACTCTTTATTTACCAGTTACGTCAGTTATTTTCTTGTTTTGATGCAAAACAGTTGCGTGCCGATATTTATGCACGCTTATAGACAGTCAACTTATGAAGTTGAAGTTTAAGTTTATTTCAGGCAACCAACAATACATATATGTATATGTACACACATATACAGTTGCCTAGGGGACCGGCGAAAAGGCTAAAAGCCTGACAGCGCGCCTGCCCCCCGAGAACCCAAATTCACCCCCAAAAAGACACAATGCACAGAGTTACAGTTTGGCAATAGCTATTACAGTGCAGAAAAAAAATGGTCATAGGACAGAAGAAGAAGCAGTTCAGTACAGTAACGCTTTTGTACGTAAACAATAATTTTCATATTTAAGGCACCAGAAGGTATACAAGTGAAACCAAAAATAGGACATCGAATGAATTGATTTTAACGACTTCCAAATGACACAAGGTAAGAGAAAAAACAACAGCAAATACTTTTGACAACATAAAACGTGAACAAGGTTTATGTTTGTATTGATAATAAATATGAATGTACCTTGCTTTTAAAAGCACGGTATGAACCGATCTCCTCAATCAGCGTAGCTAGAGAATGGTGTTGGTTTAAAAAATGCGGAATGTGATAGCTCAGTTTCTCGGTTCCGTAATTTGTGCGTGGTTTTTCTTTCATATAAATTTTATGACGTAGGTTGTGGCAGTGGTTTTTCGCAAGATACCTCTGAAAAAAACCTCTAGGATTAGATTTTACTTGATTGTAAATGACCATCGCCAACTTTTTTTTCATGACGTTTGTAATGGTTAGTATTTCATGTTTTTTGAAAAGAGGCGCCGTATGAAACCTGTGTGGTACTCCTTCGATTAGTCGTATAGCTTTCTTTTGCAAGACATGAATTTTATCCGTGTTTGATTTAGTCGTACTCCCCCACACAATAAGGCAGTAGTGGATGTGCGAGTGAACTATTGTGTAATATAGTTGTTTTTTTAACCATTGTGGAAGCAGCTGTCGTAATTTACAAATAATACCCGTAGATCTTGATATGGTGGAGCGGACGGAATTGGTGTGCAAGGGGGTTTAGACCTCCATTGCATGAGACGCAGCTACGATCTCCGCCAGGTCTGAGAGCTGTATCATTTTATATAAATAAGTAGTAAATAATTCCTCTCGACAAGCGGAAACCCATATGCAAGCGCACTGAAAATATATACGAACAGCAAGCATTTCTTACGAACTCGCTTTTTTATGCAGATGTGCGGAGAACGCTGGGAAAATGGTTGAAATGCTGCCCTGTCGCAGCCTTGTTGTTTGACCAGGCCTGTCAAAACAACCCTCTTCAAAGTGCACCGAGCAAAGAACATCCGAATATTTAGGCGCCCAGCCATCTCTGCGAACAGCGGGCTGCCATGCATCACGCAGCGTTTTCTCTTTCGGGAACCTGTCGCACAAAAACATACGCAGAAAAAAGCTTGTTTCAGCCTATATTCGCCAGTTAAAAGGTAGATTTCAGGCACAACAGCGCTCCTCGACGGAGATAGTGCACAGCAATGGTCGAGATATTGAAGGCTTTTTCGCGCTACTTACACGTGAAACATTACTCCTGACTTTTGCTTCGCACGATTCGTGCAGCCGAAGGCGACGCAGGCGTTCACCATTCCGTTCAGCAGAGCTTGGATGTTTTCTTACAAATGCAGAAGAGAGGATAAATGCCGCAATTGCCGAACTACCGCAAGGGCCCAAGCGGCGCAGCTGCGTTTTCTGCCCGGAGAAATATGGCGGTCGCCGGCGTCAGCGGCGGCGTGGCATCTCCACTACAGAAGTTTTTTTATAACCTCCTTGGTTTGAATTATGTGCCGTTCAGTCGCAGAGACTCCGCCTATGGATGGGACTGGCATTGCCGGTGTGGCGAAGATGGGGCGAGGAAAAATCGAAGACGTTGCTGTAAGCGGCTAGCAAGCGACGAAGGTCATCAGACTGAGCAGCCGAAAGGTCTGGGGCGATCATGGCGTCAAAATGTGCATCAAATGAAGTACTGGTGTCAGGGCTTCCAGAAGACGAGGCCCATCGATAATAAGAGCCAGAGGGTTGTGTGCATCTAAAGGAGCTATGCTTCCCAGCGTGATACCTTCGGGAAGAAACTGTGGAGTGCGTCCAAAGTTCAGAATAGGGATACATGCCCGGTTCGCAGAAACAGTCACAACGGAGTGAGGCAGGGCTACATGCCTTGTTAAAAGAGAGTCTAGGGAAGGAGAGATGACGTACTCGCCGTCACAAATGGCGGAATCTGAGGTCAGTGTGACATACGTTGCGGCGGCTGGTCGAAGGTGAACAAACTCGGCGACACAAACGCGGCGGTGACTCGGTGGAGAGGTCGGGTTCAGAAGGAAGTTCCAACTAGAGAAGGCCAGAAGACTCGGAAGACTTGTGTCGTCTGTTTGGCACTTTAATACTTCAGTAACATGCACCAACTAGCCCAACAAAAAGTTCTGCTTGAAGGCCAGAAGAGCAGTAGATGAGGGCAGAATGGGTACCCAGGAAGTAGTGGCCGAGGATGACTTTATGTGGACACTGGTGCAGACGGCGAATAGAACTGAGGTCTGCTGGCTGGCGAAGCTCACACGCCCACTGCACATCCCAACGACGCAAGATATACCGCCGTCGGCTACAAAAACAACAGCCGATGCCGCGGACGTCAGAACCTTGCGGAGATGACCAGAAAATATTAGAGCATATAATATCTAAATATGTTGTAGAATACATTGAAAGTCATCAACTTTTTTATGGCAAGCAGCATGGCTTCCGCAGCTGTCTCTCGAAAACAACACAACTTTTCAAAATTACTCATGCTTTTGCTACAGCCTTAAACTCGAGATAACAAATTGATGTTATTACAATAGATCTGTCCAAGGCCTTCGACAGAGTGCCTCATGTGAAACTGACACACTCTGTCAGTTTCAATATACACAAACTGCATCAGTTTGGTATTGATGACCAAGTTATCAATTGGATCGAGGTTTATTTAACTAACAGAGAACAATTTGTAGTAATAGATGAAGAATGCTCTTCGACTGCATCAGTTTCATCCGGGGTTCCGCAAGGGTTCATTCAGGGTCCTATATTGTTTTATTATATATCAATGATATCGCGAAGGACAATACATCCTCTCGTCGAAGTTCGATTGTTTGCGGATGATATTGTGTTATTTTGTCGCATAAAAAGCCTGCAAGACCGGGTCGTGTTGAATAACTCTTTGAAAGTTGTATATGACTGGTGTGTAAAGTGTGTGGGAATCCTCGGCAATTTGGATTCCGGCTTATACTTGCGGCCGCCCGGTATACGGTCATCACGTACTAACCATCCATTTGCAGTTATGTCCTACGTGCTGAGAGTTGACGTCCATAAATATTCGTTCTTGCCTAAAAACAATTATAGAATAGAATAACCTTGATCGAAGCGTATTTGATAATACTTGCTTAATAGAAACTTTTGAAAGAGAGCTGGAACTGTGCTTTATTGATTGAATGTACCCTTCCCAACCTGTAACAGCCCGGAAGGGCTAACAGTATTTGAAAATAAAATAATAAATAGATAAAGGCGAGCGCTCATAACCGATAATTGCACCCCCCGTGTCTATGAGCGCCGAAACAGGCACGCCGTCCACTTCTATGTCCAAAAGGTTTTGTCGGGTGGTCAGGGTCAACATGGGATTTCCGGGTCGGTTGGTCAATGCAGCATCACCTCCGGGAGCTGCACCGGTCAGTTTTTCGAATAGGGACGGCGAGGGTATGGCGACCGTGAGCGACGGGCAATCGGTGAGCGAGAACGCCGGTTCTGTGGGGACGGCGAGCGGCGGTCGTAGCGTGGAGTCGGAGCAGCAACATCACAGTGCGGCAGGTCATTGCGGTCATGAAAAGGCGAGGACCGGCTGTCTTCCGGGCGGTAAGCGTATGCGGGACGAGGAGACGAAATCTGACGATAGCGACAATGGCGCGAAATATGACCTCCATTGCAATTAAAGCATATTGGCTTGTCGTCATGTGCATGTGCGCCACTGGTTTGGGTTGCGGTATCCGAGGTAGGTCGATTGTGGGCATGGAGGTCCAAAGAAATTGCCGACCGTAGGACTACTTACAGAACAGATTGAACGGATGCCTGCGTTCGCCAGCTCTTCACGTACGACAGCTTGAATCAGAGATACTGCCGGGCGGGACTCGTCGTAAGAACGTGCCGGGGGAACCGACAGAGACGCAGCCTCAATCTCGCGCCGGACAAGACGCAGCAACTTTTCGGCACCAGGCGGCTGGACGTCTTCACACGATGAGCTAGCGGCGGTATTAGGGAGTCGAACGAATTGTTGTGAGACACGACGGCTCTTTGCTTCAATTCAAAGCGTCGGCACTCACTTATAATGTCGTCGACCGTCGAGCAGTCCTTGTATACGAGTAAATTAAAGGCGTCGTCTGCAATGTCTTTAAGAATGTGGCTAACTTTGTCAGCTTCGAGCATCTTGTCATCGACCCGCCGACAGAGTGCTAATACATCTTGAATGTACACAACGAACGGTTCAGTACAGGGGCGTAGCCAGACATTTTTTTCGGGCGGGGTTCACCGGCCCGACCGGGGGGGGGGGGGGGGGGGGGGGCGCAAGCTTCTGCTTTCCTCTCCGTGTCGTGATCGATAATAATAGCGGTAGTTTAAGCAGACTCTATATATGTATATCAAAGACACAGGACCGCCCCCCCCCCCCCTTGCGTGTGCGTGCGCTTGTGAAGAAATTAAGTAACAAAGTTGTCGCAGTTTCACCCGAAAGACGAAGCATCAATCGCGATAGCAAATTTGTAGAAAGCTATACGGAGTAATGATAGTAGTTTTATCAGCTGTACAAACTTGGACATGCAGCAGCACCGGCAACGCACAGAACTGTTGTCGACGCCGTCGGCGTTTTGCCCGCGTTCGCACAAAACGTGCGCGGCGTTGGTGACTGTTGCCGGAGCCTCTGGGGGCGGCTCGGATGTTTTCGACGAGATCAGAACGGGACACTCGTCGAGCAGCGTCGGAAGTCTTTACTACTTTCTCGCCTCACAACGTTTTTATATAAATAGGCATTTTCTACCCCCCACGGCCTTTCGCATGTCTGAAGAAGTCGCGTTTGCTCTACATATATGGTGATTGTAAAGGAGGAAAGAGACGCTTAATTCTGCAGCCGGAGCACGGCGCCGAACGCGCGTTTGTTCTCCGCCATGCGTTCACTCCCCGTGAAAGCGCGCGTCCCTCGCGCCCTTTCACTCGCACATACGGCGTTCGGCGCGCGGTGACAATTTCATCGCCTTTGACGTCATACGGAACCTCACCGCGACGGCGATGACGACGGCGACGCCGACGGCAGAAATCTGCTTTGGAGTGTCCATATAATTCCTATCGCAATAAAAGTAAAGTAAGCTCAGTAAATACAGTAAGTACGACAGGTACAGTGGGCGTTTGGAGCAACGGTCTCTCATCGCGCCACAGAATGGACCAGTCTTCGAAAACGCATCATTGAGACGACCCGTGCGATCGGAGAAGGCATCATTAATTGTTAATTTCCACTAAGCGTAGATGGCGTCGTCCTCGTCGGGGCCAAGTGCGTTTCACAAGTCAAGGACGCCTATACGCGTGAAAATGCACGTGTGACCACGCTATACCTACTCCCATAGCAATAGCTTGTTCGCCGCGTCTTTGCGCTAGAAAACTTAAATACGCGCAAAAACGCGTAATGCTTTTTTTTTTTCGAAGCTTTCGTCACCCTGCTCCCTCATACGAGAGGGTTGCATTTCCTGCAGCAAGTGCATGGGCCGCTGTGTCTTCCGCTGTGTGCGAGCGTGCAGCCGTCATTTGCCTTTACGTCAACAGATTCAGAATGGTGCAGAATATTTCACCGCACAGCATAGATATGGCATGTGTACGCATTTTAAGTAGTGCGTGCAACTCATTTCTGCTTCACTTACGCCGGTGCAAACAGGAAGCGGCCTTGTACCTCACATAATCTCGACTGATTGGTGTACTAGTGATGCATGAATGAACTCCGGTCTTGTTCAGTGCATAGTGCACATAATCAATTTCTCAGGATGCGTGAACTCCGACGAGAACTGTCAGCGCCTGCAACAAGAGTTTACTTACGCTGTACTGCGCACAGCAGTAATTCATGCATGCTTGTCGGCTGTCTGTTTCGTGCATTCTGTTGCGAGTCGGTGGAATTTCACTGCTGTCATCAACCCCTTCGTGTGTACATTGCTGGTTTGGGATTCCACAACAAAACAGCAACTACCAGCCTTCCGTAATTGCTGGTTCCGGATTCAACAACACAACAGTAATTACCAGCCTTCCGTAGGGGCGCAATCGCAAACAAGAGACGTTTCTCGCGCAGACTAAGCTTACGTTCACACTTGGGAAGCGGCAAGCGGGCGAAAAGGCCAAAGCGGGCGGAAAGGCCAAAGCGGCCGAAAATTTTTTTCCGCGCCTGTCAAAGTTGTTCACATTTGTTTTGCTACCGCCGCGGCCGCCGCTGCTGTTTTCGTCCCAACCCATCTAGTCTGCGTATGTTTGTCGGCGTGGTGGCGCTCATTATCGCATGATTTCGAGTGATATGTTCATTCATTGACCCACGTACCGTCATCAAAAGTGATCATTTTACCCAACTTCGCGCGTCATCTGCGACCTTCGGTAAATTCCTCGTTGGCGTTCCGTAATTCTCCTCACACGGGCGTGGTAGCGCTGAGTCACAGGTTGGTGCCTAGGCGTGATAATATTTCTAATAGCTTTTATTTACAAGTTGTAATCACATTTCATCATTTCGTATTGTCGGCGCCTCCAGGATACCAAAGGGGCAACGGGAACACCACAGCTAAAACCCGGGCTGGCCCTTGTGTTGGGGCTCGCCAAAGCCTGCACGTCCTACGTGTTCCCGCAGGGGCACCTTGAGTCATCAAGGTGTTGGTGTGTGGCGTCACCACGGACCCCGAGCCCCCATACCAACGCTGTTATCCGTACCGTGGCTATAGGTTGTAAGGTGAAGGGTTAGAAACTGCAAACGGTGGCGGTCGGGATCTTGGTCAAGTCCCGGCCGGTGGGCTCTTGCCTGGCTATCAGGCTGGAAGCTCCGGGACCCTGCTGAGAGTATGAGGGTGAACCTCAGTCGACATATCGAGAACCCTCAGTCTATACATGACGTATGGCATTTTCAAACCCAAAGAAAAATGATCGGTCTCTGAAAAGAGGCCGCACCGAAGTCCTAAGCAAAGAAAAAGTTTTTGAAACCTTTCCAAAGTTCCTAGTTATTCACTCAGATAATGACAAAGAACCCATTACATCGAAATCGGTCTTTAAGATCGCGAAGTCCCTAGAAAGATCAATTGGCAAGGAGTACCAGGCAAAAAATCTCGCGTCTGGTGACCTATTGATCGAAGTCCAAACAAAAGCGCAAAGCGAAGAACTTCAAAAACAAAAAGATATTGCCGAGCAGAGCGTGACAATCACACCACACCGTACTCTCAATTGTGTACAAGGGGTGATCTCCTAAAAGCAATTGACGAACGAAACAGACGCAGACATCCTAGAAAATCTCCGAAGCCAAGGTGTCAGCGCTGTTCGAAGAATTACCATCCGAAGAGCAAACGAAGAGATCAAAACTAAGCACATAGTGATCACGTTCAACCGCAGCAGTCTACCAGAAAGAGTAAATGTGGCATACATCAGTTGTCCCGTGCGAGCTTATGTCCCGAATCCGAGAAGATGTTTCAAATGTCAGCGGTACGGGCATGGCTCACAGTCCTGCCGAGGAAAAGTTACGTGTGCAAAATGCGCAGAACATGATCATCCATCTGAGAACTGCGACAAAACAGTCATGAAATGTCCCAACAGCAGCGGTGCCCACGCGGCGTACTCGCGATCCTGCGAAACTTTCAAAAAAGAGAAAGAAATCATCCAGCTTAAAGTAAAAGAAAATCTAACTTTTCCGGAAGCGCGCCGAAAACATGCACTGTTTTCAGGCACACGCTATGCGGACGCAGCTCGTCGGGGGGCGGAGCCGCGTCTGGTGTCTACAGGCTGTCAGTACAGCTTCGCTGATCTGGCCTTGCCCCTCGCCCCCCGCGAGCAGCCACAGGCCGCTCAAAAGGCCCCTGCTGTCGAAGCAGGCCCCAAAGCCGACCAAGGTGCCCCAAGTGGGTTCTCTTGTAGAGTCCACTGCGACACCTGCTGTCCCTGCGGTACGTGCCCCTAGGGACAGTGTACCGCCAAAGAGCGCGACACCTTCAGGCACCCAGCTTGAACGAGTGCCTTCTGTGTCCAGGCTTTCTGAGGAAGCAATGGACACAACACCCAGTACATCGGGGACGCCTACCCCGAAACACCTTCCTTTGTCCACTGGCAGAGGGAAGGCAGGTCGCCAGCCAGTCGCTGCCCCTGGGAAGGGCACGTGACTAAATATCTCCTACAGTAAAAACAGATTTTCCGTCACCTATCCCACGTTATTAACATATCAGAAAGTACTAGGACGCTATCAGCTACTCGATAAAATGGCTTTAATTGTTCACTGGAACTGTCGTGGGCTAATACGTAACTTAGGTGACGTAAAGGATATTTTAAATCGGTTCTGTCCCCTAGCCGTGTGCGTTCAGGAGACAAATTTAGGCCCGAAGAACACGAACTTTTTGAAACAATACAAAGTGGTCCGCCGAGACCGTAACACCACTGGTCGGGTTTCAGGTGGCGTGGCCATTATTATGCACTGTAGCACTACTATGCAAGAAATCCGGTTAAATACGTGCCTTGAAGCAGTAGCAGTTAGTGTAGTATCATTTAAAACAATAACTATCTGCTCCATATACATCCCTCCTCATACACAGGTATCAGTTAGAGACTTGGAGGAACTCGTTGAACAACTTCCAGAACCTTTTATATTGGTGGGCGATTTTAATGCGCACAGTCCCTTTTGGGGAAGTCCGACAACAGATGGTAGAGGACAAACTATAGAAGATTTTATCCTAACAAATAACATCTGCATTCTTAACACAAATAACCCAACGTACTGCATACCAAGCACAGGAAGAATGAGTTGGCTTGATTTAGCTCTGTGTTCTCCTGATCTGTACGTCCACCTAAATTGGGAAGTGCATGACAATCCATATGGAAGTGATCATCTCCCATGCCTTATACACCTCACACAACCAACTCCAACACCTACTAAACCACGGCGGTGGAAACTACACCTAGCAAACTGGACACTCTACACGACACATGCCGCATTAGAAAAAGAATACGACGAAAGCTTTAGCGTAGAGGAAATAAATGAAAGATTTACTGTCTGCATTCTTCAAGCGGCATCTGTGTCAATACCCCAAACATCAGGTTTGGCACGAAAAAACCGAAAACCGTGGTGGACAGAAGAGTGTCGTACTGCAAAAAAGAAGCAAAATAAGGCTTGGGGCACCTTCAGGAGGTACTCAACATATGCCAACCTAATAAACTTCAAACAAGCCCGAGCTCAAGCACGTTACATCCGTAGAAGGGCAGAAAAAAGCTCCTGGCAAAACTTTGTATCCTCTATCAATAGCTCTACACCAACCAAAAAAGTCTGGGAGGGTGTACGGAAAATGAACGGCGATTACACAGCCTACACAATCCCTCTGTTAACTCCTCCTGGTATTAAAACAACACTCCAAGAGCAGGCGGACATTTTAGGGGAACATTTTGCCCAAGTGTCAAGCTCATCAAACTACAATAGTACTTTCCTTTCTTACAAAAACACAACAGAAAAACAGAAGCTACCTACCAGAGGTGGTACGAAGGAAGAGTATAATAGTCTATTTAGTACAGACGAACTACGTAACGCACTTGCTACACGCAAGCAAACAGCACCAGGCCTAGATAACATTCATTACGCAATGCTTCAACACTTATCTGAAGACGCAACAACTGCTTTACTCAAGTTCTTTAACAAAGTGTGGGTTACGGGCACAATACCGAAAGCATGGAAGAAGGCTGTAATCATCCCTTTCTTGAAAACAGGAAAACCACATACTCTACCTAATAGCTACCGTCCAATAGCCCTGACAAGCTGTCTGGCCAAATCATTTGAAAGTATAGTAAACGTCAGACTCATGTTCACCCTAGAGCAGCGTAACCTACTAGATACTAACCAGTGTGGCTTTCGAAAGACACGATCAACATTAGACCATTTAGTCCGGCTAGAAAACACAATACGAGAAGCATTTATACATAAACAACAGTGTCTAGCAGTCTTCTTCGATCTAGAAAAGGCCTACGACACTACCTGGAAGTTCGGAATTCTACGCGACTTGGCGAATATGGGAATAAAAGGTAGAATGTTGAACAGCTTAGCTGACTTTCTCTCAAACCGCACTTTTCAGGTACGCATTGGCACAACCCTCTCGCGCATTTTTATACAAGAAAATGGTGTACCACAGGGTTGCATCCTAAGTACAACCCTCTTTATAGTTAAAATGAATTCAATCGCAAAGATAATACCCAGCTCCGTCGAACATTCTATATACGTGGATGACCTACAAATAGCTTGCCGCTCTTCCAACATTAACACCTGCGAACGGCAGATACAGCTAACTATAAACCGACTGTGTGAATGGGCAGACAAAAATGGGTTCCGATTTTCAAACGAGAAAACGTTGGCTGTGTTGTTCTCACGCAAACGAAGACTCCAGCCAGACCCCAATCTACACCTAAATAAACATGTACTGCCCGTGCGAGAGGAACACAAATTCCTAGGTTTGGTGTTTGATAAATCACTAAGTTTCATCCCCCATATAAACTCATTAAAAACAAAAGCAAATAAGGCACTTAACATACTAAAGATTTTATCTCGAAAACGCTGGGGCTCGGACAGAACGTGCATCCTACACTTATACCGATCGTTAGTGCGTAGCATTCTTGACTATGGCTCAGTTGTGTACGGATCAGCAAGGCCGACATATCTTAGAAAACTAGATCCCGTGCATAACCTTGCCCTCCGACTTGCCACAGGTGCGTATAGAACATCTCCCGTTGCTAGCCTATACGTAGAAGCTAATGAACCATCTCTAGATGACAGACGCTCCTTTCTTTTGGTCGCATATTCAATAAAAATCCGCACATTACCTTCACACCCGTGTTTTAACATTATTACGCAGTGCCAAACTAGAACCCTTTATACCAACAGACCCTCTACTATAAGACCACTTTGCCTTAGATTTGAAGAAATATGCAGAAAATTAAATATACCACAGGAATATTTGCATGTTTTAAAAAGACCCCAAGCACTACCTCCATGGAATAACCTGCGTACCACCTGCGATTTTTCGCTAACAAGCTTCAAGAAGAGCGAAGTACCACGAGAGCACCTGATCCAAGAGTTCTACGCCATCCAAGAAAAATACCGGGACTTCACAGAGTTTTACAGGGATGGATCCAAAACACACGAACACGTTGGCTGCGGAGTTATTGGAATAGGGTGGGAAAAAAGTGTACGTCTACCAGGTCATGCCTCAATCTTCACTGCCGAACTTTTCGCACTCTACCTATCGGTAACCAAAACAATAGAAGACAACAACCATAACACAGTTATCTACAGCGACTCTCTGAGCGCACTTCAATCTTTAGCGTCCAAAAAACAGAGTTTACCAATTATAGGAGAAATACTAAAAACTATAGTAGAAGCAACTAAATATAGGAAAGGTATAATATTCTGCTGGGTACCAAGCCATGTCGGGATAAGCGGAAATGAAAAGGCAGATAAGTGTGCAGCTATAGCAAAAAATAATCCCGTCGAACACCTAGAAATACCTTCAACCGACTGGATAGCACAATTTCGGCGAGCACTGAAACAAAAATGGCAATTAAGGTGGAACGAAAGCATAAATAACAAACTCCATGTCATCAAACCAACACTTGGTGAATGGCAATCTTGTAGACACCAAGAACGCTTCATGGAAGTAGTTTTATGCCGACTTCGAATCGGACATACACACCTGACCCACAACTTCCTTCTACATAAAGAACAACAACAACCAACTTGTGAGAACTGTGGAGAAATTTCATCCGTAAATCATTTTCTCATCTCTTGTCCGAAACTAGAACGAGAACGGAAGCAGATCTTTCATCACATATACGAAAAAAACATACCTTTTCACCCTGCACTATTAATTGGGGACGAACCTGAAGTAGAACTAAAACATGTCATCACATTTCTTAAAGCTGCACAAATACTACAGAAACTATAAGACACGTGTGCTTTAATACCCCAAGAAAATAACATAAACATACTTAATAACATCCGAAGTTTGCGCTAACCGGCACCTTGTGTTTGGCGCAGGATAGCCACAGTTGCTTTTGTGCCAAAAAACCCGACACACACACACACACACACACACACGTCCTACGTGTGACCTACTCTTCCAAGCTATCGTCGCGACGAGAAAAGCACCCCGCGACTTCTGGAACATACCGTGCACGTGCGAGGAGAATTATGGAGCGCCAACGAGGAATCTGCCTAACTATTGTCTGCCATAGAAGTGGAAGAAGAAATGGCTTTTATACTTCTACCTACTTGTTTTCTAGAAATGGACAATGAATAAACGGAAGACGCGAACACCTCGGAAACGGCGGTGGTGGGTTCGCCTGGCTTTGCAAAAGCGCGAGAAGTTGGGTCACGCCAAGGCTTCGTTGCCGCACCTCCGGTCGCGCGACGTTGAATACTATCGCGAGTATTGCTGATAGTACGTTTTAGTGCCACTCTTGTCGTAGAGCAAGGGCTGGTTCTTGATCGCGTCGATCAGCATTGCAGCCTACACTTTTGGTGCCATGTTTAATTTTACGACCGGTTGTTTACATGCTAGTGTAGCTTCCACTGAAGCAGAACGACTTTCCGCCGCGTTTCCGCTTCGCCATGGCGAAAAAATCAGTCCGAGACCGATTTGGCTCGCCGCCTGTTTTTCTGGCTGTCTTGCCGCCTAGGCGGGCGAATTTTTGCAATATTTTGCCGCTTCCGACAGCTTCGAGACCAAACGTAGCCTAAGATCCTGCGCGAGCGCGGCCTAACCGGCACCTGAAGGGAAGCGGCGGAAATGTATACCGGAGATTTCGACCACCTGGGGTCTTTAACGTGCACCTAAATCTAAGTAAACGGTCCTCGAGCGTTTTCGCCATCATCTAAAATGCGGCTGCCGCATTTGTTACTTCATTTGTTGCGCATTTGTTGCTTCAGAATGCGGCCGCCGCATTCTCGCCCAAAACTTCACAGAGTGTCAAAGCCTTGACAAACACCGTGACAGTTTTTTCCATATGCAGACATGATTCGCTGTAAATTACCAACCCAAACGGAAGCGCCCAGGTATGAAATTGTGATAGTAGCACCGGTGTCATGAATTATGTCAACGCGAAGCGACGAGAACAAAGGGTGGGTAAGTGGGGGGGGGGGGGGGGCGTTCGACGCCCCCCCCCCCCTGGCTACGCCCCTGGTTCAGTAGATGTTTGGGCCCGGCATGAAAGTTCCTTCTTGGCGGCTCGCTGGTGGCCAATTGGCTTCCCAAAGAGTTCCTGCAGTTTTTGCTTGCAAGTGTCCCAGATGATCAATTCTTCCTCGTGTGTTCGAAACCAAACACACCCGTTCCCTTGAGGTAATTAATGATGTTAGCCAGCATTATAGTCGGGTCCCACTGGTTTCTCTTGCTGGCGCGTTCGTTTTCGATTAGCCAGTCTTCGACGTCCATGCTATCAGTGCCTAAGAAGGTGCCAGGGTCCCAGAGTTGGGTCAAGACAATCGGTGCTGTGGTAGCCGAAGCCGAAGCAGTGGGGCTCTCAGTGGACGTGGTCGAAGGGCCCACGAGATTTCCGCTGCGAAGTTCCGTGATGTGGTCGTGATGTACCCCGCACCTCCACCAAGATGTTACGGGGAGATTCACAGAAAAGGGGGTTTATTTACACTATGTACAAGGAGACTAAAAGTTGGACAGCAACAACAAAGATGGCGAACCTCAGTTTCACTTTTTCCTCATCTCGTCGGCTCTATGCTTCAGCATCTTCTGTGTCTGCTGGACAACTGGCGCATAACAATATTATTAATTTCAATTTTAAACTCTGAAGACTGCGTTCAAAACTGAGAAACCCAGACTTTGTAGCAAATTTATTTGGCTGAAGCCTTTGCTCCTTTGGCTGATGTCGAAAGGACACGTGCCAGCTTGCATGATAATTTGTAAACTGATAAAATTAATAACCCTGGGTATGCACATTCAAGACAATAAGTTATGACAAGCATCGCTGTAACAAATGTTTAACACACTATGTAGAAACAACTATCACTTTTGTTAGCCAGTAACCCTAGTGAGCAGTGTAAGGAAGATGAAGCACTTGAACTCCAGCACTCACTCAGCAATCACGCTGTCCAACAATGAATGCAAAGTAATAGAAAGGTCTCGGAAAAAATGGTGCTCTGCCTTAGTTTTCCTTCACAATATCCTGAATTTCCATTTAGCAAAGCAATCGCAAGCAAATTTTAAGCATTGTTTTGTTATTTCACTTTGCCAAAATACCACAGCCATTCAAACATTTATTTAGGTGTTACAAAATGCATTTTCCCACTGTTAATTTATCATTCAGGCTGTGCTGTCTATCTCAATATCTGTACCAGCCTCATGAACCCCACAAAGTGAGCTGTAAGTCCAAGGCACGGTTTCGGTCGCAAGCTATATTCTGCATGAAGTTTACTTCCTCTGCTGAGGGGCACTTTTCTACCCTATCAGCGGCTT
This sequence comes from Dermacentor silvarum, assembly GCF_013339745.2. NCBI lineage: Eukaryota > Metazoa > Arthropoda > Arachnida > Ixodida > Ixodidae > Dermacentor > Dermacentor silvarum. Next base: position 175,148,063 of record NC_051160.1, on the reverse strand, counting down.
TCATTTTTTACCCCTTTGTGTTGTGCATTTACGTGTTTTAACAGCTTTCACATACCAGATAGTCATATTAAACTGAACTTGTGACTGGCTAACAACTTCTCGCTGTGGAAATGCACGTGCGCAAACAAAAAGCCTACAGTGAAATAATGGTTGATAAACGAGAACCGAGCTTACTCTTCTAAAATTGCGCACACAATAGCCCGACTACACAAATTATTATTGAAAAGCTCAACTGACATTTTCGCTTAGAATGCGCATTCCAATGCCCTTAGAAGCACATTTACCAGCTTGACGCAGCTTTGAAATAAGTTGAGCATTTTTTTTGCTTTAAAAAGAAAAAAGTGCCGAGCAGCCTTTTCAGCAACACCATGACATGATGGGAATTTCGCAAATGAATCGCATCTTTCTTGAGCAGCCTTCTTCAAACTCTCCAATGTGCATTTAGAGTCTAGGAGGCGGGTCTCATTGATGCAGAATAGTTGCTCACAGAAATGAAGCAGCTCAAGAAGGCTGTCTGAAGGTACCTTTAATAGGTTCCTTTCTTGTGTCACATAACACTTCAGTGATACAAGCTCAGTAACCTGCTTGTTATCGTCGATAATGCTGCTGTGACAGAGACTGCAAAGGGTGTACTTGTGCTTTAGAGCATACGCAACATAACAAGCGAAATATTCTAAGCTATCCTCCTCTTCTTGGCAAAGTTCGATGAAACCTTCAAAGCTTGTCTCCACAACATCATCGATTGTTGACTCTGGTACAAGTTCTTTTCTTTGAGGAAAGTTACCAGGTCTTGTGAGTCGTCGATTGCATAGGAGCCACTACAGCTCGGCTGTGAAAACTGTGCAAGCACAATTATTCTGAAAGTGGACTTAAACTCCCTGGCACGTGGAACAGGTGTTTTTAGCCTAATTGTACTAAACAAGTTCTCCAGTGCATGCTGGCTGAGCCTGCTCAACAACATAAATTTGAACTTTTGCTCAACAACCTAATACTGCCTTAACTCTAAGATGCATAGCGTTGACAGTACAGCTCCTGTCTGGACATGCTTCCAAGATGATTTTCCTGCTTTGTCAATGATCTTCAAGCCAGTGAACATGACAACAAAACCTTCCAGAAATGTTTTTGCTTCATCTGCTTTTTGTGCATTCAGATCACTTAGGGCTGTTTTCTTGGTCCTAGAAGTCATTATAGTGAACCACTTTAAAATTTCCCCCAAGAAAAAAGCTGTTGAGTAGGTGACCTTTCTGCACAAGGTACCGCAAGGCTGCGGCAGTGGCATGATGCAGAAGGGCATGTGCAGATGCTACATTCATCTTTGCGCAGTGGTTTGGGTCCAGATCTCGCACTCTCAGGTGCGGTAGAAGTTTTAGTTTATGCCCTGCATCAATTTTGCATGCTTTCCTCACACGTTCAAGAGACACCTGCAAAAACCAAGCCATATTAGGTAATGCGGCCATATAAGAAAAAACATTTGATTTAATTTTCGTTACCCATTTATCAAAAGACAATGGCATATGGCTGAGTCAAATGCACTGGCCATGTACAATAGCTAGGAATCATGTCTGCACGTCATTTATAGGTAACCATAAAAACATGTGAAAATTACCATTTTTGTGCATAGAAACACTGTTTTGTATATTGTTTTTTTTCCTTACATTAGATAATTTACTGAATAACGGAAAATGTTAAATAAATAATAGATAAATATTGAATTAAAAAGAATAGGCTCATATAAATACTTCATACACTACCTCTTCAGAATTATCTCGCCCTTAATTGTTCCCCTTGTAGCCTGCTACAACACTGTGCTTCTAAATTTTCTATATGTATTTGCGTGTCACATATCATGACAGTGCATTATGCCACTTGCGTCTACATTTTTACTATAGCCTTTGTCGCTTTTGCCTTAAAAACCAAACATAACTACATTTTTTGAGGGGCTGAACAAAGGTGCGCAAGAGCAAATTACGTAAGGCTTGCCGAATTGCTGACAAATAAGAATACATTTTGCTATGTGAAAATGTAAAGTGACAATGATATTTTACAGCTCTGCTAATTCAGCCAACCCAAAATGTGTTGGCTTTGTTGCATTGATGTACTGAAAGCGCCAATAGTTCACCAGAAAATAAAAATATTAAATGTTCCTTTTAAGAGACATGCTCCGTTAATAGAAGCGCATTACGACATAAGATATAATTCATAGCCTTACTTTGTTGCATGGCAGGGTATATTTCGCCACAATGGCCTGATAAAGAATTATGTCTTGCCCTCGAACAAGATGTCCCCTTAAGTTTTTCAGTAAGTGTGGCGCATCTGCGATGAAGTACTGACAGGTGTGGTTTCCCATATTTGGTTGCCTGAATGTTGCACAGACGCCAGATGGCCATGTTCCCTGGGCTCAGTCCGTTACAACTGCATCAATGATCATCCCGGGTGCCTCTGCACGCGGTACAACTTCAAATAGGCAATCCTTAACTTGCTGAGCATCGAAAGACGAGCCTGCATGAGGAGAAACAGGCAATTACAACAGCTCAAAAGTACTAAAGATGTTTATGATTCCCTGGCACAAAGTAAGCACAGAAAAGATTTTGTGCTTACGACTCCTATGTTTGCAATCAACTTTCCTAGCTGCAAGATCACATATTTTGGCCTACGTCATTTCACATGGAAATAAACTGTTGCTTGCCTAGTTAGTCAGAAATAATTTAAATATTAGTACTCTGCCAGACTTCACACTAAATTAGAGCACTGCACGGGCCGGATTTTTCGGCCCGAGCCCGGCCCGGGCCCGCTTTACAAGGCCCGAGCCCAGCCCGGGCCCGTGGTTCCAAGCCCGGGCCCGACCCGGGCCCGGGCGTTCATTACTAAGCTTAGCTAGGGCCCGCGTGTGCATGACCAGGCCCGACCTGTAAGAGAAAAAAAAATCTTTTTTTTTTTACTTACAGATTGTACCGTATCTTTCAGCCTCACGTTCTCGAGGTTTAATCAGCTGCAGTATATAAGCAATAAAAGGCCGAAATCTTTGTTTCTCTCACGGGAACATCAGTAATCCGGCCCATTGCCTGTGCTGCTATTTTTCCGCTGGTGCGCATGCACTTACCTTGATTTGTACAATATGGTTCTATGATGTCATTTAGTATGTAAATATACAGGGTGTTTCATTTTAGCTGAACCAAATATTTAAAAATTGCCTGTTGCAGATTGCACAATTATATAATAATCCTTGATCTGAACTACTGATGAGGCGGTCATTACTTCCACGAGAAAACAAAACGCCTAATTGAAGAATTAACATAATTACGCTAATTAACTTTTCATTATTTTAGGCACATCTCTCAATCTACGAATTATAGCCGCTGAGTTCGCAGGCGTATCCACTTGGAACGAATTCTCAGGACTGAACCAGTTTCGAGATAATAATTTTCAAAGTGTCCGACGACATCAATCAAATCAAATCAATTTATTCTCCAATTTACATGCTGGACGATAATTTTGGACCAGAAGCTACATACGTAGCTTGACGTGACCCAAAACACCAGGCAAGGCAATAGTACGTCAGCAAATAGTGTGCGCACATGTACAATAATTCACATATATTTCCAGCTGTCGCTGGAATTCCTGACGGACGAAATAGCTATGAACGGAAAAACGGAGAATATTTCCGTCACGGCGAGTTGAGAGAATTGGAAAAAGTTTTAACGGAATGCATTTTAAACAAAACTACAATAGCAACCATCATCATCATCATCATCATCATCAGCCTATATACAATATACTATAGCAATACTAGCTATACAAAACAACGCAACACCAGCTATACAACATAGCATGAGACTGAATTTTACAAGATTAACATTTGCAACGAAAACGAAACAGATTGTACATTGTACACTCAGAGCCATGCACAAAGGCAGAGTAATAATCACATCAGATACATTACAAGCTACCAACGTATGAGCTGAGTTCTTTCTTCTGAAATTATCGACATTCGTGTATTTGTTCAAAGTGAATGGCAGGTTATGTATTAACGACTGATGCTTATAGAGTGTTCTGAAGTATGGAATTGACCATATCTCAGAATTTCTTGTGTTCGCATTAATGCGACTACGCTCTAAGGAGGCTAATTGTTTTATATAGTTCCAAGCTTATTCTTACGTGGATGTCATAATGGATGGTCAAAACGCCTAGTTGAATATTTAACATAATTACGCGAATTAACTTTTTAATTAATTATTGTACGGCACATCTTTCAATCTACGAATTATAGCCGCTGAGTTCGCAAGGCGTATCCACTTGGAACGAATTCTCAGGACTGAACCAGTTTCGAGATATTCGTTTTCAAAGTGTCCGACGAAATGAATGGGCGTTCCAGTTAACTTTTTGAGGAAAACGCTGTTTTATGCATTGAAGCACAAAAGTAACTGGCCTTAGCGCTAAAATAATGCAATAGTATCGACACTGGTAATAGTGCAATCGCAAAAGCGGTAACATGGGAATGGTTTGAGGAGTGGTTCTTTGTATATTTTATTTTTCCTCACGCGGAAACAATGTTTGTTTTTGTGTAAAATAAAAATAGCGTAGCTTGCACTGCCGGCGCAATGCTAGAGACAGCGGAGCTGATGGGCACCTAGCTAATCCTGGCTTTTGGGCTAGGCTAAGCACTACGAAGTCATCCCCAGCATTTCCCGTAATTTATTTATAATTGATTGATTATCGATTAGCTATTGATTGGCTATCGATTGTCTATCGCAAGATATTGGCCACGTATTTGGGCTAGGCTAAGCACTACCAAGTCATCCACCGAATTTTCCGGAATTTATTGGTTATTGATCGATTATAGACTGGCTATTGATTGGCTATCAGTTGCCTATCGATGACTGACTAAGTTTAAGTAGTCCCCACCATTCTTAGCTAGACTTATCCAGGCTCAGCTTCGCTAGTTCACAGGTGTATGTGCCATTGCGACCCCCCCCCGACCTCTCCGTCTGGTCGGGCGCGGACGTGGTCACTTGGTCGAACTCCTTCGAGGATCTGGGGAGTGACCACAGGATCCTGTGTGTGACCGTGGGAGAGAATGAAAGCGAGGAGGACGTCTGCCGAAAGGCCAGAATTGTGGACTGGGATAGATTCCGGGAAAATAGATAAAGAGGAGGGACCGATTGAAGACATCAGCGAATGGTGCAGAGAACTACTCGCGGACGTAGAGAAATCCACCGATGAGATCGAACGGACGGACTGGCGACAAGAACCCCCCCAGAGAAGGAGGAGACAGATCCCGCGGAGCTGGGGACGACGACGCTCCCCAACCGTCCAGAGTAGACAGCCGGCTGGCACATCTCGTTGCGGCCAAGAAATCCATGCAACGGAGAGCGAGCAAGCAAAAACTCAACAGGAAGATACGCAAGAAGATCGCCGAAATCAACCGGGAGATCAAGACGCATTGCGGCCACCTGTGCGAACAAGAATGGCAGGAGCTGTTTGACACGATGAACAGGAACATGAGCGCGGGACGCACCTGGAAGATTCTCAGGCACCTGCTCGACCCGGGAAGCACCAGAACGGCGACCCGTACAGAGATGGCCAAGCTGCGATACAAGTACAAGGACGACCCTGAAGCCTTCGCAGAGGAGATCGTGCAGACGCACCTCGCTCGACCGGAAGGGAAGAGTCACCCCGAGTATCGCTGGGCTCCCAACGAGGAGCTGGACGCAGACTTTTCCTTGCAGGAAATTAGAGCGGTCCTCCAGCTATCGAAGACCAAATCGGCGCCTTGTCCTGACAGGATCACCAACAAAATCCTTAGAAACCTGAACGACGACGCCATCGAGAAGCTCTGCGAGTACATCAACTCGTGCTGGAAGGAGGGCCGAATTCCGCAAGCGTGGAAGTCCGCGGACGTTATACTCATACCAAAGCCGGGCAAACCGCTAGAGGTCCGAAACATGAGACCGATCTCCCTCACGTCCTGCGTCGGGAAAGTGATGGAGCATGCCTGCCTCAACAGGGTGACGACGCTCCTCGAGAAGCAGGACGCCTTCGGCACCCACATCATTGGTTTCCGGAAGGGACTTTCCACTCAGGACGCCATGCTGCAGATCAAGGAACAGGTCGTGAACGCTCCGAGTATGCACGTGCGCGCCTTACTCGGGCTAGACCTCAAGAGCGCCTTCGACACGGTGAAGCACCTGGCCATATTGGACAAGATCAGCCGACTCGATCTCGGGGCGAGGTTCCACCGATATGTCAGCAGCTTTCTGATTGGGTGCGAGGCGACGGTCAAGATCGACGGGGCCACGCCACGAACGGTCCGAATGGGCGGTGCGGGAACGCCGCAGGGCTCGGTACTTTCCCCCATGCTTTTCAACCTCACCATGATCGGCTTGCCGGGGCGTCTCGATGCAATAGAGGGCATCAATCACACGATCTACGCAGATGACGTGACGGTGTGGACCACGGAGAACACGAGCGTCGGCGAAATGGAAGACCGGCTGCAGCGGGCCGTCCGGGAGGTGGAGCGGCACCTTGAAGGCACGGGACTAGTCTGCTCACCCGACAAGTCAGAGATCCTACTCCACAGACCGCGCAAGAAAGGACCCCTCCCGCAGGGCGTGCTCGACGCCCGTCGTATGGGCGCACACGTCACGACGAGGGAGGGGACCCTAATACCGACGGTGTCCAAATTGCGAGTGCTCGGCCTGTGGCTGGAAGAGAACGGTGCCTACCGCGAGCTGGTTTCCCGACTGCAGAAGAAAGTAGCCGCCGCCACGCACCTCGTGCGGAGGGTCGCGAACAAGAGGAAAGGAATGAAAGAACACAACGTGACGAGGCTGATACAGGCGTACGCGCTGAGCCATATATCGTACGTCGCCGCGTACGCCGACTGGAACAGGAGTGAAACCGACAAGCTGAACGTGGCGATCCGCAGGGCGTTCAAAACCACCCTGGGGGTACCCCAGTACACTCCAACCCACAGGCTCCTCGAGCTGGGCGTGCACAACACGCTCGAGGAGGTCGCCGAGGCGCAGAGAATCGCGCAGCTGGAGAGGCTGTCGGGCACCAGAACGGGAAGACGAATCCTCGACCTGCTTGGGATTCGATATCACGAGGCAAGGGGACTCAAGGAAACGCTTTTACCGGAAGTCAGGGACGCCATACAGACGGAAAACATGCCGAAGAACATGCACCCGGTGCATGACGTGCAACGACGTAAACGCAGGGCGGTAGCAATCCTCGAGGAGCACGGAAGACGAGAAGGCGTCCTCTTCGTCGATGCAGCCAGGTACCCGCGGCCCGCCGTTAACGTTGGCTGCGAAGAGGAACGACGACCACCACCGCCACTACAACAGAATGTGCGAGACGAACCGGGGATGCCAACACCACCATCACTACTACTACTACGACAAAAACGGCAGCAGCAAAAGCGCCCACATCAACGACACGGCCGGCCGACGGCGTCGGCGCCCGCCTTCTCCATGGCAGTCGTAGATACGAAGGGAAGGATACGAGTCACGGCATCAGCGAAGCTGCCGTCGGCCGAGGCAGCGGAGGAGATGGCCATAGCCCTCGCGGTACTCCACGGAAGTACGGAGGATAGCCTGATCATTAGCGACTCCAAATCAGCTATCCGGAACTACACCAAAGGTGTCCGCGGATGTGGCGCGCATGCTCAACGCCAGAGTCGGGGACTTCGTGTCCGGCACGATTACGAACAAGGCCCTCAAATGGTTCCCCGCGCACGTTGGGGAGCTTGGCACCACCAAAGACAACAGCCGCGACAACAACGACAACAACAACACCAACGGCCGAAGACACACCGGCATTCCGCCCAACCACAACGAGCGCGCCCATCTCGTCGCGAGGCAGCTTACACGCCGCGACGCGATCCCCCAGAGGGCAGCCGCCGCCGTTGTTGTGCGGGGCCCCAATGGAGGAGTTACCAACACAACCCAAATCGCGGCGGACGGAGCTGGGGGCCACGGGGACGCCAACCGCGACATCAAGGAGTTTCCGGCCTCATGCCGAGAGGTTCTTGGTCACTACAAGAAAGAACGTAAGAAATATCCAGAACCCCACGGGCGGCTGGACAGGTCCCAGGCAGTCGACCTGAGGCGGTTGCAGACAGGCAGGCGCGGATCCAGGGGGGATGTCTGGATGTCCTGATTCCACCCCCCCCCCCTCAGATTTCTGCATCGCCCCCTCGCTGACCGGGGGATGCCCCTGTCGCAAAATATATATATATATATATATATATATATATATATATATATATTGTGACGGCTCGGTTGGAACGACGTTTATTAGGCCCGGGAGCTCGTCAGCGCGAACCAGCGCAGCACACAGGCGATGATGATGAACACATATACAGGCGAAGAGGAGGATAGGTAAAAGTGCGAGGATGATGATGATAACATACAGATGAGGAAGATGTGCGTAATAAACGCCTACACTAATTGCCCCCCGACGTGAAAGCGGCCATCCTGGCCGGCCGTCAAGGTGTCGAGGCACGCCTCGTGAAGAGCTTCATGCGGGAGACGTGGACAACCTCGGTATTGCGGCAACGGCGGTCTGTGGGGGCGTCAAGAGGAGTAACGCGATAGTTGACAGGCGAAGTCTGTCCAAGGACTATGTACGGCCCGATGAACCGTGGCTGGAATTTTTCGCATAAACCAGGGGTGCGAACAGGAGTCAGGAGAAGGACCTCGTCACCAGGTCGAAAAGATACAACGCGGTGGCATTCGTCGTAAATATTTTTCCGGTCTTGTTGTCTGGCCTCTGTGTTCAGGCGAGCAAGCTGGCGACAGTGGTCGAGTCGGGAAATGTACTCTTCGCACGATGATAGAGATGTATTAGCCTTGGAATTGAAAAATGAAACGTCCAGAAAGAAAGCAGGGGAGCGTCCATAAACGAGGTAAAATGTTGAGTAGCCAGTTGTGCGCTGCACGGCCGTGTTATAGGCGAAAGTGACGAATGCTAAAAGAACATCCCAGTTTTTGTGGTCTGGTTAAATATAAGCGGCGATCACGTCGGCAAGGGTGCGATGAAACCGCTCGGTCAGGCCGTTAGTCTGGGGGTGATAGCTAGAAGCTGTCTTGTGGGCTGTGCCGGAGGCACGAAGAACTTCGTTTAGCAGTTGGGAAAGGAACGCCTTTCCACGGTCACTGAGCAGTACACGAGGAGCACCATGGCGTAGAATAATGGCTTCAAGAACGAAGTGAGCAACTTCCGAAGCAGAGCCAGTAAGCACAGAAGCTGTCTCAGCGTAGCGCGTCAGATGGTCGACGGCAGTCACTATCCATCGATTGCCAGCAGTAGTGACTGGAAGGGGCCCGTAAAGGTCGATCCCAACAACCTCGAACGGGGCTGCAGGGCACGGAAGCCTCTGTAATTGGCCGACAGGAGCAGATGTTGGGAGCTTGCAACGCTGGCAGGGAGAGCAGGAACCGACGTATCTGGCGACACTAGCAGAAAGGCCAGGCCAATAGAAACGACTTCGAATGCGGTCATAGGTTTTATGGAACCCAAGGTGGCCAGCTGTCAAATCATCGTGAAAGGCGTAGAGGACACGAAGTCGGAGAGAGCCTGGTAGAACTGGCACCCAGCGTTTCCCGTCAGGATGGTAAATACGGCGATACAGCACGCCATCGTCCAGCTGAAAGCGCGCGAGCTGGCGACGGAGGCGCGCGTTAGGTGGACGAGAAGCACCAGAGAGGTGATCAATGAAGCGTTGACAGTACGGGTCAGCCAGCTGACGAGAGGCGAGTGGCTGATCATCGTCGAAAGGCAGTTGGTACACTGAGGCCAAGGAGGAAACCGTAGCAGTGTCGGTCGAACTGGTGACGTGCGAAGCGATTTCAGAGGCGTCGAGCGGGGCCGTAGGAAGCGGGCAGCGAGAAATAGCGTCGGCGTCTTGGTGTTTCTTCGCGGACTTGTATATGATTTCGAAATCATACTCTTGGAGGCGTAAAATCCAGCGACCCAGGCGTCCAGACAAGTTCTTGAGCGTGGAAAGCCAGCATAAAGCGTGGTGGTCCGTAACGATGGTGAAATGGCGGCCGTGGAGATAAGGGCGAAACTTCTGTATTGACCAAACAATAGCCAGGCACTCTTGCTGAGTGATCGTATAGTTCTTTTCGGAAGCGCTGAGTACGCGGCTGTCGTATGCAATGACTCTCTCTCGCGAAGAGTTGTCACGTTGCAGAAGAACAGCACCTATACCGTGGCCGCTAGCGTCTGTGTGTAGGACAGTCGGTGCGGCCTCATCAAAATGGCAAAGCACAGGTGCAGAGGTGCAGAAGCGTGCAAACGCTAATTCGCATTCGTGGCACCACAGCAAGGGCACACCGGAAGCTAGTACCTTGTGTAATGGAGCTGCGATGGAGGCAAAGTTCTGGATAAAGCGACGGAAATAAGAGGCGAGACCAAGGAAACTGCGCAAGTCTTTGGGTCTGTCAGGACGAGGAACGCGAAGAACTGCAGCAGTCTTGTCAGGGTCCGGCTGAATGTCATCCCTGCTCACGATATGACCCAGTATCTTAATGGATTTGCTGGCGAAACGGCATTTCTTGGTGTTCAGCTGAAGACCAGCGCGGGCGAGGCACGTCAGAACTTCATCCAAGCGTTGCAGGTGCTGATTAAATGTCGATGAAAAAAATGACAATGTCGTCCAGATAACAAAGGCAGGTCTCCCATTTCAGGCCACGCAGCACAGTATCAATCATGCGCTCAAATGTCGCGGGCGCGTTGCAGGGCCCGAAAGGCATTACGTTCAACTCGTACAGTCCATCAGGGGTTGCGAACGCCATTTTTGCTTTATCGTCTTCGTGCATGGGGATTTGCCAGTAACCGGAACGCAAATCGAGGCTGGAAAAGTATTCCGCACCTTGGAGGGAATCAAGGGCGTCGTCAATGCGGGGCATAGGGTAGATGTCTTTTCGAGTTATCTTATTGAGCGCCCGGTAATCGACGCAAAAGCGCACGGAGCCATCTTTTTTGCGGACCAAGACAAGAGGAGACGACCAAGAACTAGCCGATGGGCGAATGACCTTGCGTTCCAGCATGTCGGCGACGTTGTCTTCGATGATTTTCCGCTCGGCTAGAGACACATGATATGGGCGGCGCCGCGCGATAGATGTGTCGTCTGTCAGAATGTGAAGCTCTGCAACGGTTGTTTGGCCCAAGGTCGACGAATAGACATCGAAAGAATTAGCGTGCTTTTTCAACAAAGCCAGCAGCTGTTGTGTCTGCGCGGGTGTCAAGTCGGTGCTGATGACTGCTGTAAGGGCGGCGGCCGAAGAAGAAACACTAGAAGATGGGTCCCCAGAAGAGACTAGTGTAAGTGGCAAGACGCAGACAGGCTCCAGATCGGCGACGCATGCAACGGTTGTGCCTTGCAGAAGTAGGATTTTTTCGGGTGTTCTGTTAGTGGCAGTGACCAGTGCAGATCCATTGTGGAATCGAACAACTCCCGATGTAAATGCTATGCCTTTAGTAAGGCAACGGGAAGAAGGGAACACCAAGACGTCACCATGGTGAATGTCGTTGGATAGGAGGGTAACAAGTTGGTTTTGTCCTGGGAGTAGTTCCGTATCGTCCTCAGCGGTCAGGTGAAACGGCGGGTGGGTTTCTTCGCCAAGCAAGTGTTCGGTGTCGCTAAGGTGTACCACACGCTGTCCACAACAAATAGCAGCAGAAGCAGAAGATAGAAAATCCCATCCCAAAATCAGCTGGTGAGAGCACAGCAAACTGTATGTGATGGAGAATGTCATCAATAAGTACACGCGCAGTACAGAAGGCAGAAGGTCGAGAAGAGTTCCCTTCGGCTGCAACCCGCGTGGGACCGTCGTAAGGCGTCATAACTTTCTTTAGACGGGAACACAAATAAGCATTCATAACAGACAAAGCGGCACGAGTATCCACTAAAGCATCCACGGGCACTCCTTCAACTTACACACGAAGCATATTGGATGGGCGCGCTGGAGGAATTTCAGTCTTATGTGTATATGCAGTTATTCCTCCGGAAACTGCATCACTTAGTTTTCCGCGCGACCGGTAGAGGTAAGGGAGGCAGGCCGAAGTGGTGACGATGAGCGGCGGAAGGGCGATGGGGAACGGCGTCTGGCTGAACGGTAAGCGCCGCGTGCGTCAGGTGATGCAGGCGGAGATGGAGAGCGGTGCGAAGGTGAAGAGTAACGCCGCCCTTGGTATGAGGCTCGGTTTGAACGACGTTTATTACGCCCGGGAGCTCGTCAGCGAACCAGCGCAGCACACAGGCGATGATGATGAACAAATATACAGGCGAAGAGGAGGATAGGTAAAAGTGCGAGGATGATGATGATAACATACAGATGAGGAATATATATATATATATATATATATATATATGACCACCAGCATTCTTCAAAAGTACTTTTCGCGAGTACCAGTGATATCAGCCATGTAGAAGTAAAGCTAGCTCGCTCACAAGCTTAGTTGTATTCCGTCGGGGTGTGGTGTAGCGAAGTTGCCGTTATTATTTTTTCACATGAACACCTTGGACCTCCTGGCGCCGGCGGTGCCTTACTCGTCCCGTCGGTGGCGTCGAATGAACGAGGGGACGTCCCTTTTGCCAAGCACGCCGATGTCCGCGCGAGCGCCTTCGCGCCTGATCAACCTAGTTGCCCCTTGGGGCGTCATCGGTTGCCTCATTGGCTGTCATCGGTTACGTGACCAACCTGCTTAATGAAAGAGATCACTTACTGAAGTGTTCATATACAGGGTTTGTCCGAAAAGTAATGTCAGTGCTTATATTGTGAAGCGACTATACGTCGCAGCGCGCTAAGACCAGTTGGGATTGGTGGAGGGGGAAGTTAGCTTACGCACGCGCGGTCGCTCAGTCGTCTGCGACCATCTGGAGAGTAAGGTCAAGGTTTTTCGCCAACTCATTTTCATTTACCGTGCAAGCCGTAATGCAGCGCTCGTTGGAACGAAGGATTTCCATCGAGTTTTGTGTGAAACTCGGCAAGTCTGCAGTGGAAACTTTTCTTATGATAAAGACAGCTTTTGGTGATAATTGTTTGTCAGAACGTCAAGTTTACCGGGGGCACAAGGTCTTTTTAGAAGGTTGTGAAGAGGTCAGCGATGAAGCCCGCGCTGTACCGCCATCAACGGCCATCACCGACGACGAAAATGCGAAGCGCGCGAGAGATCTTTTGTACTCAGACCCTCAAATGAATGTCCGTTTAGTGGCACAGACAGTCAACATTCCAAAAAGTACCGTTCACGAGATCTTGACGAATAATTTTCAGATGCGAAAAGTGTGCGCGAAGATCTTGCACAATATGTTAATGGACGACCAACAATCGAGCCGAGTTGAAACGTGCTAGGAGGTTTGGGACTAGCGCGAAAGTGACCCCCACGTTTTGGACAATGTCATCACAGGTGACAAGACTTGGGTGTTTGAATACGACCCCGAAACAAAAGGCAAAGTGCCAAGTGGCAGAGCTCGGCGTCCCCTCGCCCCAAGAAGGCCAGAATTAGCAAGTCAAAGGTCAAGACCATGCTGATTGTGTTCTTTCACATCAGTGGCCTTGTCCACCATGAGTTTGTACCCCATAGCACAAGCGTGAATGCCAAATTCTACGTGAAAGTGCTCAAGCGACTCAAACGAAGCATTCATCGCAACCGGCCTGATATGGGGGCCATTGAAACTTCACCATGATAACGCACCACGCAGCCTGCACCGCCTTCCTCGTGACCCGCTTCCTGGCCGATTGAAAGATGCCAACGGTTCCCCAGCCGCCCCACAGTCCTGACGTGGCTCTCCCAGGCTTCCTCTTCTTTCTGCGCTTGAAAATTCCCATGAAAGGACATCATTTCGCGACAGTTGGCAAAGTCGAAGAGGCTTGCATCAAGGCTCTAAAGAACATTCCTAAGGAGGCCTACTGTGACGCCTTCGATGGTTGGAAATCTCTCTAGAAGCAATGTAATGACGCAGGAGGAGCCTATTTTGAAACATTTTATTGTGTTGTTC